>NW_015537968.1:84120-129735 GCF_001515605.1 Sinocyclocheilus anshuiensis
TGCCCTCTGCCAGAAAGTTGTCAATGGGAAGAAGGTTTACCTTCCAACATGACAATGACCCAAAGCACACAGCAAAACTGACCACACAGTGGTTGAAGGAGAAAAAGGTGAATGTCCTCGCATGGCCTAGTCAGAGCCCAGACTTGAACCCCATTGAAAATCTGTGGAATGATTTGAAGACTGCAGCCAAAAAAAGTCAACCATCAAATTTAACTGAACTTGAGCAGTTCTGCAAAGAAGAGGGGGCAAATATTGCAAAGTCTAGATGTGCAAAGTTAGTAGAGACATATCCCAACAGACTAAAGGCTGTAATTAAAGCAAAAGGCGGTTCAACAAAATACTGACACAAGGGGGTGATCCTTTGTCTGCATTTCAGGATGCAAAGCAACAAAATGTGATTCTTTTAAAGGGGGTGTGATTCTTTTCTATCCACTGTGTGTGTGTGTGTGTGTGTGTGTGTGTGTGTGTGTGTATGCACACACAAAGGTTCAAAGGTTTGGTGTCAGTTTTTTTTACAGTACAATTTTTCAGGAAGGATGCATTAAATTAATAATTAATCAAACATGACTTTTGTGCTCATAATTAACTATGTTGTAAATAAATAATGTTTTTTATATTAATCAAAGAATACTGTAAAAATATTTGATAATTTATTATAAGAAATTTCTTGAGCACCAAATCAGCATATTAGAATGATTTCTGAAGGCTCAATTTACACTAAAAACTGAGTAACTGCTGCTGAAAATTCAGTTTTACCATCACAGGAATATTTTACTTAATAAAATATTAAAATGTATATAAATATAGAAAACAGTTCTTTTTAATTGTAATAATTAATTGTAAAATAATTTTACAATATCACTGTTTTTCCAGTATTTTTATCAAATAAATGCAGCCTTCGTGAGTGAGAGAAAGAGGAAAAAACATTTAATATCTTACCAACCCCAAACTTTTGAATGGTACACTGTAAAAAAATATATGATCAATAAGTCATGGCAACATGTTTCTTAAAGATTTTTTTTAATGATTTGAAATGACTTGTACAGCTAATTGTTTATAAAATAATTATACTTAAAAAATGGTGGCACCAACTGAACTTACCTACTGAACTTATGTTGAGGTATAGGTTTTTTACAGTGCTACATATATATAAAATGTGTTTTTTTCAGTGTGTGTACACCTCTAGAAATATTTATTTTTGACTGTGTGTGTACTTTTCGAAGTGTGTAATACTGAATGGTTTGTTTGGAAGGCATTTTGCTGTCACTGTATGCTGCTGTGGCTCAAGCTTGTTCTGACTGTGTGTGTGTGTGAGAGAGAGCGGCCATCACACTGTTATATGAGTAAACTGCTATTGGACCAGATGAAGGAAAAGCTTGTTGCAGTGACAGTGACGCTCCATGTTTGTTTTTCTCTGAGCAGATCCCACAACCGGCACCATGCTAACGCAACAAGTACTTACATGATTAATAATGACAGCATGATGAAGAAGTGCATCATCATAATCTCAATTACTGTCACATAGCACCTTACAAGAGCCTGTTGCTGCCAACATGTAGCGAATTTAATCAGTGCAACCACATAGGAAGGCAGGATTGATGATGCACATTTGGTTGTCACGCTTCAAAAAAGAAAGAGTGCTTATCAAGGGCCACACGGTGGATGCTAAATGACTAAACCCTACACCCAACTAAAGGTTCTCACATTAGCGGACGGATCAAAATGGCTTTGTGTGTAAAACACTAAACAAATCACAGATTGGTAAATTGCCAGAGGTTTTTGGTGACATGACGCTAGTTTTGCTTGTACATAGGTGGTGTGCTTCATCTGATATCCAGCCCTTCTTTACATGGCACTAGATCATTCCTTTCTCAGCAATAGACTTTTTCTCATAGTGATGCATTTGGGGCAAAGCCACGACAAATAAACTGGACAAAAACGCAGATGTCTGGAAAGAATTGCCTACTGAGGTAGAGCTTTAACAAATGGTTTGATAGTGATTTGTTCATCGATGATCCTTTTGCTGAAGCCTGTGATCAGCAGTCTTTAATACTGTAGTCAGATCTGCATTGGGGATTTTGATTCGTGATGAAACAAGTTTTGTGTGTGTGTGTCAGAGTTTTAGCCACACAGAGACTGGTTAGCGATAGCTGTTTCGCAATTAATCTTATTTATCACCTTTACTGATGGTCATAAAGCCTTTATTCACTTGAGGAGCAACATTAAATCTTTAACTGACAAAGTCTCGCTCTTCTTCCTGTTGATCTTTTTCTATCCGTCCTTCCTCTTTCACTTTTTCACCTGCTTCTTTTCATAAATAGTTTTTGTCGTCCCTCTTCATTTTGTTCTCCTCTCATTTCTCAAGCAGTCTCCCTTTTGTTCCCTGCATGTGTCTCTCTCTGTCTTGTTCTTTCTTTTACTCTGTCTTCCCAGTAATGAGGTTTCATGCCTGCAGTCTTGTTTGCTCACTACTAGACCATGAACAGATGTGGAGAAAAGTGAAATAGATAAGGATCAATTAGAGAAAAGGCATACATGTGAATGAAGTGCAAACGATAATTTTGCACTTTATTTTGACTACAAGATGATAAGTGCTAAACAAACAAACACATTAAAGTTGACCTATTATGCTCATTTTTACAAGATGTAAAATAATTATCTGATGTCCCCAGAGTGTGTATGTGAAGTTTTAGCTCAAAATACCCCACAAATAATTTTTATAGCTTGTTGAAATTGCTACTTTTAGGGTATGAGCCAAAACGTTTTTGTGTTTGTCCCTTTAAATGCAAATGAGCTGGTGCTCCTGCCTCCCTTTTTAGAAGAGGGCGGATCTTCAAGAGCTCATGCTCCGGCATACCGGTGTTACGGTTTAACTGGTGGTGACCGTGTTACCGACTTCACATTGCTTCCATATGCAATTTTTAACTACCACATTCCTATTTACGATCATTCTGGTAGCATGTGAAGGCAGAATCAGTGACAACAGGTAGCTGTTTTACAGAATATGTGACAGACTGGAAATATAAAAGTACTGAGTAATAATGAGCACCCCAAAATCATTTTTTCCCTCTCTTTCTTCAGATTTATTCTTTAAGAAACTCTTTAAAAATGTGTTCTAATGTTACATGAGTTGAAGTGTCATCTGTAAGATGCCTGTAGGTGGCGTGATGAGGATTTTACGTTCTGGCCAAAGGGCAAAGCCATTAAAGAAAGCGCCAGAACGCTGCAGATTTTAATCTGTGTCTGTCTCATCATTTCCTACAGTTTACTAGCTCTCATCCTTCCCTGTTTGAGACCGGTAACATTTTGGGGGCTCGTCCGGGATCAGGATCTTGGTATCAGTGTTGCGACTGATGATGGCGGAGACCAGTGTGACCCTCTGGATTGAGCTAAAAGGAATGCTGTGAGTTTCGTCCACCTTGTGAGTGCAAGTCTTCTGGGTTCCAGGCGAGATGGCGTCTTCAGCTCCTTTTTTGTGTTTTGCTATGGGATATCCAAAGACAGCTTCATCTGCTCAGTGAAGACCAGCAGTATAGACTCGCTTTGTCACTGGAAGATGAAAGAGACACAGAGGTTCCAAGAGTGACTGGTACCAATGAACCTGAACTCTTTGAATTCATTGTGGACTACATTCTGGGTTGGTTAGACTGACTGCTGTTGCTGCATTATTGCCCCGCAGAGAATTCAAAATGCATGGTGGCATAATTTCAGATTCTGGTTCAGACATGAGTTACAGCAGTGTATGCAAACAAATTGATGAGGGTTTGAAAGAAAAATTCTCTGAATCTGAAATCATACACACAGTGTTAAAAATGATCAAACCAGGTAACTTTAAAGACATGTTGACCAACAAAGATGATCTCACAGTTGCAGTTTTACTCCACAGCAGTTTGTCTATAGGCTACTGGGGTTAAAACAAAAAGTTCTGTCTGCCTCACAACATGGTGGTTCAGAGTTTAACTATGACAAAAGGCTGGTGCAGGGTGTTTTCCTCCATACACTGTATCAGGGGCTTAACGAGAAAAATTTTAATATCAGACTGGACATTAAGCCTTACATCTCTGACTTAACAGTGACTAATGACTTTATCTTAGAGCAGGTCACTAAATCAGCGAATGAAGAAACAGAGAAACAGAACTGTCTAAGCACTGTACATAAACACAAGCTCTTGACTGTTAGCTCTACCCAGTCACAAGAGGATAGTGAGACAGGCTATGAGACGTTTCAAAGGAGAGTTGAGGGAGAAGTTAGAGCAAGTGGAACTGACAACTCAGGTCTCTGCTCTCACTAAAAATCTTGAAAAGATGCTGAGTCCTACTGCTACAGTTCAAAGCCAAACTGCCGTGCCATTAACAAATGTTAAAGTTCCAGACAAACCTGAAAGCAAGAGCAGATGTGAGGACTGCATCCAGCTAGGAAATCAGGACTGCTGCCATTGCTTCCGCTGCGGCCAGACAGGACACATAGCATTTGGCTGCCTAAAGAAGGGAACAAAGGTGGGAAACGGAAGACGGTCACTGGTGCGGGACAACCAGTGACCACTTCGAACGGTCCATCCCATGTTAAGGTAAACTGTGTGCCCACTCACAATACAGCAAATTCAAGTTGGACAAAACATAAGTCATCAAAACAACGAGCAGCTCAGCTGATTGGTAGAAAATGTATGCTGTCATGTTGGTTAAATGGTGTTCTTACTGAAATGCTGTTGGACATGGGGGCTCAAGTAAGCATGGTAGGAAAGACATGGGTAGAAAAGTTCCTTCTGAATGTGGCCATTAAGCCTATAGAAGACTTACTTTCTGACACTCAGCTTCACATTACTGCTGCCAATGGCTCTGTCATTCCATTTGTTGGATGGATTGAAGTAGTCCTTGAACTCAAAATTAATGGACATGAAGACCTTTCCGTTCATGTTCCAATGCTGGTAAACAACTGCTGTAATGACAATCCACTTCTTGGTTTTAATGTCATTGAAGAATTGATCAGAGTAAACAGTGACCAGCCAAACAGCACTGAAAATCTGACTATTCTGCTGAGTGAAGCTATGAATATAAGAGTATAGCTAACAAAATTGTCAATGTCATTCAATTGACAGATTCTGAGGAAATGTCGGACAGTTGTGTGGCAAAAGTAGGAAAGAAAGGACTCACGATTAAAAGAGGTGAACTTTGCGAAGTCAAGTGCAGAATTAGAGGTTGGCCTGAAGGAGGAGTCATGCCATTTGAACCACTCCCGGAATGTCCAGTCCAAGAGGGCCTTGAACTGTTTCCTACTGTGGTGGATGTGCCAAAAGGTGCCACTAAAGTTGTGAAGATTCCTGTTCTGAATTCCACTCGACATGACATTTACCTCCCCGCAAGGATAGCGTTGGGCACCATCACTTAGGTGTCTGAAGTTCTACCCCTCACTCCTGGTGGTGCTGGAAAAGAAGACAACCTGAAGGAAAGTGTGGTTCATGTAAATCAGTTGAGCCAGGTGGATAATGCAAGTCAGTTACCCGTGGACAAAACAGTTAAGTGGCACCCACCTGTCGATTTAGAACACCTTTCAGAACAAGAGCAGGAGAGTTAGACAAATGCTATGCGATGAATCCGATGTCTTCGCACACAATGATGGAGATATAGGATGTATCTCAAATCGGAAATTGAAGATAAATCTGAAAGACCACACTCCAAAGGTATCTGTAAAGAAAAGACAAGTGAATAATAGTAAAGAAACAGAGCCGAGTGTGGATCCGAAGGAGGACAACTCAGATGAGGAAAAATCATACTATCCCTACTTACCAGTGACTACAGGGAATCAAGACAATGTTGAACTAAAAGTCCCAGACTGAAAAGAGATCTCAGTTAAGGCCAATCGCAAGAGAGTTCTATTCTTCTGCAACACCATTGTTGGAACCAGTTATGATACAGGAAGGCAGAACAGAAGGTGAGGAGCAGGTTCTGGAAGAGGAGGATATTGTCGGGCTGTGTCCAGAAGAATTGCTGCCGTCAAGCCAAGAATCATCTGTAAAGCAAAATGAACAATGTGAGAGTGTTGATGAAGAGGAACAAGAAACTGTAAGAAGATCAAACAGATGAGCAAAGCCAAAAGAAACACTGACTTATGACATTCTAGGTCAACCAACTTACAGACAAAGTCATTTAAATGCAGTCCAAACTTACATGATTCCGAAAACTCCAATGACTTACCAGGTAGTTAATGCAGTTCCTTGGTGGCAACCAATGCCTATCTGGACTTGTTAGATGACTGACTAAGAGAAGATAGACTGACCTAGTATTGATGCCAGGAGTCATCAAAAAAAAAAAGTTGGGGAGAGTGTGACAGACTGGAAATATAAAAGTACTGAGTAATAATGGGCACCCCACAATAATTTTTTCCCTCTCTTTCTTCAGATTTATTCTTTAAGAGACTCTTTAAAAATGTGTTCTAATGTTACATGAGTTTAAGTGTCTTCTGTAAAATGCCTGTAGGTGGCGCATTACACAAGAGTGATGAGGATTTTATGTTCTGGCCAAAGGGCAAAGAAAGCACCAGAACGCTGCAGATTCTAATCTGTCTATATCATCACTTCCTACAGTTTACTAGCTCTCATCCTTCCCTGTTTGAGACCGGTAACAAATACAGAAAAACAATGGTAGCTTTAGCAACATTAGCCTTACAGAGAGCCAAGAAGCTCTTTAGGAAAACAAAATATGACGCGTGATGCTTACTTTGTTTGGAGTCTGGATGTTTGCGCACGAAGTGTTGTATCGATCCCTCTTTCAGAAGCAATCTTTGCACAACTCCAGCGCTGAACTAACCCTCGTTTGTGAGGCAGTCTGGCGTAAAATGATTAGCACAAACATATAGGACTTTTCCTTTTTTTTTTCCTGGACATTTCCTTCGAAGATGAAATTTAACCACCGTGTCCTCAGCGGTCTATGGAGACTCCTATGTTCGTTGGTGCATCCCGAAACACAACACTTGTAATGCCTCTTTGGTGCTGACATTGTATCTCCAGCAGCTACAGCAAAAAAAAAAACAGTAATGGCGGACTGCTGCTTCTCACTCAGGGCTGTGTCTATGCTAATAAGGCAGAGAGCGTCACAAATGGGCGGGATTTTCCCGAGTATGACGTCATAATAGAAATCTGGAACCGCTCGTTTGGAGAGTCTGTTTATGATTTATTGGGATTTAAAAAAAAATGAGTGGGTGGATTTTTACCATTATAGGTTGGTTGTTTTCACACACTGTGGCCACACAACTGTTCAAACACCTTATAAAAGTGATTTTTGCATTCTATGACACCTTTAAATAAACAATTGTGTGTATGTATGTATATGTATATATACTGTACAGTCAAACCAAAATTTATTCACACACCTTGAACATTTCATACATTATTACAGTTTATTCGCTATAGTTTAGAAAATGGTAATAAAATATGACAAGAACTCATCTTGATAATGTCAGATAACACTAAAGAAAAACATGGTCAGGTCAAAGTGTCTGAATAATTTTTGGTCCCAAATTTTTATCAGTTTTACTGGTAGTCCACGGTATGAAGAATTTTTGGGTATAATATGTCACAGTAAGTGAAAGATATAACACCAACATGTCAGAAAAAATAGAAAACCAGAATCACCGAGTTGGAAAAAGGATTACTCCCTTATGTCAGTATATTGTTGAAGCACCATTTGCTTTAATTACAGCCTTTAGTCTGTTGGGATATTTCTCTACTAACTTTGCACATCTAGACTTTGTGATATTTGCCCACTCTTCTTTTCAGAACTGCTCAAGTTCAGTTAAATTTGATGGTAACCATTTGTGGACTGCAGTCTTCAAGTCATTCCACAGATTTTCAATGGGGTTTAAGTCTGGGCTCTGACTAGACCATGCAAGGACATTCAAACCAAACAGTTGCTGGGCCCTCACTACTCACTAAAAAAAACACACCATTGGAGTCAGTTGGGACCAGAAACTGGTTACGATCATTCTTCAAAATATCTTCTTTTATGTTGAGGAGGAAAAGGAAATTCATAGAAGTTTAGAACAATTTGAGGGTAAGTATATGATGACAGTATCTTCATTTTTGGGTGAATATCCTTTTAAGATTTCATCATATAGGCTAAGGATCTCATATAGCCTAACACATGCTTTATCTTTAACTATTAGCATTCATTTAAGACACAAATAACTGTGTTTACGAGGATACTTGCAAAGATGGGCATTTTGACACGTAACTACGTGTATTTGACCGTTTAAGCACAAGGAGCAAAAGTTTAGTCAGTAATACGAGCAGGTGTATCAGGTAGAAACCATTTTAACGCACGCATTTACCAGAATGAATTCTGCCCCGCAGTGTGTATTTGACCATTTAAGCACAAGGAGCGAAAGTTTAGTCTGTAATACGAGCAGGTGTATCAGGTAGAACCCATTTTAACGCACGCATTTACCAGAATGAATTCTGCCCGCAGCGTAATGTCCATGAACAGTATAAACCATTTGTTTTAAACCCTGCTTAAAACGCCTTGAAATGATAAGCTTAGACTACATAATGTCGCGCTTCAATCAACGATTGATATATTTCTACCGGATTATCTCCCAACCCTTAAATGAATATAGTTTGTTCAAACACAAAAATATAAAAAATATAAATCCAGTTAATAATCAAACTAACCTAAAATCTGTGTGGACGATGACACTGTTTTTATCTGCTCCATGTGCCCGGTTCACTTGCTGTTCCAGCAACTTCCACTCCATCATCAGCTTTAGTAAAATAACCTAATAGCTGTCATGTTTTTTATGTTGTTTTTTGAGCCCCTCTCTCTTTTAGAATTGCTGACATTTTTACTTATTGAGTGTTGTTCTTTGCGCAACCATTTCCAGATTACACCAGAACAAAGTGAAGAGAGGTGAATGCAGACATACTGGGCAGCAGGTGCGGTCGCTTGAGGGGGCCCCGCTGTGAACGGACCGAGGGGTCCCCCGGAACGCGATCGCGAACGGACCGTGGGGGGCCCCGCTCCCTACCTCGCACCGGGCCCCGCGTCAGCTAAGGACGGCCCTGCATATGCAAGGCAGTGTTAATTTTGACAGGCATTTTTGATTTAGTCTTAGTCTTTATCTTGAGACGAAAATGCAATTCTTCTCTCTTTAGACCAAATCAATTAAGATTAAATTTGGAAAAACTTGAATAAATGATGACAATTTAAATTTTTGGGTGAACTATCCCTTTAACAGTAGTGAAAAGGGAGCAACTTATAAAAATTATAGTTGTTCATATATAATATATATAATTTATTATTTTTGAAAATGAAGCAGAATAAGACAATAAGACAAATACGAAAGAGATACAAATTAAACTAATATCGCCTTCACTAACTTGTGACTCCCGGGAAAAACGGGACGTCTGGTCACCTTATCCCTACCCCTTCGGGGTGCTGAGGCCATTGTTTCAGATCGCTAGTTCGCATTTTGGTAGTCTCAGCCTCAGACATCACGCCCATGGACCGTTGGCTAAACGTCTGATGCATATGGCACACAAAAGTGGAAACACTTCAGGAGTTTCGAAGTCGTCATCGGATTGGTTGAATTATTCAGGATTTCCAGGAGATGTGCGTTCTTTAACATTCCGCCTGGAAACAAAGATGCCGTGCCGCCAAGCATTTTGGTAGCCTATCCATCCACTGCGGCTGCCATACTGAGACTAGATATGCAAACGCCCCTTATCCGATTGCAATCTCTTATCACAGAAAAAATGTTCGTTAACGAATATATTTCGTCGTCATCTTCGTTGACGAAATTAACACTGATGCAAGGACATTCACCTTTTTCTCCTTCAACCACTGTGTACATAGTTTTGCTGTGTGCTTTGGGTCATTGTCATGTTGGAAGGTAAACCTTCCCATTGACAACTTTCTGGCAGAGGGCAGCAGATTTTCCTCAAGAATTTGATGCTATTTGCCCCATTCAGTTCAATTTGCCCTAATTAAATTTTAGTCTCATCTGCCTCGGAATCTTCAAGGTGTGTTTTGGCAAAGCTCAGTCGTGACTGAAATGAATATATATCTACCATCACTTTAAATCCTTTAGCTATCGCTTATTTATTTCTTATGTCTGCATTTAGCATTTGGAAAATGTAATTTAAGGTTGTGTATAAATCAGAAAAGGCATTATTACACTAAATATTGATTGTAGTGTGGTACACTCTCAGAAAAAAAGGTACAAAAGATGGCACCCTTTCAAAAGATACTAATATGTACACTTTAGGTACTAATATGTACTTTTAAAGTACTAATATGTACCGTTTAGGGATAAATAAGTTACAAAGATGTACCTTTTAGCTTTTCTACCTTAGGGTACTGACCCAGTGAGAGCTCTATACCTTTTCTGAGAGTGTATTTGAAATTATAAATACAGGTCCCATTGAGGGAATGCACAGCTGAATGAAAAAAAAAAAAACATTCTTTCCAGAGAGTTTTTCTTACTTATATGCTGACGTTAAAAAAAAAATTCTATATAGTATGAATATAGCTAATGAATATCACAATTCCTCTTTCGAGGCTTATTGGGATAGCCATAAAGTGTTCATCTGGGTACTTTTCATCTACTGTTTTTCGAATACTGTGAATTTGGACATACTACTCATTTGCTGTACTGTTTTTCACATACTATATAATATGGAAGTATGCTTTTTCGGATTGTACAGCACCAGAGATAGTGTGAATGAGCATTATGTGTCAGTTTTCTGTGTAGGCCCATATATAGTGGGGGTAAGAGACTTGAGGGACTACGTGTTACATTTGAGGTAGGCACATTGTTTTCCCTTTGTGCTTCAGGCAATCCCAAGATCCCTTCAATCTCTCAACTATTATGTCACTCTTTCTGACAGCAGATGCCTTTGCTGCTGTTTTTGGAAGGTTTAATTGTACTGTATAAAGCTAATTTATGTGTGAATATAGGGAAAGTAGTCGGTTTATGAAGGCAGAGAAGGATAATAGATTTGCACATGTCCACAGTGCATACTGTGATGACTCAGTTTATTTTGTAGAGTTTTAAAGCTGTAAGCAGGTTTGGAAATCACACATACACGCACACACACCTTATATAACACTGGTACTTACAGTGCCTGTAAGCATCGCTGCAGATTACCTAAAATATTGGTTAAATGTGTAGATATCAGGGATATTACCATTATGAAGGCCCAGACTCAAAGCCAGAGGCCCTAGGCAATTGCCTGCTCTGCTTATAGGTAGCGCCGGTGTAGTGCCGAAATTTGCACCCTGCCAGATTATGCACCCCCTAGTATTGGTAGGTTTAGGAGTAGGTGTGGGGAGGGGTTAGGATTAGGGGTGGGGTTGGGATTAGGCAATCAGGTAGCGACTTCAACTAGGGAGTGCATAATCTGGCAGGGGTTCAGAATTCGGCACAACACCGGCCCTGCTTGGCTCATTCAACTGTATTTTGCATTATGTTAAGTTGAAGGTCCATTAAAATTGTTACAGTAAAAATGATCAAAATGTAGATTTCGTTAAGACATTAGACTGTGTATTTAGCCCCCGTGTTAAAACGCACCCTCTTCATCATCATCACCATCTTCTTCTTTCGAGGTTTTATTGGCAGTTGACAAAAACGGAATGGTGCATTACTGCCACCGACTGAAAACGAGGGTGCCATAACCGGGACAGCGCATTGGGTGTGGCCAAACTATTGCGCCAAGCACGAGAGTGACCAATAGAAACACGTCTTTCATTCTGGTGCACAGTTACCGCTCCACTGAGATGCAGCTTACTCACAAGCAAAATTTTTCACGTCGCAAGCAAAGATTTTAGACCCGCAAAAATGACAGCAAAACAGAGCAAACTAAATGGGTGCATAATAAAAAGTGAAGTGTGGGAACTGCATTAGAATATTTATTTGCAATGCAAATATTTGTAATAATATTTGTTAAATAGTTTATTTTTGTAATTAAAAAAATGCTTTGCCACAATTTTTATTTGCAATCTTTTATTTTTCAATTACAATATAATAATTAGTTTTGCTCTCAGTATGTTTGATTGAATAAAAAAGACACAAAAAATAACTGAGTACTTTTCCAACTGATAAATGAATACACATTTGAATTGTTGACATGTTTTTTATTTTGTACTAAAAAATTAAAAGAAATATAACAATTAAATAATAAATGAATACATCATTAATATATTATTCTCGAATGCAGCTTGTTGCATTTATATTATTGTCAACCAAATAATATCTGTGTTGCTTTTACCAGTTCCAGAGGTGTCAAATGTGCATGTCAGGGCAGTAATTTTGGCTGCCAGATAAATGTAAAATAATACATTTAAAATAACAGGGTTACACAGATGTCAAGCGATCACCTTAATAGAGTAATAGCTTGTCTCGTAAGAACATTATATGGTAAGACCTGGTGTTATTGTTAGAAATGTATTTATTCTTGCTTCAGCAGATGACTAGAACATGACGGGTAACAAGCTTTGTGACTATGATTTTTCTGCCTCAGAAGTGTGTGCGAGGCATTTTAAGGTTGATTAACATTTCACTGCTGTTCTGTCTAATCTGTTCTACACCTCAATCTCTTATTCTCAGTGAGGGTGCGGTACATTTATTTGATCAAAAATACAATTTTATTGTGTGTTTTTTTTTCATTACTTGAAATGATTTCTGAAGGATCATGTGACACTAAAGACTGGAGTAATGGCTGATGAAAATTCAGCTTTGCATTCACAGGAATAAAATTAATAAAAATAAACCAAGTATTTTAAGTTGTAATAATATTTGACAATGTTACTGTTTTTATTATATTTTTGATCAAATACATGCAGCCTTGGCGAGCATGAGACGTCTTTCAAAAACAGTAAAAAATCTTTATTCCCCAATTCAAGCAGTGTATATGTATATATAAGTTTTTTAATACAGAAGCAGTCGATGTTAAGCATTCGATTTGACTCATTCCCTCCTGCACAGACTTTCTTCCGTCCTCTTTTTCTCCTTTCTCTCACCCCTACATCACACACACACACACACACACACATTCTAGACTGTTCCTCTGTGAGTGAGAATTACGCTAATTTAATGTTTCTCTAATAACTGCTTCTTTACCCAGCATGTACAGGGCCTAATGGCACTCATCATCCTCCATTCCTAGGCTTATTTCCTGTGATTAAGAACTGCCATGGCATCATGGGTGCTTCTGTGTAATTTTGTCCAAATGTTTATCGATTAAAGCCTGTCCTCTGTCTTCAAACAGCAGACTAATTCGTCAAGCACTAAACTGAAATGGAAGTGAAGCTACACTGATGGCTGTATTGTTTGGGAAATGATGTGGAATTTTTGCGTTGTGTTCATGCCACATTGTATAATTACTAGAGGCCTTTGCTGCTCAGACAATCTGGATCTGAGTCAACAGGTTGAGGAAGACATATGGACACTTATCGGGAGGTTGAGTCATGAAGAGGGGGTTATTAAAGTAAATTAATAGCTGCTCTTAAAAGCTGTCTTTAGCATCTGGAAACAAACGCAAAGTGGAAAAAAGTTTGCTTATCTGTGACGTGAGTGGTTTTCTCTACTCATTAAGAAGAAACATTAATCTGCATGTAAAAAGAACAATTTAATAACAGTGAAAATCTGATTAATCATCCACCCTAAAGACAGTGTGCATCCATGTAATTTTGCATTATCCCTCTCTAAAAAAATGCTTTTGTTTGGATCCGAGCTATTCATAAGCAAAACGTGCATTTTTTTTCTTATGCCTTTGAGTTTTGTCTTATGTTTTATAGCTCCTTGCTCCATTGTTGTCAAATATAATATGTAAATCTGTGAAATACAGTGGGTATAGAAAAGAATCACCCCCTTTAAAATAATCAAATTTTGTTGCTTTGCAGCCTGAAATGAAGACGGACAGAGTTTTTGTTTTATCCATCTGTATTTACTCAATGCATCTTAAAACATCCAAGTGAAAGATATAACACCAACATGTCCGAAAAAAATAAAATAAAAAAACAGAATCACTGATTTGAAAAAAGGATCACCCCCTTGTGTCAGTATTTTGTTGAAGCACCTTTTGCTTTAATTACAGCCTTTAGTCTGTTGGGATATGTCTCTACTAACTTTGCACATCTAGACTTTGCAATATTTGTCCACTCTTCTTTGCATAACTGTTCAAGTTCAGTTAAATTTGATGGTGACTGTTTGTGGACTGCAGTCTTCAAGTCATTCCACAGATTTTCAATGGGGTTTAAGTCTGGGCTCTGACTAGGTCATGCGAGGACATTCACCTTTTTCAAGCACACAATGACCACTCTTTGTCATAAATTCCTGCAACTGCTTCGGAGTTGCTGTTGCCTCTCTGACCAGTTTCCTCCTGGCTCTTTCATCCAGTTTGGAGTGACGCACCAAATACCTTCCACTTCTTAATAATAGACTTCACTTTGCTTCGAGGCATTGATAAAGCCTTTGTAATTTTTTTTGTATCCATCTCCTGACTTGTGCCTGTCAACAACTTTATCCCAGAGATCTTTTGACAGTGCCTTGCCATCCATAGTTAAATGTTTACTTCAGCTGCACTACCAAGGACTGAAATGCTCCAGGAAAGCTCTTTTCATGCTGAGCTAATCAAAATGACCACGGCTGATCACAGTTGAGAGTCAAATGGCTTTGTGTGTCATTGAGAAGGTGATTAGCTATACCTGATTGTTTACAAGTCATTTTTAGGAGGGAGTGATCCTTTTTCCAACTTGATTCTGTTTTTTTACTTTATTTAATTGTTTTATTTTCTGACATGTTGGTGTTATATCTTTCACTTGGATGTTATAAGTTACACTGAGTAAATAGAGCTGGATAAAAGAAAAACTGTGTCCGTCTTCATTTCAGGCTGCAAAGCAACAAAATGTGATTATTTTAAAGGGGGTGTGATTCTTTCTATACCCACTGTATGTGTATATAACAAAATTCAGTATATACTAATTTAATCATGAGCTGGAAAAGAATAGTTTCAGTTGTCTTTGCAATGAAATGTTGTGTATTTATGTTGTGATTATCATTTGTTAACATTAACATAATTATAATATTTTATATTATAGATAATATGCATCATACACTGAACAAAATTATAAACGCAACAATTTTGTTTTTGCCCCCATTTTTCATGAACAATGTTACAGTAACAGTTTTACCAGTAGCATCATTTTATAAAATGATTTTAAGTATTTTGATCAGAAATTGGCACCATACAAGTAAAAAAATAACAGTATTCAGTACAATTAGTATTACATCTGTTAATTGATGACAGTTATTAAAAATTTTAAAGCTATAATGTCAAAACTATCATAATCATGTTATAGTTTCTGTTTGTTTGTTTGTAAATAATATGTGAGGTGTTTCATATATAGAATGCCTCTGAACAGCTTTGTGGCAAAAAAAAATATTTTAAATGACCTCTGTCACCTTTATTTCACAGTATTATAAATATCCTGGCTGTAGTGCAATCAGTACAAGGCCAAAGACACATACTAAACATACCTGAATGTGTAATTTAATCAAATGAGAGAGAAGTGCCTAATTTTTAGGTAATCACTTTTTTAGTAAGTCTTTAGCTCATAACAACCGGTACTTTGCAGACCCACATGCACCAATAGTGACCCACAGGGTGGTAAAATTGGGAATATCTACAGTGGAAGCTCGGTGAAGTCCAAATTTAATGCAGAGAGTGGGTTATCATAATCATGATACATATAATTATCTGCTCCAGCAGCAACCAGCTCTCTTTCTTTCTCTTTCATTTCTGAGATGCATCATATGGTTAGGTCAATTCCATTCAAGTGCCAGGAAGCGAAAGAAAGCGAATTAGGAAAATGAGAAAAGAGAAAATGAGAGCAAGAAACAACATAAAGCATTGAGTCATTCTAGCAGTCAAATCCTGTAACTCATATCAAGGGCGAGCTGAATCTTGCCCTTTTTCCTTTCAGAAGTTTGAAACATTGCCCTGCATGTGCAGTCTCAAAAAGTTTGAAAACACCTCTAAATACCAATTTGCTACTATATTCCTAGAATCTTCACCTGCAAAAGCATGTCATAGAACTGTGTCCGCACAACCCACCCCTGCTTTTCCCGGTTGCCAAACAGCTACACTATCACTTCTCCTGTAATAGCTCTGACTAACAGAGCAGTATTTCATTATGAACCCCAGATGCATCTCAGTGCTTCCTACTATTGGTGGAAAAATGGAACTGCAGTCTTTAATACTGTAGAAAATCGAGGCATTAATTCCAGCACCCGATATTGTCATAAATGGTCATGTCTTTCTACTGATGCATTGTCTGCATTACTGGAGAAATTCCACTCATTCATTTGCAAAAACACATAAATTGAGAATAAAATTAAAGATCCTCATAAATTAAGTGAATGGATGAAATTTCCCCAAGGTCATATATGACCCACAAAATGCAATTTGGACTGTCAGAAATTGTTACCGTGATCCATTAAATGTCATGTTTTCAAATTACTATCTTTCTATTATTATTAGACTACTGACCATCTGCAGTTTAAACCTATTTTTGGTTTGTACTCGTGCTGCTGAAGGAGAGAGAGAGAGGATTACTTTAGGGGCCCTCCAGATCCTCCAGAGAGATAGTCAATCAATTATCTTATTTTTGACTCAAGGTCAATAACTATGACCGACCTTGAGCCGAATGAATTCAAAGTAGTTTGAAAGAATTCAGAATTTAAATTTAAAATGCATGCAAGATATTTACTTTTGTATTATAACAAAAATGTATTATACATACATATTTAATGTGCTTTAATTATTGCATTCATAAAAACAAAAAGGCTTAGTTTTTTTATATCGTTTTCCCCTTTTATTTACATTCGGTTTTTTTTGTTGTTTTTTTTGCTCACTCGGAGGTTTAATATTTTATGCAGTATTTTATGCAGTATTTTCTGCTTCATGCTGCACAATACAGAGAAAATCTTTCATTTTGCGTCACATATTCTTAAATATTGGGTCCGCAGGATAATGCATGTTTTCCTCAGCATGTTGGATGCCTCATGTACTGAATTACATTCATAAAAACTTTTCGAAAGAGGCCTTCTTTGTGCCTGCCTGCTCTGTGGCTGATAGTACAAGACAGACAAAGGACTGTTTCTCAGACACAGATTATGTCAAATCCAAAATTAAATTTCACTCAGTTATAGCAGTCTCTTCTTAGTCCAAGCCTTGGTTTAATCTGTGTGGGAAAACTGGCTCAAAAAGCATTTCTCATTTGAGCATCAACTTCAAATGGGAAGTCATCACACACTTCTGGTTACTGTTAATACGTTATTTATTTAATATAATTTTAAACTCAATTAGAATTCTTTAAAATGCAGTAGTATTTTAGCTAATGTAAATTAATTGTAAAAGTTTGTTGACATTCACTGAGTTTGTGATTTTGTTAAAAAAAAAAACTACACATTTGAAACTTGTTAAAAAAAATTGGAAAACTTTTACCTAAAAATATGATAAAAATCACAGTGATCAATTTAGAAATATTGTAAATGCTATCAAGTTCAAGTACTTTAATCTCATAGAAAGGAAAAGAATAGTAACCTTTCATTGCTAGCATCTTTCACTTTCTCCACTGAGATCCACCGAATACCATCCAGTTTGTGCTCTGAAGTGACTGATAAGTTGTTAATGAGTTTGTCAGTGACACAGTTGTGAACTTTTGACCAAGCCTTTCTCACATGTTAATAATTCAGTCTCTCATGGTCCATGTTAAAATGTAAGAAAGGATGTGATCTGCTCTGTCATGAGACCCTCTATAATAAGGTCTGGTACGAGGAACAGATGGACTTTATTTGAGAGGCAGAACTGGACCTAATGAGTGTAATGACAAGCCAAGTGCTTCAGCAGAGCAAGAGTGACGTGAAACTAATGGAGGAGAAACGAAAGGACAGAGGTGGAACAGTGAGAACGATGGAAGGGGTGCGCATGACAGAAAGACATAAATCATGGTTGCAAAGCAAAGAGAGAGAATTACGAAAGAGAAAGAAACAGGGAAGAATGTGATAGAGACGAACAACATAGATGGAGAGGAGGGGAATAATTTGCTGATGGATGGATTCTCAGCACATCCATTACACAGTTGCCTGTTTCTCAGACGTCACATATTTTCTCCAAGGACTCCTTGTGCGCTTTTCCATCATGAAAGGCAATTACAAAACACCGTAGTGGAAAAAGAGGTTGATTTTCCAGTGTTAACCTCCCTTTTTCTTGTCACTGCCGTTACCAGTTGCTTAACAGCTGTAATGTACCGTACATTCAGTAAGAGACAGTGACTTTGGGTTTTGTTGTATTTATTAGGCTATTTTGAAAAAATGCATGATTAATTTTGAAGTCATTGTTGTTTATAGTTACATATAATTATATATTTTTTCTATTAGTCTTAGATGCATAATTACATTGTTAATGGATAAACAGATAATTATATATATATATATATATATACATATTAGGGCTGGTAATTTAACGCGTAAATTAGAATAATTAATTACGGTGAAAAATAACGCGTTAAAATTATTAACGCATTTAACTCACTTGCCCCGCCCCAGACCCACGTGGGTCATCTGACATTTCATACAGCTGATTGATGACAAATATGAGGCAGGGCAACAACTCACTAGAGAACATAGTTAGAAGGTCCCTACAATTCAAGATATGGGGAAAAAATGCCCCCGTTTGAGCTTTTGTCTCATATTTACATCATATAGTTAAGTAATATCACACGAGCAATAAGTGCAATATCACACGAGTGCAAATCACAATCAAATTAGTGCACCTAAGCGCTGCACAGATCGATCGGTGTATGACATCAAAGTACCGCGAGAGCGATCCAAAAACATACGGAGTCGTCTGCTCTCTATAGCTCTTGCGGTACTTTGATGTCATACACCGATCGGTCTGATGGTGATGATCCGCTTCAAGTCGAACAAGCCTAATGATTCAATGGACCGTTCATAAAGAACCGTTTACTTCACTCCTGAATTAATCAGTCATTTGAACGAATCAAATGAATAAATAAATGACTCGATGACTTTATTAATACATTTACCACCACCTACTGGCAGTTTTAGTTTATTATTTAGAGTATCATTTCATTAAAGAAATAATTTCATATTTCCATAGTAATAATAATAAAATTAATTATTAAAGGTATAGTTCCATTGTGTCATCATTTACTCATCTACTTTATTTAATTTATTTAACATTATTTCTTGATGAAGCTACTTTTTGTAATGTCTTTTTGATGCTTTACACAACAATGACTTTAAATGATCTTTTGGGAGTAATTTCTCAGCCAAATTTGTTGTGTGATTAATTTGCGATTAATTAATCGCCACATCATGTAATTAATTAGATTCAAAATGTTAATCGCTTACCAGCCCTAATATATATATATATACACACACATACACTACCAAGTTTGTGGTCAGTTTAAGAAATTAATTCAATTCAAATTCAATCAAATGTGACTATCACAAAATAAAATTCAACATTAGAATAAGTAATGCATTGTTTTAACTTTAAAAAAATAGTCTTCGTGCTTGATTAAAATTAATTGTAGTTAATTGAGGTTTCATTACCTTTAGTTTTGTTAAGTTTGACATTAAAGTCATCAACAAATTGTATGTTGTTATAACTAATTGCAGGAGCTTTTTTTTTTTTTTTTACGGCGCTTTTTTTTTTTTCTACAAACATATTAACCAACACAACTGTTTTCAGCATTGATAAAAAGCCATCCTTTCAATTTATTTTATTAAACATTAAATTCTTAAAACAGTCAGTTTAAAGTGCTTTTCATTTCAAACTTTCTATTCATAAATCATCCTGTACTCATGAGGCATGGAGGAACAAATACATGCTTCATGTTTCTGACATCAACATCTGTTAAGTAATGAGTTCACAGAGTTTGTTTCACTGTGCCTTGTTTCACTCAGACACAAATTACAAAAGTGCTACAATATTGTTGTACAGTATCTTAAACTGATTTAATTTGTTGAACAAATAGTTTGTTTAAGCAAAGTTGACAACTCAATTTTTGGCTAATACAACTTCAATCACCCAAAAATTTTATCTTTCTTTATCGCTGGCATCTTTTTTTCCTCTCTATCCTCTTTAGATGTCATTATGGCTCTTTTTCCAAAAACAGCTGCTCCCAGAAATTCTGGAACTGCTTCACCGTGTCATGGCCCTCGCAAAACCGCTTTAAATCTTTTGATAGAGTCTGATGCATATAAATATAAACCAAAACCAAGCCTTGAATCTCACTTTTCACACTGTTCAGGTGAGTTGATAGTGCCTTCTTTGCTAAAGAAGTCTCCGTCCCATACAGGTCGATATTAAAGCGTAGAGACCCTCCGTTATACGGAATAGGATAGGGAGGTGTGTGGAAGCTCATGAACAGGGGTTTCCCACCGGAACCATCTACAAACCATGTTAGGTTTCGCCTTGCCAAGATGTCAAGGTTACTCTCCATGAGTTTCAAGGGCTACCAGTCCTGGATGATAGCGCCCCCTGGAAGCTGAAGTCTGGATGACAAATCGGAATCAAATAGAAAGGCCTTAAGAGCATCCAAGTCCTTTACTGGCACTAAAGGACGGCTGCTGTTGGACTCATCTGACACAACCAGTTTTTCCTTCAGACCTGAGACAAAGCTATTAAAACCTTCAGAATCCCCCCGTAGAGAGAGAACGGCCTGGACAGAAAGAGAAAACGGAGATAAATATTACTGTTAATATTAGTGGCATTACTATTACTATTAGTGGTATGGATCAAAGGGTAGTGAGAAGGAGTCAAGAAAAAAGAATAAACATTAATGGAGTGCATAATTAATTTAAAACAACTATCAAAAATAACAATATAAAGTAAGAAGAGATACAAAATGCAGATTACACAGTATTTTGATTTCAAACATTTTTAAATTAATATTGAAGTCTAAAGTTTCTTTTGCAGCTTATTTAGAACATATTAAAAGAAAAATATGATGAAAGTATGATTGATACAACACGTTTTCCATTTTATGTATTTAATATTTTGCAATAAGATTCGATTTGCTTGCATTTGTTAATAAATTGGGTATCATGACCTAACAATGAAAAAAAGTTATTTATTTAGGGTAGTGGTCATTTATAAATATACTATTGTTTATTGTTAATTAATGTTTGTTTCATAATACATTAAATAATGTTCATGTATAGAACACACTTTTCGAGTTTTAACTCACCCATCAGGCCAGAAGTGTGAACTTGTGCAGTTTTTCGGGCCCTGGGTCATCTCCTCTGGTAAGGCGCTTGGTCTTCACATTAGGGTAGACCTTCTTTATGTAGCCATCAACAAATCTCTGGATCACTCCAGCCAGACAACAGCCCCTTTCCTTTGGACACGCTCTTAATCCCTCAACTATTACAGTTTCACCTCCATCAACAACCAAGCCTGACTCCAGAGCCACCTAAAGGCACACAGGAATAATTATTGCAAAATAGTAAAATACTAGTGTGTTTATGATTGCGATAGCAAATTGAAATAATATGACAACAAATACTAGTTTGCAACATCAAGCAGCATAGCATATTGTCTGGAAGCTGTAGGAGTAACTGACTAAAAACATTGCCTCATATATCAAATCATGAGGAATCAATTGTCCTTCATCTTTGAGATTAATAGTATATTAAAATACTATTTATGAAGTACTGTTAGTTAACAATAAGAGTAAAAGTGGTCTATTTTTCTTAATATTCAATATGCTAGTTAAGTTACAAAAGCCAATGTGCAAAAGTGCCCCTAGTAGCTTAATGGTGCTTTAGGGCAGCCAGTAGGGGTTCACTAGTGTGCAACAGTACAATATAATACTAGTGAAATGATAGTAACAAACAATTGCAATGATGCTGGTCTTATTTACCACCCTAGACTGTGAGTATATGAAGAGCGAAACTGTCCAGTGGTATAAATGTCAAATACTGCATTCAAGTATATGGGTCATGACTCATGAGTCAATCAATTATGTGCACAGCAGAGAATACACTCATTGATGTGGTTCATTTCAGCCAAGTTAAAATGTTGTCTTTCTGAGAACTGCAAGCATGGCATTTCTCAATAGACACATCATAACTTATTTTACCAATGAACTTTTTCTTATCATAAGAGTTAGTGATCTGAGTAGCCCATTAATTATAAAACATGATGTTAAATGTTAATGTAATATTAACATTTCAAATGTTTTATATGTGCCTCGATAGCATGCAAGTTTATATTACCAAATAAACAAGCATTATTGTTAATTTCTTAAACATCCTATATAATAAAATATGTTTATGACAAAGTGTGTGTCTACTTGCTAAAATCAAGATAGCACTGAAAAATAAATGTAACACAATCTTGCAGTTAAACAAAGACTATTCATATTTCCTCATAGCTTCTGGCTGAGTTTAAAACTAAAATCAGAAAACACATGAGATCTGTCAAACCTTTTCACTCTTGTATCTCTTACCAGCTTCCTACCTCTCCGTGCTATAATAACCACTCTTCCTGGCTCAGTCATCCAGGAGTGATAGCGATGAGGAAGGTAATCGTTGCCACCATATATGTCTTGTGATATGGCCATCACGTCATCGTAATCCTCTGGTTTGGCCAGACAGAAGGTCAGTCCATCAATTTCACCCACACAATGTGAATCCATTGTTACTTCTGCACAGGTTAACTGTGGATTGTAAAACAGTTTTTTTGAGTCTAGTTCCAAAAACAAAAATCAGGTTAAAACAACAACATTATATTATATATAAAAACATAAAAATACATAATATTATATTAAAATTAATTTTAATTGATTGAAATGATTGAAATGATTAAATATTGCAAACAAATGCAGATGTAATCTACTTAGCCTATGTAGTAACAATTTATGAGACCATTTAATGATAGTACTGTGGATAGCATTATCTATCAACAAAAACTTCATATAATTTTAGTCTGGATGACAGTCTACTAAGAGGAAACAAAGTGGTCTTGCTATGATCATGTGGTCTGGTCACGTTAACCACTTAATAACTTGACTGCTGAAATGCAGCTACAGTCATACTTTCAAAAACACAATATAAGCAAAGCTTGGCAAAAATAAGTTTACAAGCAACACTGGCCTGAAATAACTTTTTTTTTTTTTACTAAAAACTGTGCAGAAGATTTTGTTGTTTGAGTCTGCAGGACTTACCGTGTGACGTACTGTATCGACAGTCGTGTGATTTTGACGCTGAATTCCAGACCACCACAGTCAGGATGTGACAAGTTTCCACTCGGCCGAACATGGACTTTCTTCTTGAAATTTTATTGGCGGTTGACAAACAACAAAATGGTGTATTTCCGCCACCAACTGGTATGGAGTGTGGATCAAAATGACTTACATCCCCCCCACCCCCCCCTTTTTTATATTCTCTCCCACAAATGAGTTATTTTGAGGTAATGAAAAATAAAACTATGGCATTCATTCCTTGACTTATTTTGTAATATCTCAGTGTAAATTGCCATTTTATTTTTTCTACATTTTGCATTAGAATCCTTCTTTCAGTCTCGTATTTCTGACAGTACAGTATAACATGTTCCAATGTTTCTTCTTGTCCTCAAAATTCACACCTTCCCGTATCATGTTTACCCATTTTAAAAAGTGTACTATTTAATCTTGTGTGTCCAAATCTCATCCTCGATATTACTATCTCATCTCTCCTGTTTTTCCCTGCACTTCTCATCTCTCCCACTTTCCTTTGAATTCTGTAAAACCACCGACCTTTTTTCTCCTTATCCCATTGTTTTTGCCACCTTTCTTTCAGTCTTTTCTTAATAATACTCTTGATTTCATTCTTACTTAGATTAACAATTAAGTTAATGTCGTTGTTTTTAACTGCTTGTTTTGCTTCTTTATCTGCAATTTCATTTCCTTGGATATGCGCCGGCACCCATACAAATACTACTGTAATCCCCATCATTTGAATTCTATATAACGTTTGCATTATTTCCATTAAAATGTCTGGTCTACTTTCCGAGTGACTGTACTGTAATGATACTAGCTGTACTGTACTAGCCAATGATGAACATGAATCTGAACGAATAACTGATTTCAAAGGTATTATCTCTTCTATCCACTGTATTGCTAATAATAGTGCAATCATTTCCCCTGTATAAACAGATAACTCATGATCCTTTTCCTTACTGATAAATGAAATTCTGGAACAGTAAACGCTACTCCTACCTTATTGTCTAAACTCTTTGATGCATCTGTGTAGATCTGAACATAGCTGTAGTACTCATTAATATATGTCTGCACATTATATAAATTACATTCCTTACCCTTATTTTTCTGTTCTAACAATGTAAAATCTACTGTAGCATCTGAAAGTAGCCAAGGTTTTATTACTGGTAGCGGTACAGCTGGACTAACATTTAACTGATTAACTTCAAGTTCTGTTGCTTTCTGTGTCACTGTCCATCCAAAGCTTTTAATTTTCCTCCTTTCTTTTTCCCAACAGGGCTTTAAAGTATCTAGTGTTGGATGCTCTTGACTATGGCCTTGTAGATTAACCCAATAATTGACTGATAAGTGTACCCTTCTCGTTTCTAATTACATTTCCCCCATTTCAACCTGTAGTGCTGTAATTGGTGTAGTTTTTATTGCTCCTGTACATAATCTCAATACCTCAATACCGTTCCTCGATGACACCGCCTTAGTAGTAGTCGAACATGGACTTTAAACTCTTGCAGTCTTTTAAAACTGTTTCACATGTCCAGCCTTTACACAGACTGAACATCTTTCTTTTGGTTAGCTAACAAGTAAAGCATGGCAACTTTAATCGTATGTCAGTAATTATCTAAACATATTAGAGTGAAGCTCGATATAGTGGGCACAGGAATCTATGAGACGTTTCGAGAACATTAAAAAATAATTTAAATAATAAACACATTTGCCTTCTTTGAAATAGGACACGAAGCCATTTCCAAGAAGATTTCCTTCTCAAAAACAGTATCGTGGCCCCACCAAGTGGGTGGAAGGCGACATTGCCGTTTTGTCTAATAGGCCTCGATGAAGAAAAAGCATGTTTAAAAGGAGTTTATGCTAGCTAGATAACGGAAGTGCATACCATTTTCTTGTCCCATGCAATAGCTAAATATCGCTGATCATAAACGGTAAGATAGGCAGAACAGATTTACAAAAAGAAAAAGAAAAATTAGTTTAGTGTTATTTCATTCTCTCTTTCTTTTGCCAACTTGGACAATGAAACAATTGAATATACCATAAATGCATGGTTGAAATGGTAAAATGATCAATTTATTTAAGCAAAACTTCATATAGTTTTAGATAAGCATGATTTGATGAACAAGGAGATACTTAGAAATTATAAATCTAAATTAATTGACAAAGTTCATAAAACTAACTTGCAGCATATAGAAATTATTCAACATTATTTGAGATTTGGCCTTGAAAGACTTGACTCATGACAAAAGACTTGAGACTTGCATGTCTGTTAGATTCTCACATAAACGTTTATTTATAAGTTTATTCAGTGTTAGAAACATTTATCTTAACCTGAAAACAAAATATGAATTAATTTATTTTCATATTAGTTCAAACTATTAATTCATTCTTTTCTTTACATAATGCATTGCAATCTGCTTTAAGCTAGTTTACATTACACAAAAATGACGAGATTCCTCTCAATCGCACTGGAAAGACTGGAAACTATAAACTACTAAAATGTAATCATTCTGTTGTATCTGGCCTCAAAGGGCTGCCCTCCACATTTCTCTGCGGTAATAATAAGTGATAAACATGTCCTTGATCAGTCATGGTACCTTGTGTCCATGATTTGGGTTGGCCTTGGTAAGACTTCCACAGCCGGCCATAGAAAAGGTCTTTTTTGATCTTGGCATAAAGTTTTGAGGGGTCAAAGCCATTTGGAGAACTTTGAGAAGTTGGTACATCAACTGATTCTTCAGCAAATGTCTAAAATGAGGGATTTACATTTTACGATGATTTTATTATTGTTATTAAAATATGCAATATAAACTATATACGAACAAACAATAAAAAAAATATATATATATATTTAACAATGGTTTTATTATCGTTATTAAAATTTGTTAAAACAATATATACTGTCTATTTCATAATGTTGCTGCAAACAAGGGTAATGAGAATTGGCAGCACTCAAACTTTAACCACAACCACACACAGTCTTTAGAAAATAACAGGAAACTGATACCTTAAATGCAATCACTTACTATATTAAAGTGCATCTGAGATTGAAAGGAAATGGCACAGTTAAAGATTCACTATACCGCACTTATCACACTTTTACACTGCAGTTTCCATTTCAGCTGTAACTGATGTTGATGCTTTTTGTAAATAGTCACATTTAGCATTTATAATTATAGAATGGTGTGGAATGAGCCCTTCAAATCTGCATGTCAGAATTTCTATTTAGAAGAATAGTTCATTATTAACCTTACTCATTTTAATGACAGAAACATTAACTCATTGAATTTATTCATTAGATTTTTAAAAATGTATCATTTATTTAAATTTATTCTGTATAGCTGTAAAGTCTTACCTCAGCCGGTAAGTCTGTCAAGTATGTTCGTATTTCAAAGGACTTCCTCCTGCAAGGTCAAATTTCCCATGATTTTTATCTTCGATTGTTTTGTAAATCAGTTTTAAAGTGTTTAATATACAGGGTTTTGCTTTGTTTTGGTCTTAAATATATAAGTATAGAAATATTAGTCTTTTATTGTTTTGTGTAAAAATATATGTAAGATGTGACCTCTACCTTCTACAGCTGTTTTTTCTGCATAAGTAGAATAGGATGGTCAGGATAAAAAGGGAAAGAATAGTTCCAATGATCATTGCACCCAAACGTCCAAATAATCCCAGCCTTGGTTCTTGTTCCACATATGTAAAATCTAAAAAATAAAAAAAAAGCACCAAGTGAGTCCCAAAGGAATGGCAAGGTATGTATACGACTACATGTGTAAGTTTTACCTTTTATCATAGACGTGTTGATACTGACATCTTTCTTACTGATATCAGTGCACTGCTCAAGTTTACCCGAAGGAAATGTTATGAACGCACAACAGATTTGCACGCTCTCATTTGATACTACTTTAATGAGAAGGGATGATGATGGATAAGGAGTCCGTTTGTTCTGGATCTTCACTTTAGGCTTATATTCTTGCATTACGTAAATTCCAAAATGTGGGTGAAACGTGCCCAGTTTGGTGCGATTCGGGCCTCTTAGCATCTCCCAATTGATTTGTGTCATATTTTCGTCCCCTGAGAGGACACAGGTAATGTTCTGGCCATATCCATCTCGACTGTGACTGATAGATACACCACTCTTTGATTTGCCTGTTAAAGAACACAAATGAAAACATTCACAGAGATATTACAAGGATCACTGAGACATAATCCTAAAAATATTGAATTATGCTTAGTAGAAAGTTTGTTTAGTGTTGTTACTGACAAAAAAAAATTTTTATTACCAGTAAATCTTTATGAATATAAACTTGTTATTTACTGAAAAGAATAATGCATTGCCTTCTTTAAACATCTGAAGTTATTATGGAACCTTTTGTTTTATATTTAGTCTCAGAAGTGGTTGCCGCTATTTACTGCCCTCAAAGATGCTTTAGAGAGAGCAGCTAATGACGCATGCTGAAACTACAATTCAATACAAGCTGTGTTAAGAAGCAAAAAATTCAACTCGCTCTACAGGTTAAAAAAAATGGTGAAGAAAATTTTTACAAACAAAGAAACAGTAAAATTACAAAGAAACAGTAATTGCATTGGAGCTGATTTGAAAAACTGAAATAGTATTTTCTTGTAAAATATACTAATAATCTACACATTTTATTTACAACTTAGAAAAATCTAAGTTGTTTTGTACAGTGTTGTTAATCTTTGACAAAAAAATCAGTGCAAAATCAATTGTCAGATCATAATAAATGAATCACTGTGAATTTTAAAAGTAAATTCTAAAAGTGAATCACAGGATAAAAATAAATTATGCTACAAAAGCAACCCATTAATGAAAAGGTATAATACTATGTTAAGTAATATTATAACCAAGTGATCAATCATTTGTTTATGTAAGATGTTATCAGTGAAAATGCAGTTAGTCAGACAGCAGTCAGCAGTGCATGTGAAGGCGTTGGTTTATGCTTTTGTGAGCATTTGCTTGCTGTCACTTTTTGAAAACACTTTGATACATGATGTCTTCATTTACCATAGAATCATTTTTGTCATTCCATGGCTTTCACTGTTCTTTTTCCAAATGCATAACATTTTTTCGCATTGTCTGCTCGAACTAATAACCACAGACTTTTTGGTTGTCCATGTGCCTTTTTTAAATGCACAAATATGAAAATGTGTTTTAGTTATTTCACACAATATACACTTACCTGATTCCAGGAAGGCAAGGATGAGAAGAGTGCAAAGAAAGTTGCTGCTCATGATTGTCGAGCTAAACCAACATAGGCTTTCTCTTCCGCCTGTTTCCTGTCTGTTTTTTCTTTTTTGTGTTGTTGTACTGAGTTCACGCTAGACCTTTCTACCTGTCAGTCTTACCATCAGCTAATCTGAATAAGACTTTTTGTCTTTCTTTTTTTTCTTTTACTTTTATTGCCAACTCAGTCAGATCTTTGATGTCTCTAAGAAGGAAATGATGCTTGAACATGTGGGAGTTTCCACCAAGCATGTCTTTTTACCCAGAAACGGCTGTCACCTCAAGTTTAACAGTATTTATAAGTTTAACTAGTAAGGCTAGTAGTGTATTATTTGATATTTAAAAATGAATATGCAAAAACTGTGGTAACTTTTTATGTCTTGAGGAAATGGAATAATTTAATGGAAACTGCAAAGGCTGGCCAAATCAGTGGAAACATCCAGCAAATATGTTAATGGAAAATGCATCGCCTTTTATTCTGAGAGGAGCTTTAATTCACAATGTAATGATGCCTTACTTCAACTGTAAGTGATATATTGCTAAGCCAGGAGTTTAACGAATTTTACTACAAGGCGACAACTGAGATGACCAGACGCACACACACACAAACTTCAAGCTAGGGCTGTGTTGTCATTCTAGAGCAGTGCTTGCCAACCACATTTTGTCTTATGATCCCCACAGCCCTGTTTGTAAGACTGACAGTACACCTACATTAACACCAAACCATAAAGAGGTTCCTTTTAATGTTTAATATCATTTAGTATTATCATTTACTCTTGTGCTTCGCTGAAAATCCTTCAGCTACTTTGATATTCCTGGTCAAAATTAACTGGCCTTTTAAAATTTGTTTGTAAATCTCTCATTATGCTTTATTATCACCAAATCTTGGATTTTTTGTCAACGTAATGTTTTCTTTTAGTTAGCACAGGTTTTGTATTTCTTTTTTAAAATGATTGATTAGGCCTTGTTGACCACAAAACCAATCATAAGGGTCAATTTTTCGAAATTGAGATTTATACATCATCTGAAAGCTGAATAAATAAGTTAGGATAGGACAATATTTGTCCGAGATACAACTATTTGAAAATCTGGAATCTGAGGGTGCAAAAAAAAGTTGTCCAAATGAAGTTCTTAGCAATGCATATTACTAATCAAAAATTAAGTTTTAATATATTTTCTATTTACAAAATATCTTCATGGAACATGATCTTTACTTAATATCCTAATGATTTTTGGCATAAAAGAAAAATCAATCATTCTGACCCATACAATGTATTTTTGGCTATTGCTACAAATATACCCAAGCGACTTAAGACTGGTTTTGTGGTTCAGGGTCATATATTGAATCCAGTATTTGATCCAGTATTTGACTGGGAAGAAAAAGACTAAAAAGGTGGGGGGAAAATACAAAAAAAAAGTTTTAGTCCAATGCGATAACATTAACTTATATTTTTCAAGTTTTTGTTTAACGTTATCACTGTTATTACATTGTAGGTGAAAATAAGACACCTTGCCAAAACTAATTATCACCAGAAAAAGAAAAAGTTAAAAGGAAATGAGAAAAAGCAGGTATATGGAAATGATTGGATTAGACATTAAGAACTGTAGAACAATTTTATTTTGTAGCAATACTATAACACTGTAAAAATCAGGGCTCTACGCTTATTTTTCTTTTTAGGAGCGCTTGTGCTCCTAACTTAAAAAATTTAGGAGCAGTCAAAAATTTAGGAGCACCAAAATTTGATAAAAAAATAGCCTTCCCATTACGAGGTGATATTTGACTCCTTAAAGTGATTTACAGTAGAATTTTGCATTTTTACCTTTGTAATGGCATTTTTCTATCTTTATTAAAAGTGTCATCTTTTATGTCAAATTTTTTAACATTTTTATTTTATAAGCTTTTTAAAAAATTCTAGAAAAACCATAGAATAAGAACAAGTAGAATAAGAAGAATAAGTTACTAATCAAATGAAATCAGTATTAAAATGAATCTGTACAGAGGTAGCACAGAAGAACACAAAAGTGGCTTGTAGGTGTATTTTCAGACATTTAATGAGGATCAGAGGTGGCATGAGTGCAATTAAATCCATAAATTCATGTTAAGATTAATGTTTTAAAAAATGTTGAATATAGAAATATTAAATGATTTAAAGAACTAAAAAGATACTTAAAAAATGAAACTAAATCCGCCAGCAGGTGGCGACAAGTCACTGATTTTATCACTGAATCATTCATTCAATTGATTCATTCGAACGGCTGATTCATTCAGGAATGAAGCAAGTGACAGTATTTATGAATGGGTAATCATGAATCACTGACTCACTAGATTCGTTTAAAAACGCAGTTCATTCATAAACGAAACACGTTTTTTCAGATGAATACTGGATTGCCTTTTATTCAAACATTATCTGTGAGTCTTGTTTGCTTACTCAAAATAAATAAGTAACTATCTTAGGATCAACTATACACATACATATGTATTTCCCAGTTTATTTAAAAGTTACCAATATGTAAATTAAGCTCATAAGACAATGCTTAGACCATGCACAATTTCCAGCAAGAAAAGCAATCTTCCTAGCAGGTCATTTAGTGAATGTGTAGGTCACTCTGTTCTTTTGCTATACAGCCACCTTCCCTTTTCTCCTATAAATGGCCTTGGGCCTAATTTACACTCAGTCCACACCATGTGCTCTGTTGCTCACTTTCTCTCTCTCTCTTCTGCTTTCTTCCACAGAGACACACACAGTCATTTACACACAAGCCTCTGCCCCGTTCTGACCCTCAACAAATCCATTTGAGTTATTTATGAGCCATTAACATCTGCTCCTCTTAAAGACTATTCAAAGCTTTTGGAAAAAAATCTTTGGAACCCGATTGTCTATACCATAGAAAGATTTGAAGGAAGACCTGAGGATCAGGAAGACCTGGGTACATTCATTTACACAGACACATTCAGAAAGATGTTTTGGGCACTCTGATATTGTTTTCATGTATATTCACAATGCTTTTAAGATTCATAGCTACGTGATTGTGATTCATCTGATTTTGTTGTCTTGTAGTGTATGGGTTTAAAATAACATCTAGAATGAACATAGTCGACGTCCCCCAGTGGCTTTGTGCTTTGTTCTTAAATCCAGTCTGCTTGATTATTTTCCTTTTTATTTTTATTAGACATGTGCGTCCTTTTTCTGTATCCTCTGCTTTTTCCTCTGACCCATTTTCTCTCCTACCATCTCTTTCTTTCTCCACCCCTCCCCCATTCCCATCTGTCAGATGGACAGGTGTACATAGAGGTTTAAGCACTGTGTGTGGCATGTGATCATATGCTAACTAACACTATTTATTGCAGATATGTTGTTGTAAATATATATATTATGCAGTACATAACTGACCATTTACTCCCACACAATACTTCTGCTTTAAATGATGGGTTGCGACAGACTTTCTAACCACTGTCAGCATAATGTGAAATTAAAAAGCACTGCATTGGACCGCACTGTAAGACTTCTGCTGTCTCCTTTTTAACTGCAGACCTCTTCTACACTGCAATACACTGTGCTTCCCATCCCCCTCTATAGCTCTGCATTGCAAGAAATAGACTTTGGGTAAATTCCACTCTGATGTTGTCTAGGCCATTGCCATTATATAACTCACAAAAGGAAATTGTCAAGAACTGTATTCATTTTTTTTTTAGTACAAGTTAGTACACGCAGTACCATCTCATATCACAATATATATTTTTTAACTGAGTAATCCCACCACATTTAGTGTTATGAAGGTCCAACATTATGGTTATATTTTGAATTGAACACCTCATTAATGTTTTGGAGGAAAAGTTATAATTACAACCATAAAAACAGAAAGGGTAGATGTTTCTTTTTCGTACCACAATGAGACTTCCTCACCGTAATTTTATGTGGCACACTTAATTCATAAAGCAAATCAAATATATGTTCTCGTTTCTCTTCATCATAAAATTGCAAACATTAATAAAGGTGATTAAATCATCACTTCACAAATGTCACTCCTCCAAAAGCAACCATGTATAAAAGCCCCAAAACACAAGTCGTGATGTCAGCATTCTAGACTCATTGTATTTAATCTCACCTCTGATTTACTTATCTGAATTAGAGTGCAATGCATTTCTGAAATATTCACTGTAATCCAAGAACAGGTGGCATGGGTTTAATTCCACAAACCTATCTTTAGCAGCTGCCCATCTCTCATTTTCTGTCTAAAGTAGGCTGCCACCGTTTTTACCACACATTTGAGACATTCCCATTTTCCTATGTTTATTTAGAAATGCTCATAATGTCATCTATAAGACAATGTATTGTTCTTGTGCAGCAGTAGAATACTAGAGGTCAGTAATGTGAGGCTGCAGTGACAGCTGCTTCTCATGTCAGCATAGTTCAGCAAAGAAGCTTCTCACATTCTCCATTTGTCATTGCCTGATATATGCACATTTACCCTTGCTTCGTAGCACTGTGTTTGATTCACTTATTTTATGCTATAGCGCTCTTCCCTGTAGCTGCATGTTTTTTGCTTACTAAGCCAAAATGTTTTACATTATGTGCTGGCAGTGCATGTGTTCTCCATAATATAATGGTGCAAGCGTTTAATGGATAAAAGTGGATATGCATAATAGTAGTATTTTGAAGTGGTTAATATACTGTCACGGTGCAGCACAGGGTTTATATGTTGCAAGGGTTGATTTTTGAGTCCATCAATAAAATAATAGCTTATCCAAGATTTAAAAACCCCATCAATCCTTATGGAAAGAAACTAATCACACTTAACAATCTTAAATCTAATTAGTAGCCTCTTACCAAGCATCTTGGCTAGAAGTTAAAGTAATTAGGGAAGTTTTATTATACCTGCAGTTGTAAGGAGTTTCTTCTTGGTGACTAAGGCCTAGCTTGGCAAGCATTGTGTAAAGTCAGCTGCTTGTCCTGGTATTTGTCTGTAACGTTATTTGTGTAATGTGTAGGTCACTTGAAAGCATCTGCTCAGCATTCTGATAATACATGTTGTGATGCATATTTTAAAAAAACTAATGTACGGCTCTCACTTTTTTCAGAATAACTACAAATTAGCATTGGCAACAACATTCACTTCCTTTTTTTTTCTCAACGCTTTTGAATTCAATATATGCCTTGTTTGTTTAAAGGTTGTTTTAGTTTTTTTCTCTCTTTTTTTCTTTTTTGTTTGTTAGTTTGTTTATTGCTAAACAGTACAATATACAGTTAGGTAAACACACACACAAATATCTCTAACACTAAGTTTTGATTAACAATTTGGAAAATAAAACAATTATTCTAATACATCAATTCAAAACATCACTTAGCGAATAACATCTAAACTATGCTATTTAGATACATTTTGTTCATCCTGATACTGCATTGCAACTACAGCAAGTGGCTTTAACCTCACCAGTCCTTTTACAAATTCATTTGATCAACAAAATATTAGTCACAGGTCTTCATATAATGCCATTTGTTATCTGCCATATTTTCATTCTTGCAAAAGAATTACTGCATTACATCTGTTGCCATTAATAATAGAGCTCATTATGCTTACGGTGTTACAATGATAATGACAAACAACATGTTAAAAATATGAAATGGTTATGCACAAGGAAAAGTAATACAAAAACACAACAAAAGGTTGACATTAACCAAGAAACTCAAAAAGACTGCAGTGACTCTGTTTTCCATCACATGTTGCAGTCATAAAAACCGAGCTGTTTTTAAGCTCCGAAAATTCCAAGGATCTCAATGAGTGATATACAGAATTTCAACATGTTGGGTCTTGTCAAAGACTGTGTCTCTTGAGCTTACGGTTTTGGGCTTTTTTTAAATGGCAGAATGTAAACATGACAGTTGTGTTTCCATGGGGTTCATCTGGATTTCTACTGCATTCAATGTGATCTTTGGGAAACTATAAATAGAATTATTCGTCACACTTGACAACAGAGACAAAGCTCTGACTTTAGATGTTATCTAGATTTTTACATAAATTATTTACATATTGTTTAATGTTACAGAAAAAAAAAAAAAAACCATGAAACAAAGAAAAAAAATAGAGCTCATTATGCTTACGGTGTTACAATGATAATGACAAACAACATGTTAAAAATATGAAATGGTTATGCACAAGGAAAAGTAATACAAAAACACAACAAAAGGTTGACATTAACCAAGAAACTCAAAAAGACTGCAGTGACTCTGTTTTCCATCACATGTTGCAGTCATAAAAACCGAGCTGTTTTTAAGCTCCGAAAATTCCAAGGATCTCAATGAGTGATATACAGAATTTCAACATGTTGGGTCTTGTCAAAGACTGTGTCTCTTGAGCTTACGGTTTTGGGCTTTTTTTAAATGGCAGAATGTAAACATGACAGTTGTGTTTCCATGGGGTTCATCTGGATTTCTACTGCATTCAATGTGATCTTTGGGAAACTATAAATAGAATTATTCGTCACACTTGACAACAGAGACAAAGCTCTGACTTTAGATGTTATCTAGATTTTTACATAAATTATTTACATATTGTTTAATGTTACAGAAAAAAAAAAAAAAAACATGCAACAAAGCACATAGACTTCATGGCCAGTGGCATATCTGTTACTTAAATAAGATAAGGTTACTTCATACCATATGCCTAGTCACACTTTAAACTGATTCTGGATCATCCTGGGTGATCATTCTGGATCATCCAACCATTTACAATTTCCTACTAACATTCATTGGTACATTTAACATTTAGTAAAGGCAAATTTAAAAATAAATTGAATGAATTAAATTCAAAGAATAGGGAATGAAATGAATTTTGTAAATAATTTCTGAAAACGAGTGTACCAGCCAGGATTTGTACTCAATTTAACAATGTACTAAATAAAAACAAAAACAACGGAAGAAAGAAGAACAAGAAAAAGAAAAAACTATAAAAAAGGAAGAAAGAAGAAAAAAAACTACATAAAATAGCAATACTAGCATAAATAATAGCACATTACATTTTTTTTAGTTAAACCACTGTCTACACATAATGACCGCGGCTGTAATGTTGATTTTAAGAAGTGACAGTTTCTAGTTTTGGAAACATTTTTAAATATATATTGTATAATAAAATATTCAAGCCGAGTTATTTGTTAAATATACAAAGAAATAGGTATATAGAGATGCACACAATTCCAACAAAATACCGCAAGCAAAAAGAGGAAACAAAATGATCAGTGATCAGATTTTTTAATCCCTTTATACAATTAACTATGTATAGCCTATAATCTCTAAAAATGTATATCATGGCTAAAAAAGAAGAGGAAAAAAGTTTACCCCTACGATTTTTAAATAACCTGTCTAGACTTTGTTTAAAAATTAATTTGTCAGTTATCACCAATTCCAATTTGACAGGTTCTAAATGTCAACGAATTAGTACAGGGTCTTTGTGCTCAGTGTAAATCTAGTCACATGCTCATTGTAAAGCCCTTCCCCACCCACTCACACAACATGCACATTTCAAAAACCTCTCATGGATTATAAGGTTTTTCAAAAATGACTGTATTTAAAATAGTTCTGCATCTCTCACAATCTCTGAAAAAATGAACAGACAAAGGTAACAAAATATTAAAATATTTTCCATTAGCTGTCACATCACTGCTTGAGAATAAGCAGTCATATTGGGTAATAAAAAAAAATCTTTAAAAAAGGAAAACTATTTATGTAATCAAAATGCCTTTATAGCATTGAAACTGTTAACCCTCTTGATTGACAGTTTTTTTTTTTTTTTTTAGAAATCTCATTTATAAGCATTAGTTTCCCATCATAGGTTATTTTCAAATATTCTGCACAAACACACAAAAAATGACACCCAGTTTGTATCTAGGGCTAATGGGAAGACTTGAGTGAAAACAAACTCAACAGCCACTGCTGCATCAAGAGAATGGATGGCATGGACATTCAAACCACCACCTTCTTGAGGTCTGTAGAAATCATGGTCCCTGTTTTGCTGATAGTGGTAAATATGTCCATCAGCTGTTTCAGACAGGTACAGTGTGGGTTTTTCAGACAATGGTCATTAAGCAGGAACTTTATTACGTCTATAAAGTCAGAAGCACACCACGAAAAATATCCTTGAATTTAAAAACATTACGCAGATAGGCCCATGCTCCTATTCTGATTACAAAAAAAAAAAATATATATATAGCATGATCCACTGAATGACCATGACTGTTACAGCAACCCACATTGATGTTTTATGAAGATCCCCACTGTGCTTTGGAATATCTACATATCTACAGTATAAAGTGCAGCACATCAGAACAGCTAGATGAATGGTTAATCCAATCGGATTTGGAGGATTCTGACATGGCGTGAGATAAAATACAATTTGCATTGGGATCTAGTTGCATTTTACCTCCAAATACTGCATTAGATTTGCAGATTAAATGTAACAAAATAGCTTAGTGCACCACAGGTGAAAATACCTGTGTGATTTAGTCATTTCAGAAGCATCTGTGTATAGACAGTATATGTTTTTTTCTATGGAAAAAACAAAGGGAAAAGCAGAGTTGAAGCTCTGATAGTGCAAATCAGCAATTCAACTGATATCACCTGGATAAGGCTTTCAGTTAAGTTTTTTAACGTTCGGATAGTGACTTGGAATAAAAAATTAAAAAATCTCCCTGGTGGTTTTCCCTTCGTTCACAAAACACAATACACAGCTGATTCTAATACACATAAAGCCCTTCATAAACATTACAAAGCAGTCACGAAAATGAAAAACAAAAGATGCCATCGTGAAATAAACAACATAAAAATCAGGAATAGGTACTGAGCAGCGTGGCATATGACAAGGCTGGAACCCAGCCTTCTTATTTGAACCTCTCCTGCTCAATCTTTCCATGTGTCAAACTGACGGGGATCAGGTGGAAGGTAAAGGGAGTCTGGGGCGAACCCTTGTTCTATGCAAGATGACACTCTCGAGATCCAGTTTCACTTACTCAGAGCCCTGAAACTTTAACTAGCCCAAAGTCACACAAGATAACAAGTGTCTGAGTATATATTTGCTTTCATATGACTTAGCACTCAAGGTATTACTTTAGTGCCGAGTCTGATAAACCAGAGCATGGAAAACACAGATATCCTGGTCTAGGTTGGTCTATCTATGTTGTCCTCCTAAACAGTGGGTTGCCGCTAATTACGAATACAAGGCCTCTCTTGCTAAAGACGATTTCCCTTTTTGGTCACATGTACAGTGCTCTAAATAATTCCAAGTCTAACTGTTGTCATCTTTACAATACAAAATGAATGTTTACTCATTTTTAGAGCCGTAACTTGATCTGGATTATGTCCTCTCCTCGCCACCTATTCCTAGCATAGCCCCTAGCATATTTTTCCATTCCAGAAAAAGAAAGTGAAAAGCCACTTCATAATTGAAAGAAATGGGTTTAAAGTTCAGTCCTTGTGTGCCAGCGAAACAAGGGGTAACATATCCTTTACATCTCTTCACCATCAGGTGGTCACATGCCTCTAATCGTTTATAGTCTCGTGGCCCTGGCACTAGGACCTGTGTAAAATATAGAGTTACAAACTCCTGCACAATTCACAAATACTCAGAAAGGCCATTAGACATCCAACGTGCTAAAAGGTGGAGCTGAAAGATAGGAACAATAAATAAAAGAGAAATATTCTTAAATGATTACTGGATTACCAAATGTAACAGCTAAATATAGAGGCTAGTGAGTGAATAAGACTTAAATCTAAATGCACTGCGCTATGTACAACATAAACACATACCATACATTTTTTGGGTCTTTAATCCATCATGTCTCATTTTGACGAGTGCTTTAGAGAGGAGAAAAAGACAAATTAATAATAGCATATCAGGGACGCTTGACTCTAACAGACATTGTTTTAATTTGAGAAAATGTAATTATCATGGGAACCTGAAGCATTCATTTTCCTTGCGCTTCACAACTATCTATTTTTAAACTGATTTCCTCTTGAAAGCACATGGCAGACATAAAGGATTTTGAGATTTCAGCCATGAAAGAATTTGAACAAAGAGTCCCTTTTCAAAGCATGCCCCTTCCAAACAAACATATACATTTATATATGTACACCTACACAAATGAAATAAACTGTCATTAGAATTAGAGTTAATAATCTGTAAAATGCCTTGACTTTCAGATCAATCAAAAAAAGACAGCCTGTTTACCATTTATAAATACTGACCGCAATACAAGTCCCACATGCAGCTGTCCAAATGAAGGAGGAGAGGAGGCCTCCTTTTCGTCAGTGGATGTTGAGAGTTCATACAAGAGCACAAAATAAGTCCACCAAATGAAGTCAAACCAAACACATAATTAGTAAAAAATAATACAATTCTTGGTTTTAGTTTAGTGGATACAGATTTAGATTAAAATCTGTATGACAAATTGTGAGTGGACTCCGTGAGTTCTTAAACTATAAGTTATATTTCAATATATATGTTTCCTATTAAACTAATTGAACTTTTGTTCCATTGAACCTCCTAATTAGTACCAGAAATGTAACCATTTAAGAAACAAAGAATGATGCATTTGCTCGTGTGGACTGTGTCTCTCTCTCATTCTGACACAGTGCTTCAGTGAAAAGGTGACGTGAAATCTGGGTTTGGGGCAAAGGAATTAAATATGGTTATAAAGATGTCTAAAGGCCTTTTCTGTTCTTCTTTATCCATCTTGGTTATATTTCACTTTACTTTCTTCACTTCAGGCCATCAGAAGGAGATGATGTGTCCTGTATCTTCTTCGTTATGTTGATTTCCTCCATTCTTTTCCACTGACAGATTGTGTCTGTCTTTTAACTTCAAAATGTCGGTTCAAAAAATTCAAAAACTCTTCATAGAGATGAGCAGTTGTCTCTTGTTTTGCTAAGGTTTCCAATTGTCCTAATTCATTTTCCTGATTCCATGGGTGAATCACACTAAGTCAGCTAAAGATTTTCTTCTTTTTTTCTCCTTCTTTTTTTTTTTTTTTGTAATTGGAGCACCGGATTTGGAGGAATTTCCTTAAGATCATGTATCTTCTGAATCATATGTATATGATGTAACAAAATCACTACATAGTGATGTCTCAATTAAATTATAAACTAAATTATTTTTAATGAACTATAACAACATTTAAAAATTTACTTTATATACCTATATATATATATATATATATATATATATATATATATATATCGTATGTATCCCTAATTATATTTCCTTTTGTATTTAAATGTGATCCTGTCAAACAGTCAATTTATATAATTAAAAACAATTATACATGTCTGTTTCATTATTAGTTATGAATCATATCTAACTGTATGTACTTCTAGCAATATTCCAGCGTATTATTACAATTGCGCTTCTACAGTTAGGTACAAATACTGATAGAACGTCATTTTAACAAACAGGTTCAAGTACTTAAAGCAAAAACTTGAGACTGTAATCTAAATGTATAAGCAAGTTCTTAGCCAGACATTTATCATTTGATACCTTTAGAGGAATTATTACTAATTTTTCAAGGAGCATATTAGAAAGTCTGAAATTACATTTTTCCCATGTGGAAATTTTTAGTATTTTCAGGTTAATTAAAACTGCCTTTAAAGACCATTTCGGTCTGCACATGGGCAGCCTGTTATAAAGTCCTAGAAATGTTGTTTTTCCCTCTAAATACTCTAGCAGCTACAGTGCCACATTCTGAAAAAACAACAGACACTAAAGTGAGACCCCTTTTTTTTTCATAAAGTGCCCTAAAGTTTGTGCAGTTTTCTTTTCAACTCAGCATGAGTAAATATGCTTTCACTGTCAGTGATGCTGACAGAAATGAAAGGGCCTGGAACAATTTGGGTCCCTATTTTATATAATCTGAAACTGCTTCCCTCTTTTCCAGTCCCTGTCCATTCAGCGCCACCGTTTACAGTACTGCATATGGAAATAAATTAAGTAACCTAAACAAGCGTCTACTACTTTTATTCTAGTTTGTTCACTTACATGCCTTTTTTTATTAATTGTTGTTAAAATAAATTAAATCCTATGAGAGCATTTTCATTAAGCGGAATAGAACTGAAGTTTTTTTCGTCCCTTTATAGTAGATATATTAGGTGTTTTTTTTTAGTTGCCAAATTTGATGGAGATATTCAAATTCCTTACGTTTATGTAGGTTTGGTGTCTAATTTTAAGGGAAGGTGTTTCTGATGCTCCTCGACTAAACGACATCAGACTCCACGACACACTGCTCTGTGTACTCCTTCACCAGCTCCACTTTAAGGGTTTCCCTAAAAAAATCAGCCATAGGCTTCCACAGCGCAGGCTCTAGGAACACCTGACACATAACGTGACCCTTCAGAGTGCCAGTGTGGCACCTCAGGTGGCACAACAGCTGTTGTATGGCCAGCGTCAGGTCTTTACCAAACATGTCGATGTTGAGGTAGCACCAGTCATCACCGATTGGCACACGGAATGGGAAGGTGCACAAGCTGGCCATGGTTGGGCGCCTGGCATCATCAACCATCCAATCAATATCCTTCTTCAGCAGGATGGCCATGTTGCTAGGCAGAGGCTTGAAGGGCTGCCAATCTTGAACGATGGTGGCATTGGGAAGGACACCATGCATTAGAACACCGCTTAGGAAGAGCTGATGCACTTCTGCTGGCTCCAAACGGACCGGGAAGTTTGTGGTGGACAGACCCTCCCCTGCTACAGTGATATTAGGCCCAAGATCAGCAAGGCATAATTTTAGGTCTTCAGCACGGAAGCGCACCAGGAGGATTCCCTTCATATTTTAATTAGGTGGCAGAATGAAGACAATGTGGCTTTAGCTGTTTTAATTCAAGATCTGAACAAAATGTTCATATTTTATTGTAAATGGTTCTTACCTGTTTGGTGATGAGCCGGTACTTCTGGAAGTCTTTTGGCCCCAGCTGGTCATCTCTTGTCAGCCTGCTGACTTTAACGTCAGGGTACTTGGACTTAACCAATTGAGAGCAAAACCGAAGAAGTACCCCTGCCACACCTTTCCCCCTCTCCTGGGGGGCAACACGAAGCCCTTCCACCAGCATGGTCTCGCCATCATCAATAACACACACTGACTCCAGTGCAATCTGGAAAATGTAGTTGCATAAAAAGCGAATTATTTCTAAGATAGAAAGAGAGTTTCATGGAGCTCTTTTGTAATTTCTGTCAGTTTCATTTTGGGCTGCACAATTAATCAAAATAAAACTGATATCGTGATATGGCTTAGTGCGTTTATCACATCACAAAATTGTGTTCATTTACACCTATGCACGATCTGGTATTCTCAGTGTCTCGATTTTTTTCAAGTGCAAGTCACTCACTACGTGCATTTGCCAAACGTGCACCAGGTTCACTTTTTCACATTTGCATAATTTCCAATATGTTTGTGGACAGAAGTATTCTGCATTTTGGTAGTTTTGTAATGATCAACCTAAAAACTTACCTAGAAACTTAAATAATCATTTTGAAATGATCAAACTAAACACAGAAACTTAAAAGTCTCTCAGTAGTTTTCTGCCAAAATAAAAGCTTGATGGTTCACCCTTGAAAGTAAAGAAATTAAGACACAAATATTATTCATGAATAAAAATAAATAAATATGACCATTCCTTTTTTTTTTTTACAGTACATTTGTAATAGTACAAAAGTAATATATTTGTCTTTATTTTTATATAACTGTAAAAAATTAGTTATAATTTTTTTTTTATCTAATTATAAAAACATGTTATATTTTTATTATAGGTATTATTATTATTATTAAAGTCCTAGTACAACATCAGTGCAAAGCCATTTTAAACTTTTTTTTATTTATTTTTTACATTTTTAACATTCTTAAGCCATTTGAAAGAGGTGTGAGTTGGTTTATGTAAAGAGTGTTCCTAAGACGGTGTGATGTCTTTGCTCTTTTGCATGATGTGGACAGGATATTGTTCAAATATCCTGTATGTTCTTTACATGGTTTGCCCAAAATAAAGTCACATGGACTTTATTTACATTTGATTTTCATTTTTGGTAAAGTATAACTTAAAAGCAATGAGGATGGAACATGCATTACAATAAGCTCCTCATATCCACTTTCTTACCACTTTGCCTTGCTTACGAGCCAAAATGACAGTGCGGTTGCTCTCTTGCAGCCAGGCTTGATAGCGGGAGGGCAGATAGTCCAGGCCGCCATAGATATCCTTGCTCATGGCCATGATGTCATCAAAGTCCTCCTCCGTTGCCACTGTAAAATGCAGCCCGGTCTGAGGAGGGGCCTCAGGGAGCTGAGAGCAAGGCAGGCTGTTTTCAATCTTCATCCTTAGCGCTGCAGCACAGTCAATCATGGAAAGAGATTTACATTGAGATTTCAACTTGATCTGTGACCCAAAAAGCACCCTTTGTAGACGTTATTTCCTGCACGATTTTATCGGAACATTATCGGAATTGGACGATAAAGGCTTAAAATGTAAACATCGGCATCAGCCGATTTGAAAAAAATTATGTCGATATGCCCTGCTGATAAGAAAAATAACTTACACATGCTCAGGGTGTGCTAGCGATAAGATCACACCAGCAGTGTGGTCAGTCTTGAAGCGAACTTTTGCATGAATGGTGATTACATTCACTGTTTTGGATCGCAGCATTTGAGAAAGTATGTAAAGAATGACACCTCTGATGTGTGATAGATTAATGCTTTATTGGGTGACTGCTCTGCACGCTTAAAAAACAAACTCCAGCTCGTCCAAAATGCAGCAGCTAGAGTTCTTACTAGAACCAGGAAGTTAACCATATTAGCCCGGTTCCCTTTCAGTCGGTCACTCTCAACGTCACGTCGGTGACCGACGAATTGGGATCTCGCTTAGAGAGACCAATCCACTTCGAGTGTAAACTAAATGAGCCAATGCACATTGGCATGCGATGATTACATCCAGCTGCCGCTCATCACAGCATGAGCATAAAAAGGCAGCTGGTGCAACGCATACCAGCTTTCCGCTTCGGAGCCGAGCGATCACATCGTTTTGCTCCTGACTACTCTACTGAGAGAAGAAGACTGAACGAGTTCAGCGCGCTCTTTGGAGCTCTTGGTGTTGGCGGTACGGCGCTTCAGCGGTAGTGGTTTGCCGTGTCTGAGGGTAACAGTGATGGCAAACCCTCCAGGGAACCAACCCTCGGTGGACCATCGCTCTTCTTGCACTCCGTAACCAGTTGAGCTGCCAAAGGAACGTGTTGGGCCCTCTACAAGGAGAGTACCAGCAGTATCGGATGTCGATCGCTGCATCGGAGGGTGAGCCGGAGCTTTCTGGAGAGGAAGATTCGGCTGTGCTGCTGCCCTCTGGGACTGTAGCAATGCCTGAATCGGATCCGGAAATGACGGCTATGCTTTCCCGGGCCGCCGTGAGGGTAGGGCTCGAGTGGAAATCTCCACCGTGTCCCGAGCCCTCATGGTTGGACGGTTGGTTCTTCGGGGGGGCTGGTTCTCAGTGCCCTGCACGGGTGCCATTCTTCCCGGAGGTGCATGAGGGGGCTTACCAGGTTTTTTCTGCCGGAAACCGACCTGCTAACTCTTCCTCCCTCAACGCTCTTGACGGTGGTGCAGCTAGGCGGTATACGGGGGTCCCCCCGGTGGAGCGGTCGATTGCGAAGCAGTTGTGTCCTGATACCGCCTCCACCTGGCAGGCAAACCATGCCTCCCCTCCCGGGTCTGTAGGTACTCGTCTGGTCTGTCCGGCGATGCTTATGTGGCCTGTGGAGAAGCTGCCTCCGTCTTACACGCTACTGTGTTACTGCAGGTTCTTCAGGCTAAAGCACTGAGGGACCTGCACAAGGGTGGACAGTTCCCGGCTGCACAGGAGCAGACTGAGGCGATCCAACATGTCCTGCCCCGGCGGGCAGCTGCTGCCTCCACCCGTCCGCAGCGCCCCAGCCTGCTCATCGCCGAGGGTGGCCCCCTGCGTCCACCCCCGCTCCTGCGCCGCATCCGCAGCAGCCTCGAGCAAGTGGCGCCGTGGAGCTAGGCGTAGGCAGGCCGCCCCGCCCGTCCAGGCCCCTTCAAACATGGCGGTGAGTGGAAGAGCAAGAGGCCTCGGGACGGGCAACCCCGGGAGAGAGGGAACTGCTCTTTGGGGGATGGTGAATGCACCTCTCCCTCCCCCTTGTACGGTGTCTGGGTGCCTGGCTACCTGGTGCCTGCGGAGATCACAGTCCTACTGACGAAGGATGTGATAGAGCCAGTCCCTCCAGCCGATATGAAGACGGGGTTTTACAGCTCCTACTTCATTCTACCCAAGAAAGGCGGTGGGTTACGACCGATCTTGGACCTGCGTGTCTTGAAACGGGCCCTTCACCGGTTTCCGTTCAAGATATTGACGCAGAAACGCATCTTCGGGTGCATCTGTCCCCGAGATTGGTTTGCAGCGATCGACCTGGAGGACGCATACTTTTATGTGTTGATCCTTCCACACCACAGACCATTGCTGCGGTTCGCATTCGAAGGACGAGCATATTAGTACAAGGTCCTGACCTGTATCTTCACGAAAGTTGCAAAGGCAGCCCTTGTTCCCCTGAGAGAGCAGGGCATTCACATTCTCAACTACCTCGACGACTGGCTCATACTAGCTCCATCAAGAGGGTAGGGGACCTGCACACATTTTCGGTCGACGATTCATGCCTACACTCTAAAAAATGCTGGGTTAAAAAGGGATTTTCTTGGTATGGAGTTGGATTCGGTCGAGCACGCCTCATGCAGGGACGTGCTCAGTTGGTGTTGAACTGCCTGAATATGATCAAGAGCAGGACGGCGGTCCCACTGAAACAGTTTCAAAGGCTCCTGGGGCATATGGCAGCTACGGTGGCAGTCACGCCGCTGGGGCTGCTCCATATGAGACCGCTGCAGCAATGGCTCCATGGACGAGTCCCGAGGTGGGCGTGGCAACGTGGCACTTTCCGGGTCCAAGTTACACCGGCCTGCCGCCAAACCTTCACCCCGTGGTCAGACCTTGCGTTCCTCCGGGCAGGAGTGCCCCTGGAGCAGGTCTCCAGGCATGCTGTGGTTTGCACGGATGC
>NW_015537968.1:129818-161767 GCF_001515605.1 Sinocyclocheilus anshuiensis
CGGTCCCACTGAAACAGTTTCAGAGGCTCCTGGGGCATATGGCAGCTACAGTGGCAGTCACGCCGCTGGGGCTACTTCATATGAGACCGCTTCAACACTGGCTCCATGGCCGAGTCCCGAGGTGGGCGTGGCTACGCGGCACTCACCGGGTCTAAGCACCGGCCTGCCACCAAACCTTCACTCCGTGGTCAGACCTTGCGTTTCTCTGGGCAGGAGTGCCCCTGGAACAGGTCTCCAGGCATGCTGTGGTTTACTCGGATGCCTCCTCCACTGGCTGGGGGGCCACATACAACGGGCACACAGTGTCGGGGGTTTGGACGCAACCGCCTAAAGTTGTTAGCAGTATGCCTTGCCTTGAACCGTCTCAGAGGGTGCTTACGAGGCAAGCACGTGCTGGTCCGCACGGACAACACTGTGACCGTTGCATACATCAACCGACAAGGTGGTCTATGCTCCCGTCCAGAGGAGTCATGCCCATTCAAAGTGAGGGGGCACATGCCCCCTCAGATTTTTGAGCCAAGTGGATTTTGAATGCAGCTTCCAAAAGACAAAAAATAGCCGATTAATATTTTCTATATTTAATGCAATCACATCGGTGTGATTAGAACATTCAGTGCGTCATATCATCAGCTGCTAAATTCAAATCTGCATTCGCTGGCTGGCGCTGAGCCAGATACAGACGCGTTTTTACAGCACTGCGCATTAACCAATCACACACGATGCTGTTGAGCTTATGAATGCAATGACCAGAGGTGCTCAGATGAGTCATCGCTAAAATGCCGGTGTTTTCTTCACTCGCTCACTGACTGAATACCTCTTTCTGGCGAATTCTCTCGTCAGAAACAACAAAGTGCAAATGTGTTTTCGAATCTGTAAGATATTAATTTCATAGTGTAAACAGCTTCAGTGATTTTAATGGGAGTTTTTGAGAGTGCTTGAACTTGAATACCTCTTTCTGGCAAATTCGCTCATCAGAAACAACAAAGTGCAAATGTTTGTATGAATCTGTAAGATATTCATTTCATAGTGTAAACAGCTTCAGTGATTTTAATGGGAGTTTTTGAGAGTGCTTGAACTTTACTAGACTGTTAGTGAAAATGTTCTTTGATAATGTAAATGTTCTTTGCTCTTTTTCTGTACAATGAAAGTGGTATGATTAGTAGCCTAACTTGCAATGTTTTTATTCACATTAACTTTCAATGTTAAATTCACATTAAATATAAACTGTCGTATTAAAAATGTTATGGTATGACACCCATATCTGTTAATTAAGTAAACTGGCAGGTTTTTATGCATAGTTAATAGATTACATTATTAGGTTACTTTGACCATCATAGATCAACATAAATATGAGAATAAAGGTGAGAATCAAGATATTTCATGATATAGTTAATGCGTTTGGGGATGTTTCGAATAAAAAGGAAAAAAATAAATAAAACATAAGTGCTGTTGTGGCTGTGTATCACATGTCGATTTTTTTTTTAGTAAACTAATGTAGTAAACTTGCTCATTAGCTCACCTGGTACAGAATTGCACTTTGAGATATGGACCATTGGGTATGAAATTATTAACCTTTTAGTGCAACTCAACGGACATTTTATTTCTGAACTGTCCTCCTCTGGAGTCAGAAGCATCTGAGGTCGCTTAGTGCCATTTACATTCTGGGCCTGCACAACCATGCAGCCGACGAGCTGTCACGAGCTGCGCTCCCCATAGAGTGGAGACTCCATGCCCAGATTGTAAAAAAAAATAAAATTCCCCAGTAAGCCTTCTCGCACAGACGCTGTGCAAGGTCAGGGAGGATGAGGAGCAGGTCTAGCTTGTGGCGCCGTATTGGCCCACTTGGACCTGGTTCCCGGGAACTAATGCTCCTCATGACAGCCCCTCCCTGGCAGATTTTTCTAAGGAAGGATCCCTGTGGCACCCGCGTCCAGACCTCTGGAAACTTCATGTCTGGTCCCTGGATGGGACACGGAGGTTCTAGGTGACCTACCCCAGGAGGTAGTTGACTCCATCACTTCGGCACTGTTGGCCCCCCTCTATACCCTCTTGGGACCTGTCTCTAGTGCTCAAAGTTCTTATTGTTGCCAAGCCCTGGCCTACACCAAAACGGGGCACAGGAGGCTCGCACAGGACACTGGAAGGGGCAGCATCCATAGCGCTTTGGTAGGGATCCCAAATCGTCGGTCACCAACGTTACGTCGAGAGTGACCGACTGAAAGGGAACGTCTTGGTTACGTATGTAACCCTCGTTCCCTGAAGGAGGGAACGGATACGTCACCCACTCGGTTCCTCGGCGAAAACCTCGTATGCGTTGCACCGGCTGCCTTTTTATGCTCACGCTGTGATCAGCGGCAGCTGGATGCAATAATTGCATGCCAATGTGCATTGGCTATACGTAACCGAGATGTTCTGTCAACTCTGCACTGGCTCCCTATTGAACAACGAATACATTTTAAAATCTTGCTAGTTACTTATAAAGCCCTGAATGGTTTAGTTCATCAATACTTGAGTGAGCTCAATTAGCTCGCATTATAGTCCTTCACATCTGCTGCGATCTCAAAACTCTGGCCATTTGATAATACCTAGAATATCAAAATCAACTGCGGGCAGCAGATCCTTTTCCTATTTCGCACCCAAACTCTGGAGCAATCTATCTAATGTTGTTCAGGAGGCAGACACACTCTGTCAGTTTAAATCTAGATTAAAGACCCATCTCTTTAACTTGGCATACACATAATACACTATAATTCAAATCCGTTAAAGGCTGCACCTGAGTTGCAGCCTGGAATTAAACCACCACATGCTGGTTTTGTCAGGCCAGAGGAGAACTGGCCCCCTGACTGAGCCTGGGTTCTACCAAGGTTTTTTCTCCATTTCTGTCACCAATGGAGTTTTAGTTCCTTGCCACTGTTGCCTTTGGCTTGCTTAGTTGGGGACGCTTGACTGATTGCACAGACAATATTGAAAGAGAGCTTAACTGTCAATGTGTGACATTGACATAAATAAAAAGGCCCAGCAGAGGTTGTACTTCCTTCGCCAGCTGAGGAAGTTCAACCTGCCACAAGAGCTGCTGAAACTCTGGACCCCTCACATCCAGCACACTCCCTCTTTGAACTGTTGCCATCTGGTCGACGTTACAGAGCACTGCGAACCAGAACGACCAGACACAGGAACAGTTTCTTCCCTCAGGCAATCCATCTCATGAACACTTAACAATAATCGTGGAACACACAACACTAGTATACATTGTTTATTTAACACACATACTTATTTACATTTAAAATTTGCACATATCATACCTGTACATACAAAATTGTCTATATTATATAGTGTTTTTGCTTTTTTGTACATTGTCTATTTTGTATATTTTTATATTATTCTTTTTATTATCTGTGTCCTGTCTTGTCACTGTCATTCTGTTGCACTGTGGAGCTTCTGTCACTAAAACAAATTCCTTGTATGTGTAAACATACCTGGCAATAAAGCTAATTCTGATTCTGATTCTGAACTGGATGATGACATCACTGAATCATCAATTAACTGACTTTAGCTGGAAAACTGACTCTGTTATTGTCTTCTTGCATTATTGACAAACTATTTTCCTGTTTGACACTGTAAAGCTGCTTTGACAAAACCAGTATTGTATAAAGCGCTATACAAATAAAGGTGACTTGACTTGATAGAGTCAACAGTCACTAGCACGTGCAGCAGCAGCAGCAGCCTCCCCCGGGTCCTAATGCTCATCTGGTAAGGCCTTTTATTCATTTGGGGTGGTGCTGTAGGCCTATTTGTAATAAAATGAAAAGTAAAATAGACAAATTACATTAAGATATTTGTGTTTCTGAATAAAGCAAGCAATAATTGATGTCATAAAATCACAAGTCTGTTTTGATTTTTTTGGTCAGAATCTCTAGCTTACATGAATAAAAACAAATCACAAACAAGACACTTGTAAATTAAATAATGTAATATATACAGATTTATTAATTAATATGTCATATATTTTTTCCAAATGGATTATGAATACAAGGAGCTAAAAAATATTTTTAGAATTTTTACAGCTCTTTTGCTTTAGACCATCTATTAATGTTAAATCTACAAATAAAATGTTAAAGGGGACACAACACACACAGTTTCTGCCAATCTCGTGTTAATCTTTAGTACCTATAGAGTATATTGCATCCTTCATATCTCCAAAGAGTCTTTAGTTTTATCAGATTTATAAAAGACAGATACAGTTTCACGCTTCTCTCCAAAAACACTCGAGCTCCTGGAGACGTGCCGTGGGCGGAGCTAAAGAGTCAAGAGCACACAAAGCTTTTGCGTAGCGATTGTCTGCAAGCTGTGACAATGACATAAATAAAACAGGAACAAAAACTTTACTGACTTAAATTTAATTTAATTTGTTTATAAAACATTCATCACCGAAATGGCGAGAACAAACAAACACACTTGCACAACTCCATTGCTGCCCCGAAAAAACAAACTGCATCCACTTTTCCCTTAATGCTGGGTTCTATAGAAAGCTGAACACGTTTATCTTTCACACATAACCAAAAACACAATTCTTTGATGACATTGTTGATTTTGTGGTCTAAAAATAAAATGACAAATCCTTTGAGCAAGTCCTGTGCAGCGCTGCAGACGACTTCTGTAACCCGAATGAAGCACATTGATGGGCGTGCTCTTGCTCTCGCTTTGTTTGCTGTGTGCACACACTCTTTCGGGAGAATTGCCCATACAAGGAATTCTACCCTTTATGACGTCATGCAAGGCCATACTCGAAAAAAACTTTCTGAAACGTATACGAACCCTGTAGGAGTGTATTTGGCACAGAAATACTGTACAAATCGTTTTTTTAAACTTTGGCCATGTTTAGCATGAGAATCCAACTCTTTAACAGTTTAAATACGTCAGAATGCATAAAATAGCATTAGACCTCCCCTTTAAGGTTTCAACTGCATCTGTCTGAAAAAACAGCAGAGATTGATTTTATTATAGTTATTTTCAAAGCTTTCAATGTACTTTCATTAAAAAAGAACTTTAAAAATGTTTATTAGTTCTAACAAATAAGGTTTTGCTTAAAACGAACCAAAGTTAAAAATAATTTGTTTAGAGTTTCAGCACAAGAGAGACTTGGTGTTGTTTCAAAACAAAAGGAAATATTTACCACTATCGGCTATCGACCAAAATGATTTGAAAAATATCGGCAAAATCTAATATCGTGCATCCCTAAAACAAATCATATGAGGGTTGATATCAGCTCAGTACAGTGCAAGGTTTGTGCCTATATCACATTGTTTATCTTCCTGTGCCGACACGCCAGCAGGTTGGCATCAATAGCGCCAACTTGTAACCGTGCCCAAATGCGACAGCCAACGCACACACAGACATGTCCACCTCCTATTGCCAGAACTCTTAATCCTTTTTTTAATTCTCACTGAGCAGCACTGCCCTGGTTCCCAGTGGAAAATAAACATTTTTTGAAAGGACTTGGGAAATAATGGTGCGAGACGTCCAGGGGAAGGTGAAGCGGATGGGTAGGCAGATGTGTGCAGGCACGCATACATGGCTAGTGAGTGTCGGGGAATTGAAAGGCTGAAAATCTGTGCAGTGGGAGCAACACTGCGAACAAGTCACAGAGCAAACATAGTTTGCACCCCCTTGGGCACTTACCGGTTGAGAAAGCCTTGGTACTTTTCCATTGATGCACTTCTGTAATGGGAAAACCCTCCATGTCCGAATGCTTATTTGGGTTTGGCAAACATGTATTAGGTAGGACTTTGTGAGGCTGTGACAAAAACTATTCATTCATGGTTCATTTGCCAATTGCTATGCAATATTTGATTTCCAAATTTCCATGTGACCGTCTCTCATTTGTCCTTCAATTGGTAATGGGATAGTTCGCTTATACTGAACAGATGTCTGATATTTCCATTGGCTGAATCAATGTCTTCCCCTTTCCCTAACCTAACTCGTGCCCTGTCTATATCTGGGTAACCCTTATTAACCCCAAATTAATTTAGCTATCAAAATAAGAGAATGAAATATCAAAGCACCAATTAGCAAATTCCATCAGGTTAGTGCAATCTGTGAGGCTGGATAACAGTCCCTTAATGAGGTCCAAATAATCTTTTTTTTATTATTCAGTTTCTTTAAAGATGCCTGAAAATATACTTAAATCTTATATAACTTCTCTTTGGTCGTTAGTGCCTATGCGTTAATTAATGTTTGTGAACATGCAGATATTGTGTATGACATCTTCAAATGAGATGTGTTATATAAATGCAAAAAAGTCCTTCTTCACTCTTATATCACAGGGCTTGTCATTTCTCCATGGGATAGACTTTAACGTTGCCTCAGGCAGAGTTATTACAATTACATCACATTGAAGGAGAGGATGAATGTGAAAATGTATAACATCAGAAGGCAAAAAGGTTCTTTAAAGATACTTGGGGTAACAAAGTAAAGTGTGAAGTCAAGAAATCGCGGACCGAAAGGGCAATTTAGCATCTGCGATTAAAGGGGCAGGGGCTCGAACCCCACCCTGTGCACACCACTGATTCAGACATTATATCAATTCATGCATTCCCTGGAAACCATGACGTTGGTGTTGCTAACACTGCTACCACTGTACGAGACACTTCCCGTACCCCGGTTCTGTGGTTATAGATCTGGTCTGGTAATGTCAAAAAGTTTTAAGTTCAGTCATTGCAAAGAGTGATCTGTGGACTGTAGCCAAGCACTTAACCCTGGTTAGTCCAGGGGAATTATCTTTTTAATAAATTTACTGAGCATTGCTTTGAGTGTCTGTTAAATGACTACTTACTTAAATTAACACAACCAAGAAGTGATTATTACCCAGTTAACCCCTGCTCTCACTTTCTGTTCAAATTGTGATACTGCTATGGTCAAGTTGACTCTCGTGAGATTATTGCACACTGCACAGCTGTAAGCATAGACAACTTAACGTTCCCCTGCAACCTTTAACAAAGACAATGATTTGATGGTGTAGTGTCTGACCTGACTAGAAATTTGATACTGCTAACTACTGGGCTTCTATGGAGAGAACAGGTTCAGTCTGATTGAGCTTGCACTCATTGTACTCTTTTTTTTTTTTTCACTGCACACTGTATTTTACTGTATGTTCAATGCCTTTGTCAGTTTTAACAATTCAGGCAAAATGTTAATAATGGGGGGAAAATGAAAATGAAGAAAGCCACATGTTTGCAATAGACTGTTTTGCATTTCAACAGTATATTAAAAATATGTCAGTCACAGTATAAAAATGACCATAAGTAATATGGATATGGGTGTGTAAACTATGACCATCAAAAGGAGGTTGGCATCCTGAGAAGATCAAAAGGATGTAAATAAAAGTGTAATCTACAAGGAAGGTTTCAGTCTCTGTTCTCTCTACAAGCTTATTGTGGCAGATTCACATAATCTGAACAGATAAAATCATATTCAAAGAAATCATATTTATCCTGTTTACCAGCCCTTTGCTTTGAATAAGAAAATAATGTATTCATCTGAGCATCAAACAATGTAATTAAAAAATATGATCATGGTAAACAACATTGGATTTGATAAACTATGATAAAATATGCAGGATCCTCCATTCTCATTCATAATATAAAATAGCAATTAATTAATTTTATCAACCTATCTCTTTAGACTTTTAAATTACTGTTTCTTTCTACGTCCTCTCCCCTTTTGTCTCTCTGTCTCATTCTATCTTTATCTAGAGGACAATACATTGCATTGCCGTAGGTTCCCCTCCCGTCTATTTGTTTATATAAATTCATTAGACCAGATTATAGGAGCTCAGAGGACAACCTTGAAAAATAATGTCGCTTTCATAATATTAACATTTTAAATGCTTTTGATACAATTCAGCAAGAAAGATATTTAATATATAGATTTAGAAAGTAACCAAAACATAAGTGCTAAATATGAATCCACCTATGCATGATGTACTAGAGACACAAACATATTAAACGAGTTTATTCTTAATGCTTTAAATACTCTCTTTTTTTCATGTAGTGTCATTTTAGTGTCTCATGTCAGCATGAAATCAAATTGCCATTGGTTCAAACTGTCAATGTCTTTTTATGGAGCACACATTTACGTCAGTGGCTAGTTGTGTCCTGTCACATGTGCATGATAACATAAGTGGAGTGAACACATACAGCAAGCTCTGTGTGACTATGTGAAGAGAAAGGTGCTTAACAGCATTCTATGAATAAAGGAGAATAGTTCACCCAAAAAGAAAACTCTCTCTCATGTTGTTCCAAGCCTGTATGTTATTTGGTTTTGCGGAACACAAAAGGAGTAATTCTGAGTTTTCACTTAGCTCTAATGCTAAGTTCATAGTCCATTTGGTTCATAGAACCAAAAACAATAGCCCATATGACTCATAAGCTATATTCAGAGCCATTTGACTGCTTTGATTTGATTTCCATCCTGCATATTTGAACTGGAGCATTACATGCACTTTACAAGACACGTTAGAACCAACTGTGTTTTGGCATCTGCCACTTCCAACCTGGTGCAATGTGCCAAGGTTAGTGCAAGAGGTAACCTCACACAAAGCTCTCACATGACACAAGCCATATTAACTATTTTTATGGGTTTTTATGTAGGGTTTTGTCCTTTTTTGGAGCATGACACCCACGGTCAGTAAGAATGGATGGAAAACAGCTGTGTAAAGATTCTTTAAAAAAAAAAATCTCCTATTGCGTTCCGTAGAAAAAAACAATATTACAACATGACAGGTTTGGAACAGCATGAGGGCGAGTAGGTTATGACTACATTTTCATTTGTGGATAAATCATCCCTGTATTCATCAATCATTCTTGATAACATTATGATGAACGAAAACAATTTGCATGTTTGAAACATTATTCTTATTACTCACTTATTATTGTGGGGGAAGTCGTGGCCTAATGGTTAGAGAGTCGGACTCATAACCCAAAGGTTGTGGGTTCGAGTCTCGTACCGGCAGGGATTGTAGGTGGGGGGAGTGAATGTACAGCGCTCTCTCCCACCTTCAATACCACCACTGAGGTGCCCTTGAGCAAGGCACCGAACCCCCAACTGCTCCCCGGGCGCCGCAGCATAAATGGCTGCCAACTGCTCCGGGTGTGTGTTCACGGTTTGTGTGAGTTCACTGCCGTGTGTGTGCACTTTGGATGGGTAAATGCAGAGCACTAATTCCGAGTATGGGTCACCATACTTGGCCACATGTCACGTCACGTCACATTATTCTTGACATAAAAATGTGTTCAGTCAAATTCAGACCATCAGGACTACATACCTCTCTTCTACACACAGGGCTACTAAATGCAAGGAAGTGTGTGTATGCGATTAACTTAAAAGCAGTATGGCAGTATGTGGAGCAACATCAAAAACCAAAAGTAGCACCACAAAATGGGCATGACACTGGCACATGCCTCGCACCACTGCAGCAGCTTGTCTGCACACCATGTCCATTAAATTAATAATGGGGCATGCTGTATGGCTCTCCTACTTCTCGCGGTTATGTCATGTACACTGGAGGTATGGTGCGTCAGCATTGGCATTCACGTGCCAGTGGAAAATTAACGGTGATGTGGGCCTGGCGAGCGGCGACTTCACACCGACACGAACGTACAAAACTGGCACAGAAGGACATAAGCACATTGCATCAGTTAATCAAAAATCACGCATCGGCCTACATTGGACTGCAACGAATTGTACAAAGTCAGCCATTAACATTTCTGTAAATATAACATAAATACAACAGATATTTAATATCATCTTTAACGAAGGGTGCATTCAGCATCTTTAAAGTCAAAGCTGTAGCGTGTTCTCAGCATCACTGCAATACGAGCCCTATTGATTCGCCCCGCCCCGCCCCCACTCACTCGAAATACAAAATTAACGCAATAATCTAACACAAAGTCTTGCTAAGAAATCTTACTCTAAGGGTGCTATACATACTGCATATACATCCATATAGCCTAACGTTTCGTTTGAGTTTAAAATAAATCACCAGTAAATTGTAATATAGGCCTAGATAAAAAAAAATGATGCATTATGCATAACGTTTTGACACGTCAAGCAGTTCATATCCTCTATTTACAAAACAGTTCCATTGTTATTATTGGATTACGCGCTAAATGTTTCATTCCACAAATGTTACACTACCGGCATCCGGCATACATTGAAAAACGTCGCACGCACAGAGACCAAATGCAAATAGGCTACTCGACATGAATGCCAACATATAACAAAACCTATAATGGGGGTCTCCGACAAATTCTTTGCATTTCATTCATTGCCTTGTCTTTGAGAGGTATTAATTTGGGCCGTGGAAAACGACCGTGAGACGCGAAAAAGGGTGAGAAGGACAATACACAGCAAATGCGTGATGTTCATGACAATTTGAAGACTTGAAATCCAATGATTGTTCGAAAGCGTCGAGCCCTTGCCATACATAGACTACACGAGCAAAATCCTTTCTAGCGGACACGATAGACCATTTCACTTACCTCTGCGTCGCGCGTTGGATTTGTGAAGGATACAGAGGTCAGATTGACAGATGCTGAATAGATGTAAACTTTCGCTGCACTGCGGTTAGATTTAAAAGCAGAACATTTAGTTAATGCCGGTTCAGACTTACAATATATGAAGTATGAGGTCACTGTGAAGCCCCTCCCAGAATTCCCATCCCTATTCCCATCCCCCAGTAGGGAGCAGAGAGGTATGCCAACCCCCTAAACCATCACCCAATCATGATCGATCTCTCTCTCCTCTCTCTCTCTCTCTCTGCCTGCCACTCTCTCTCTCTCCCTCTCTATTTCTCTCCCTTACTCCCAGTGTGTCCAAACTCTATGAGTGCTGTTCTGTTGACTCAGTGCATACTTTGCTTTCCTTGGTTTTTGCAACTTAAATAGATACTGTACATACAAAGCTGAATTTGAGTAAATGTGCTTTGCATATACAAAAGAGATGGTACACAGGTGCTCGCACAAGTATCAAAATTGGTGACCTTTTCCAGGCCAAGGACCCTTTGGCAGATAGAAACACAGAACATATTATACATATTGAATATTGTATAAAAATTAATGTTGCATTTTAAGCCTGGCATATAGTAGCATTCATATAGTACCATAATTAATATATTGATATACTTGCAAAGTATACAAATACTTATTATATGTAGTTGCAGTGTGTATTAATGTGTATCTAAGATACTGAAATAGAATAGACTTTGCTTATTTAAAGTCTTATACTTTAAAATAAAAAAAGGAGGGAAAAATAAAACATTTAGCTGAACTTTTGCTGGAATAGTTGAAATTGCTGAAAATGTACTCACCCAAGCTGAATCCCACCTGTCGCAAAAAGTCAGTGACTTCTCTTATAAAATGGCTTTTTTTTTTTTGGTGTAATCTCTAAAAATAGTTCAATCCAAAAGTATTGTTTAGTGTAAAACATGTTGAAGATTAGCCGATAGGCTGTCAATTCATTAAAGGAGAAGCTGTTTCCTCTAAAAAGCTGTTTATTCAGAGTAGTAAAGCCTGTCCTCCATTGACATCCATTCAAAAAAATAAAATAAATAAATAAAACGGCCTCTGGTCTACTTTCCCACGTACTGGCAAACCGGAAGCGTTAGCATTAGCCATTACGCTTTTTTGGCTAAAGGTTGCTGGCTTGCCTTTTAGTGGCTTTGGCTAAACTCTGCAGGGCTGTGGCCCTCCAGGAAATGAGTTTGACACCCCTGCTTTAAACTTTGGTTGCTGGCCAAAATACCAGTCCATAATAACAATTCCTCCATTGAAAAAAAAAATCCATCTCCTGTTGTCATCTCACATCAAAATCCACCAGCATATTTGTTTAAAATGGCTTTGGACTTTTCGCTTGTAGGCTAAGTGTGCCACTTGGGACAGGGCCTAACTTGACGATGACTTGACTAGAACATGACCATGACCTTGACCTTGACCTTGACCTTGACAAAGGCTCACCATCAGCGGGTTACAGAAAAAGCTAGACAAGGAACAATGGAAACATTAGGATTATATATACACAAGAACTAATAACTAAACAAGACACACCTGAAAGTAATTAAGACAATGAACCAATGACAAGACTGAACTGAAAACACCTGACAATATAAACCAACAAAAACAACACAACAGGTGTGTTGACTTGAAGCGGAGCTGCGAAGACCGTTCGGTGTATAGGCCAATTCACACCGCGCCGACAAACGCCAACAGACACGTTGGCTGCTGGATTTCGAATTTTATGAAAAATAACTGTCATGTTCACACTGCCCCAACAGACACCAACAGACTTCAAGTCAGAGAGACTTAACTAGGGGGAAAATGGATGATCTTGTAACAACAATCAAAATGATACTGTTATTAATGTCTTTGGTAATATTGTAAGGCAGTTTTATTATAATAATAATATATTGTCAAATAAATAAATTTCCCAAGCGCTGTAGCGATCGATCTGATCGCATTCCCCCTCGTGTTGCGGTTGGTATACTCAACCACACCCACCGCATAAAGCTCTGGCCTCTCCTCCCAAAGATCCAAAAACTGTTCCTCTTTCTGATTTGTCCAGAAACCTGCCATTTTTAAAGTTATTTTCCTAAGCGCGCCCAGCACCTACTTGCAGTCTTGCCTCATTGTCATGGCAACGGTTCGTGGCCAGGTCAGATTACGTCAGAGTTTGTTGTCGTTTGTTGGAAAATCATATCACACTGCTCAGACATTCCACGACCCAACAAACGCCGATTAAACATGTTCAGTCGGGTTAAAACCAACTCCGACCAACGCCAACAAACGCCGACAGGGGTAACACACTGATCCAACAAACTCCGACAGACTAGTCTGTTGGCGTTTGTCGGCGTTTGTCGGTGCGGTGTGAATTGACCTTATGATATCAAAGTACCGTGAGAGCTATAGAGAGCAGACAGCTCCTTATGCTTTCGAATCGCTCTCACGGTACTTTGATGTCACACACCGATCGGTCTGCGCAGCGCCGCTTCAAGTCGAACACACCTATTAACAAGGGAAACACATCACATGGGGAGCAAGGGAATCACACAACATGACAAGAACCATGACTATGACAATACGTCAAAATAAAAGACATGAAAACATTAACAAAACCAGAAACAGACGTGACACATTGGTGAGCAAGTGATGTAATGCAAAATTTCTCCAAATCTGTTCTGATGAAAATCTGTCGAATGGCCTAAGGGTGAGCACATTTTCAGCAAATTTTCTTTTTTGAGTGAAGTTAAATTAACATTGCATTTTTGTTCAACACATTTAATTTTCTTTTTCCACAAAAGTTCACATACAATAATTGATGGATCCCTTGCAGTACCCCCTAGGGTTCACAGACACCCTGTTTGAAAATCCACTGATGTGGTGCTGTGTTTTTTGAAGGCACTTATGGGTTTATTATTTTTCCATTTGACTAACTACTTTGTTTATAAATTAAACCTAGTTAAAATATGACTTACGTCATGATGGTTAATGTCATGTAACACAGAAGACAAGATCTGTCATTGACACCAACGAAACAAAATATGTATTACATAATATATTCAGATTAGATGTAACACAGACTGGAAAAGGTTAACGGTTAAAACGGCTAAAACCACGTAACCAAAACAATGATACTCTGTCCATGCTATTTCTAGGTTTGCTGACACTAATGCAAAATCCTTTCATCATCATTAGGACAGTTTTAACTATTAGTAAGAAGTGCAATAGATTTCTGTAATATTTAATATATACATGCATACTGTATATATCAAAGGTGGTGACCTACTTTTTAATTTTGCTGAGATTTGTTAAATGTGGAATTCTAAAGATAGATTTCAATGATTTAACACAATTCTGTCAAAAGTGGGGGACAGTTTCTCTCAATTTCTCATTTCTCACAGCAATAAAATAGCAAAAATATGTAAATAAATAAACTGTCAGTATAACAGAGAGTGGAAGAAGATGCAATGAAAGTAAATGGTAACTAAGGTTGTCAAATACAATCTTCTTTATCATTATATGTATGTTCTTCCATTATGAAAAATCCTAACCTATACACAAATGACACAAAAGGACTTCTGGCTTCTGATTTCAGGGGTCAAGTCATACCACATTTGGACAGCAGTGGTAAGTAAAATGAAAAGCCATCTGAGGCAAATCCTCTTAAGGTTATAAAATAGCAAAATATGATGTGATATATTTATATATGTGATACTGAATCAGATTTTCTTAAAACCACTTTCATATTAATCTTTAATCTTTATTCCTTCTTTTTACACAAGCTTGACTATGTTCCAGTTCATCATAAAAATACAATTCCTAACCTGACGTGCAATGTGTAAATGGACTTTCTTTCTTTATTTTTGTCTTATAATTATTTGGCATGTGGGGACTGGTTCCACGAATTCCGAGGAGAATGGCTTCATTGAAGATGGTAAAGCATTTTGATGCAAGAACTGCATTTAGGTAATAGTTGTTGTTGTTGTTTTTTCATTGAAATATTCTAACAACTTATCTGAAAGTGAGTATATATAAAAAAATCATATATGCTCCTTTTTAAAAAAAGTAAATATATTTTATGAAATAATAAAATATCCAACAACTGTCAAGGCACACATCTCTCAGTTTTTGCATAAACAGCCACAATTGAATATCAATCCTAGTTCTAAAACCTCTGGGAAGACACAACCACAACAATCATATCACCCAATCACCAGCAGAGGTCATAATCCCCACAGAATTGATCCAATCTCCATTACAGCCTCTATACATCTTTAATTTTCATGCTTTCTTTTGCATTCCATTTATCTTCCTCATAGTTGTCTGTTTAAATTAAATCTGTCTACCTTTAATTTTGGATTATGATGCTGGAGTTTGCATGCTCATGTAAAGGATTTAAGATTCAAGATACTGCAGAGCATATCAAGAATAGTGTATTCATGCTGAATATGTATGAAAAGTGTTTGGTATTATATGTAGCATACAACAGCATATATAAATACAAATTCAGCATGAATACTGCATTCTTGATATGGTCTTACAGATTCACGTTAAACTAATTCAAATTAATAGATCATGCATAATAAAAGATGTCTCAGTTTTGTTTGAAGAACATTTCTTTTTCATATTTTCATTTATGCTCATACTATAACTGTACCTTGTTTTCAACACCATCGTTATTTTTTATTAATTTTTTTGCCCAGTTTTGATTGATTGATTGATTGTCTTTAGGTGTTTTGTTTTCACATATAGTACACTTTAAATGAGTCAGTTGAAGTAAACCAAAAAGGGAGCCAGCTGCAAGTGACCTCTCGTTTTGGTGTTCACAAAACCCAGGTGTGAAAACGCTCTAAAAATTAAATTCATTCTGAATAACTACAGTACAACAGGGGTAAGTTAACCTTTACTTACAAAAAAAGCCTAAACCTCGACACTCGATAAAAACTGGTATACAGTGAGAAAATACTGAGACTGTGGAAGCATTTTTTTTATAATGGCTAAAAACTCGTCTCGCATGGGTAGCGTGGCCGAGCGGTCTAAGGCGCTGGATTAAGGCTCCAGTCTCTTCGGGGGCGTAGGTTCGAATCCCACCGCTGCCAACACTTTTGAATGTATGACGTTGACTTGGTCAAAAATAGTTAGCAGCACTGAGAACGTTTTCAAAAACCATTTACAGCTGTCGTGAAATACAAACGTTTGAATGTCTACATGTGGATGTTCCAACACAGGCGGAAGTGCTTTACCGTACTGATGAAATATTTTGAGTTGACAGATCTCGACGGAAATATCTCATACGAAAATAGATAAATAATTAAAACAGACTGAATTTCGGTTCCAAGTATTGCAGTTCAATGTCACTTTAAACAGGTGCAACAGACGAATATACAATGTGTGCTGCTAGTAAATTAAAGCTAACGTTACTTGCAGTGAGAAATTAAGTTTCGTGTGAAATGTTTGAGGTCTCTAGCGGTGTTTCACAAAGGACAAGTGCAGACTATGCAAGTATAAATCTGCTGTAAGTATAAACAAAAGTGAGTGCCGTTGTGAATGAACGCTTAATCTTTAAAATATATTTTATTCACTTTATCTTCAATCTATAGCTTGAATAAAACATAAATGAGAACGGCCCAAGGGGACCTTTGCAAACTGTGCAAACGCATTTCAGCCTCGTTTTTTTTTAACCTTTTTAAGACCCGTAGTGAGATACGGGTACTACCAGCGTGTTGTGACCAACCTTGTGTTACGGAAGTTTATAAAGTGAATTCTCATCTACTTTATTATATTTGATGGCTGATGTGAAGTCCTGAATTGATGAAGCTGTGTGAATAAATTTGGCGCTGTCCTACAGCTTATCTTGGAAGTATCTGTCATATGAAGCTATCGGTGCCTATTTGAGTGAGTGAAAATATTCAGTTTAAGTTACTTGTGTTCAGGCAGCAGGCCTTTGTAACCGTTTTGATGTTCATACACATTCCTGCAACACCCGTAAAACAACTACTATATTAGTTGCTCAGATACATCTAGCTTATCAAATTAGACTTTCTGGCATCCCTATGATTCACCTGATCAAAACATATATAAACCTTGATTGGATATACTCCAGAACTTAAGGTGCATTTCCACCACTTAGATCTCTAAAACAGGAAAGTTGAAATTTTTTTCTCAAAGGAAAGTGTGATCTTTTAAAAGCAAGTTTTAAACTTTGTTGTTAAATGTTGACATTCTTTTTCATACAACAGGCAATTTGGAAGTAAGTGGGATATGACTTTTATGTAATCCGCAACTATGAAACCTCCGTTTCGTCGTCGAACTGGACCGTCGCGCTTTCTGATTAAGAGCACGGAGGAAGAGCCGAGTGTGGGTGCCAGATCCCTCTACAAAGGATGGAATCGCAAAGATCTTCAGAAATGTTTTGCAAGCTTTGAAACCGCAGCAGAATTTTGAATCGGCATTAGATCTGACTTGAGATTCAAAAGAAAGTTCCCCAACGTTCTCTCAAAGAGGTAAGCTCATCGACACCAAAATATCTCTAATATGGATGAACATGCACGTACGTACGTGTCCGTTGTAATGTAAGTGTTAGCACTGTTTGGTTTCAGATTGAAGACCTCATAATGACCCTGAAGTCACGTGTGCTACAGAAGGTGTATCTACAGGTCCAGAGTCAGAGGAGAGAGGAGCGCAAAGCTGAAGTCCCCGTTGAATTGTGGGCAGAGCTGGTACAGAAAATTTCTAGACCCTATGAGAAGACTATTTCTTCTGCCTTTTCCCAGGTCTGTATGAGACATTTGAGAAATAACACCAGACACCGGTCCGTGTAACGCTTCACAATTAAATTTTCAGACCATATGGAGCAAATGAAAAAATGAAACCAAACGTTAATTTTTTCTTTTTTTTTTCCCCCCAGTTACTTCATAAATGAGCAATTGCAATTTTTTTCAATTTTACTCTTGCTAAATTGTGACTTCAGAAAGGATCATTTGAGTAAATAAAATCTGAACTATTTTCTATGTTTTGTTTTTTTAATCTTACAATTTGCGCTGTGGGCTTTACCACTAGCGCGGGGGTGTGGCCGCGGACTGTTTCACAAACGCTTAACATGGCTTAATGTATCCTACTAAAACAGTGACACTGGAGGACACAACTTATTAATAATAAACATAGGCTACTATTTACAGACAAGCTAGCCCAGAATATGAAGGCAATTTGCGCTAAATTGCACGTTAAGTGTCAGAATATGAACGAGCAAAGTTTCACGTGAAGCGATTTCCTCCCATGGAAAACTATCTGCCACACACACACACACACATAACCACCGGAGATGTAGGCTATACATAAAGCTTTATTCATCACTAAACATTACCACAAATTATGTACCTCGGCTGCCGCTGGCACTTCCAAATGAAGTCCCGCAGTCTGTGCGACAGCAACCGTGGAAAGCGGCAGCGGAGCATAGCAAATTAATTACCATATGATGTGTTTCAAATGTAGCTTTTACAGTTCAAACATTAACCGGAGATATATGTAGATGGATTTTCGCGGCTGGTGTTTATGAATAAAGCTTTAGCCTACGTCTCCGGTGGTTATTGTGTGTATGGCAATAGTTTTCTATGGGATGAAATCGCTTCACTGGAAACTGCGCATTGCGTTCATTTTCTGGGCACGTCGGCTTGTGTGTAAATAGTAGGATATGCTTTATTAATAAGGTGTATGCTTTGCTTTGCGTTTTTATCACCGTCTTAATGCATTAAGCCACATTAAGCGTTTTCAAACAATGGTTTTCAATGGGAGGAAAACTTTGCGTGTCGCGTTCATATTCCGGTCACATCTGCTTCCCAGTAGGCAATGTAGTTTGCAACATTAATAAGTGTATTCCAGATTTGGCTATAGCCTACTTTTACACCACTGTCTTCTTCCATTAAGCCTATGGGAGGATAACAATTCAGTAGCGTTCATATTCGTATCTGCTCTAGTAACCTGTACTTTATTAATACATTGTATTAATAAATATACCGAGTTCTGGCTTTTTAATTGACACTATCTTCCATTGAGCCACGTATTTTCTTTAGGTTTTCAATGGGGCAAATTGCTTTCATATTCTGGGCTATTCTGCTTATCTGTAAAAAATAGCCTATATGTGTATTATTAATAAGTTGTGTCCTCCAGTGTCACTGTTTTAGTAGGATACATTAAGCCATGTTAAGCGTTTGTGTCAAACAGTCCGCGGCCACACCCCCGCGCTAGTGGTACAGCCCACAGCGCAAATTGTAAGATAAAAAAAAAATCGTTTAGATGTTATTTATTCAAATTATACTTTTTGTAGTCACAATTTAGCAAAAGTAAAATTGAAAAAAGGAGCGAAAACGGCAATTATTCATTTATGAAGTAACTGGAAAAAAATGAATGTTTGGTTTCATTTTTGCATTTGCACCATATGGTCTGAAAATTGAATTGTGAAGCGTTACACGGACCAGACGCCACACCAAGAATTGTACAAGTTCACCTCAATCATTTCTCCACCTTAGTCTGACTACACATGGCTTTATAGAGCTTGTGGAAAAAATTTCAACTTAGTTATGAGTTTGACTGAAGATGCTAAAACAGTCAACACATTTACCAAACTAAGAACTTGAAAAATTGTGATGGATAATCTTTGTATTTGACAATGAGGTTGTATTTACCTGATACTTTTGAACTGCAATGATACATTACATTGATGCTTATTCTTGCTCCACAAGTATGTAATTTCAGCAACTGATTCTGTCATTCTCTTACAACGCTTATTTATGACTCCTATTTATAGCACACCTAGAGAACAAAGTACTTAATACTTGTCATTCAGTTACAGTGTACAATATTTGACTTATTTTATTGCCTCTATCATCTTAATCACTCTTATAGCAGATAAAATGTTACACAATTTCAGTTGGTTTTTTCTTTGTCATCAGATGCTTGTGATTGCTGCCATTGAGCCCTGTGGCCTGATGCACTCTGATCCTCCACATCCCATCATACAAACACCTGCTTTCTCCAGTCTACACCCTGTTCAGTCCCCTAAAACCCCATCTCGGCCTTCTACCTCAGACATGAGTCCAAATTCCAGCGTTTCTTCTCCCTCAGTTGCATCTCTTATTCAGCCTGACTCTAGCTCTAATGCTGCTGATCATATTAGCCAACTCGATAATACATCAAGCAGTTCACCTCTAGTGCCTAAAATGCCTGAAACACCCACACCAAGATCCTTACAGATAACAAGAAGCCCAACCCAACTGCAGTCAGAAGCAGAACCAACAGCGTCCAGTCCTATTTCCACTGGTCCAGTGTCACCGTCAGTCTCCCCAAATAAGCACAATCAAGTTAATTTGGAACTGTTAGATCATGATTACCTATGCAAACCAAGAATGCTGAAGAGTGTTGTGAATTTTGACAAGATTTATCAATATCTAAGTGACATTGACTCCAAAACCTGCAATTCAGCTCTTACTTCAATGGGTACGCATTGTTAAATTATACATTTTGCATATAATATGCTGTTATGATGTTAAAGGGGTCATGGACTGACAAATCAAAATTCCCTTGATCTTTTGACATATAAGAGGTCATTGTACCATAAAAAAATCCTGTAAGTTTCAGAACTCAAAACTTTCTCGTTAGTCTAAAAACAGCTCATATTGAAGTCAATCTGCCAAAATGACAGGTTGTGGAATGTGCCACTTTATGACGTAATAGTGTGGCTAAACCCCGCCTCCGATTCATGCATGTAGTGTAAATAATGAGAGCGGTATACGCAGAAACCAAACGATAAAGATGCTCCAAAAACAACAAGATGCTGTGCAGTGCTAAGTTGTGGAAAAACAGTCTTTGCATTGCCTTCCTTCTGATCCCAACATTAGGAAAGAGTGGATGAACTTTATTTTTAATGTAGTTCCAGACCGTGTCAGTAAGAACTTTGTCTTTTATTCACTTCATTTTACAGTGGATTCATTTACAAACAAGGCACCATTCAATGCAGGATTTTCAGAAAGATTGAAAGTAAAAGACGATGCTGGAAAATCACAGCAGCATCCATCAATGAAGGATGTAGGCTGTCAAACATACACAGCTGTTAGCCAATCATAGCAGTGGGCGTTTACTTCTGAGTCTACGATCCACCATGCCTATTCAAACAGAGCGTTCCGATGAGGGGGGGTCAAATCAGGAGAGAAAATAGTCTCTTACTTCTCAATTATGATGTTTTTTGATGTAAAAATTATGATAACATTATAAGTGGACCTCAGAGAACAGTACAAAATAATAAAAAAGGCAGTTCATGACCCTTTTAATTCAGTTGGGTATTAGCAGAAATGCTGAAAAAAAAAAGATCTATAGCAGTTGGCGTTTACTTCTGAGTCTACAATCCACCACGCCTATTCAAATGGAGCGTTCAGGACAGAAAATAGCCTATTTTCTCAATTATTATGTTTTTTGATGTAAATTTTTTTTTATAACATTATAAGTGGACCTCAGAGAACAGTGCAAAATAATAAAAAGGCAGTTCATGACCCCTTTAAATACTGGAATAAATTACATTCTTCATGACCATTTTACAAATTTTTCCAGGAATGTGGAAATTAGATCAACTTAAAAGCATAGTACACCCAAAAATGACAATCTACTTGCTTACCATCTTGTTGCATGACGTTCTTTCTTCTGTAGAACACAAGGATGTTGTCTTTAAAAATATTATTTTTTTTTTGTCCTTACAATGAAAGTCAGTGAGGATCAGTGTTGTTTTGGACCCCACTGACTTTCACTTTATCTACAAAAACATTTTGGGTGAACTATCCTTTTTAGATGTATGAACAGAACAGAACTTTTTTTTCTTTTCTCATATTTTGCATATTCCATCCTCAGAGAGTGCAGTGCTGTTGGATATGCTCATGTGTTTGCCTGAGGAGCTCTCCTTACTGGACTGCAAGGAACTTCAACATCATTTTCTCCCGTTACACTCACAGCTCACCAAACCTGCAGTAATGCCAGCTTCCTCTTCAAACAGTGACAGGGACGTCCTACAGGCTAATGTAGCCGATTCTACTGCATTAACACCCAAACTCAGGCCTTCTACGGGATCCACTAAAGAGCCCTCCACTGAGTCTTCTGTCACAGAACCAGCAAAGGACAAAAAAGACTGGGCTACAGTTGGCACCTGTCCTCTCAATCCTTTGTTAGTTCCGGTAGCCTTGCTGAAAAGATCGGCCCTAGATTCTGAGAAATTATATGCTTAGCCAGTCTCAGGCTTTTCAGAATTCAACTAATTAACGTTCTGTGTGGGTCTTATGTTTCACTTTGCTAGAGGTTCAGATGTTGTTCTTTTGCCTGGAAAATGTGTGCATATTAAGTATTCATACTGTTATATTGATATGTAATAAATATATTTAAATTTCAGAATGATGATTGTTAAAATAAGTTTGCTGTAAAAAATAACCAAGACATAAAAAATAAATGAATGTGCTGAAGAATTAATCACAAGTATTATAAGATTTCCCTCTTCCTAAACTGAACTGCAGCTGTACTGATGCCCTTAAAGTGATGGCTCTCAAAAATCACCCTCCTAAGTTTAATATTTCCCTGTGGCTTCCACTACTGTTGTCAAGTCATAAAAATAAGAATATATTAAAAACCAGAGAGGAATGGAATTTTGTGGTGCAACTGAGAATTTTGTTTTCTCAAGTGAACTGCATTTTAGTTCAAAGTTTGGAGTTTAGTCTGATTAACAAAACCTGGTTGCCAAGTGACCAAAACAGTGGAACATATTCCTGGTTTAGTAAATATTTCCTTTTAGCATAACTTTTAAGATGCAGTAATATATTTTTTTAAAGAAAAAATGTTTACTCACCCTCATTCTGTCCCAGATGAGAATATTCATTTCTTTTGAGTGGAATATTTAATATTTTCCTTTTTTTATTAGGTTAGTTTCATAAATCAGTTTTGATAACTTTTTGTCATGAGGGCCTTGCCAGGGATGGTGCTTGCCAAGTTTCATGCAAATAGAACCAACAGCCCAGGAGGAGTTAGAAAAGGTAGGTTTTCCATAAAAATTCTAAATAGTGGAAGAATGTCCTGAATTAAACTAAATCGGATGTATGGATTCTCGTAGAGCTTGGCTCAAGGATTCAGAAGCACTTACAGTTCCAGAATGATGAACCAAAATTCAAATGTACTTATAGCGCAACCTAATGTCTGTCGGTTGTGTAAAGCGGTACCTGAGTAGAATTACATTGCCTTTATTGTCATCTCGTGTGGGGGGATTTGGAGCCATCACACCAAGATCTCTGAGAATTATGGTCTTTGGTGCTTTTTGGTTGAGAAAAAATATTATAAACGAAACGGTACACAAACAGAAGGGTTTACCCCTAGTAAAGCATAACCTTTAGAGTGAGTAATATGTTTACACAATGACCCATGAGTCTCATTGCACCACAGAGATCTAGGTACATCAAGTTAAGTGATGCTACCATTTGTAACATTTCTCAATACTGATTGCAGCGCAGCTGATTATCAGTTTCTTTTTCCTGCTTATCTGTTCGATGTGTGGCGTCGCACCCAACATGATCTGTATAACTCACCATCCAGCACATTGTTTGACATGCTGCTGATAAGAAGATATCTGAGATAAAGCAGCTCACTTTGTGAAACACTAGGCTAAAATACACACACACACACACACACACACACAACTTTTTGGAAAGTTGAAATCACAATTTGAAAGCAATTATCTTAAAATAAGACTAGCATTTTTAAAATGTTGAGGATAATATTCAGTATTGCCAAAGTGATTAAATCTCTAAAAAAAATGTAACAATGTAATCTGAAGGGAATAAATTGAGGGGTAGAATATACAGTAAGGAAGCCCCATTAACTGTGCTTTTGTTGTGTCTGTGAATAGGAAAACATTAAAAAGTACTGAAAAGAAGAGGCATGAAAGTAATTGGGAATGCTGTTTTGTGAAGATTCTATGCCCCTCTTTGCAAGCTCATGATATTTGGTGTTTTCTTATAGAGCAATACACAATAGCTCAAGAATATTACTTTGTTGTTCATGTATTTGATTGCATTTACAGAGGAAAAAGACAATAAAACAAACAACTGAGAATATAATTTATTTTAACATAAGCAAGTGTCAATTTACAAACAATGTGTGGAGTATAATGATAATAAATAATTTGTGGTTAATATGTAATTTACAAAGCAGTTTATATTAATGCAATGTCATTATGAATAAAAATGATAAGAAATAATACCTAAAGGAGCAATAAAGTAAAACCTATAAAAAAAGATAACTACTAGTTATCTAATTTTACTACATTGATTATTTTAATAACTTATCTGAAGATAAGCAGGGCATAGCTGAAGTTCTACTGCTTCTCTTCATCATGTGATAAAACACAATATGGTCAAATGATGTTTGTCACACATCTGAGGTACAGAAAATATGCATTATTGTACAACTGCTAAATTGAATGGTATAAACAGAATGCTCTAGCAACTGATTGAGTTTTGATGGATCAAGACTGCATATTTTTAAACCAAGCAATATATACATTCAGTATGTCATACAAAGCTGTAATGCTTGTGTTTCCACACACATAGAATATTAAATATCAAAAGATGAACGGATCTGAGGTCTGTCCATTTTCATCTGTTAAGAGCAAAACAAGGAATGAGGAATTATGGAAAATCCATGACGGTGATGCTGTTACAATGCTTGTATTCCATTGAATTCAACAGAAAAATCATTGGTTATTTGTAACGAGTACCTTCTATGGAAATATGTAATTGTGTAAAGGTCAGAAATTAAAATGTGTCTTTTCTTTATTAACCAGATAAGATAAATAAGTAAATTAAGAAAGATAATTATAGTGCAGCCCTGTTGCTGGGTGTAGTAGCTTAGTTTTGTATACTGACTATTTGTAAGAACAGCATATGTTGCTAAGTGTATATTTGTGTATCCTCTCAGTACTCACAGACTGATCCCTCTGAAGATACCGGAGATGAATACCAGGTTCAGGTGAGAAATTCTGGGTGTAAGAGAAATCTGGTTTATAGTTTCCGAAACTGTCCTGTGTATGTCTGCCTCCTGGTGAGTATACTGGGTTATCATATCTGTCAACTGGAAATACAAAACAAAAAAGTATGTTGATTAATCAGAGACTTGTTAACCTATAAAATGAATATCCCATGAAGAAAAAAAAAGACTACAATGCTCTTAGGCTACGTTCACACTGTCGATTTTTGGGATTGACACCCACATTTTCTTTACAGGCGTGAGTCTCGAAATGTCCCGTTCACACAGCAGCTTACAGTTGTGTTTAGAATACTGCCTGTATGAACGTGCATTACCAGTAACCATAGCGACAGTGACCAAAGTAAAATCAAAGATGGCGACGTCCATAAAACTGAAAGTCGTATCACTTCCTGACAGGACAAGAGTCCAATCGAGCCGCGAGTTATTTAGTCAAATCTTCATTAACCAACAGCAGCGTTTAAATGTTGGTGGAGAGCGGAGCATTTGAACACAAAACTGACGGGAGCGGCTCCGGTGGAAAACTGACGGGATCTGAAACGTTCAGATGACACGCAGCTCATTTCTCCATCACTGTAAGTTACCGAAAACACACATGAAAACACGTAACGCACGGTAGATGAGCATTTGTGCGCTCTCTCGTCTCGCACTGTATGGTGTACGGTTCCGTTCACACAGCGCGCGTGTTCCGAGAATGCGGTTGTGAGTCCTGAATATTTACAGGTGTGAGTTCGGTTACAGAATGCGGTTGTCACACCCGTAAATAACCGAACTGTGTGTGAACGTAACCGTATTAAGGACTCACAGGACTGACAATCGTATTCTGCTGCTGTGTGAACGTGGCCATAATATACATTTGTTGCAGCTTGCTTAGTCTAGGCTTAATCAAACTCGCCAAGCAACTCCTGAGTATGCTTAGATCCTAAATATGCACTGTGCATCTTTACTTGTGAAATTAACAGCACTTCACACACAGGCTGTCAGGTCAAATATAGTTTTACTGCCCCATCCTTCTCTCTAAGTTTATATTACATCACAACAGGTTCACAAAATATGTAATTTAACTTTTTTTTTCATTTTGGAATAATATACTGCATCCATGATTTATTCAGGTTAATACCAAGTATTTATCTACCTAATTTACTGAGAACAGTATTGTTAATTTTAGAAAACTGTGCACAAAAGAAATAATAATTTGGTGAATGGTTCAAATATTCAGGTACCACCTACAGGTAATAATTATTGAATGATGCAGAAAATGTATAGTTTTGTTTTGTTTTTTGCTACCTGTGTTTGATGTTTTCTTTTGTGGTGGCCATTCAAAGTCATCCTCTAACCATTCTTTCACTAGCTCTTGCTTAATGTCCTTGTTCCTGTGAGACAGAAATAAAGTTATGGACAGGAAGGCATAAAAACACATTTATTCATGAAAACACCCTCTTTTTTTCCCTGATACACATACCACATTGATATAGCCATGTAAATAAGAGATTTTTCACAGATTTTTAGGGGGGCTGTTTTGAATTGCATAGGATGGTAGCCTTCATATACTGTATTTCAGGAGTACAGTTAAATAATCAAATAATATTAGAAATGTGTCAAATTAACAGTAAACTGCTCCAGGCAGCCTGCTTTTCTGGTCTTGAGAGTGGCTAATCAATTGTTATTTCAGAGCATTTGCTGAACAAATCTACTGTTAGGTTTGTCTGCAAATCCATCAGAACATAATGATCTTGCCATGATCTTGTGTTCACAGGGCCCGAACAGCTTGCTATCATCAACGGAAACATGAATTTTTACAATTTTACATGCATTCTGCAGGCCATCTGTCTGCTAACTGATGATCAACAGATGACAGGTGATGCCACAGGTCAACGATCCAAAGCACAGGAGTAAATTATTTAGCAGTAGAAAACATGCCTGCTGAAGTGTCCCAATCAAAGTCCTGACCTTAACATGATTGCATTGCCTTGGCATGACCTCAAGACCACATGACACCAGACATCACAAGTACATTGCTGAACTGAAGCAGTTTAATAAAGTGCATGAAATTACTTACCTCTTCACCGTCCGTTTGTTTATAATGAGATAAGCTGTCAGGAATGCTACAGTTATTACTGCTATGGCTGCCACTGTTCCCAATCCAGCATAAAATCCAACTTTGTGCACCTGTAAATTGCAATCCGCTCCCAAGTACCAGAAGTCATCATTATAGCGGCAACTAGAGCAAAAATGCATTGTAAGTCCTTTTAAATGTTCAGAGAAACATCTGCATATTTTTGTGCAACTTTTGCTTTTGTTTCATTTAAATCATTCCAGTTTCCAGCCCAGATCTTTAACCACCACACCCCCTAAAGAAAGAAGTACCTCTCTTTGTCAGTCTAGAAAATGTAAAGAATATAAAAGTAAAACAAAAGTACATACTAGCAGGATGGGCCCTGACCAGAAACTTCACAGGTGCCGCTGTTCTTACAAATTTTCGGATCACTATGAGCTGCATTGCATGGAGTCACACATGTCACTTTGCCACCCAGCGTAACTGCTTCAAAATACTTTTGGAAATCTTCAGGAAAAATGTCTGTAGCCTTGGCACACACCTCTTTGACTGTGGAAATAAAAAAATGCAGCAGTCATAATAGATAAAATAAAAATGAATAAATTACAGCATTCAGACACTTCAAAAATTCCTTGATTTGAATAAAAATCTTATGTTAATTTGGCTTTGTGCTTGGGACCATTCAACTGTTGAAACTTCTTCTCTAAGATTTCCCTGTATTTTTCCATATTTTGGTCTCACTGCACAACAGCATCACTTTTCTGCATTTTGTATGTACTCCAAACATGCTTTCTTACGAATCTACTGTATTTATAGCAAAACTCCCTCCAATGACCTATGCATTTTTTTAGCTTCTTTTGTTGATCTCTGTATCTCCTCTTAGAACTATGGTTGAAAACTTATGCAGCATGTTTAAATATACATTCAATATACATCAAACATTAAAACTCATTTCAGTTATTTCAATAGTTCACTCAGTACTTAAAAAGTAAGAACATATTTGGTATAGAGTATATAATTCAATAAAATGAGACAACTAATTAATATTATATAGAATAACTCACTATTCTTCTTGCTCCTAGCATGTTAAGTTAAATGAAAACTCACCAATGAAATCAGTCTTTGATGCAATGGCATTATTAACAACAAAGACTAGAATTGAAAAAAAAAAATTAACAAACAGATTAATAATATATCCAATAACAATTTAGATCACAGGGAAAATGCATATGATGACCTACCTGAAGTGTTTTTAATATCAAAAAGAACTTTGTTCACTTCCTCAACAATATTTTCATAATTCTCCTCGTTTTCGTTGTTATTATCGATGTTAACAAGGACATCATGCTCAACTTTCAGACTAGCCGCATCACTTCAAAAAAAAAAAAAAGGAAAGGAAATACAAAAATTACAAGTTTTAAAGAATTTTTTAATTGGTGTATTTTTTTGTGTTTATTTATAAATGTAGGTTATCTTGGATTGGGTATAATACAAGGTTTGGATTGATTTATTATTTGAAAGTATTTGTTACTGTATACATGTTTGGTTCATTACATTTTGTACTGTTACCTTTTAGTTTCCTTCAAAGGCAAGCTTCTTCTTCTTCTTTGACTATGTTGTTGTAATGGTCCACCAGCACTTTGACATGAAAAAAAAAGAGATTGAATTAAGACTTAATAGTCAGATATTATAAGGGAATATTTGATATTTGTAATTACAAAATAGCTTGTACTGTCAAAGTAGATTAATTACCTTAGAATTATGTTGTCCACACGCAAAAAATTTTCTATTTTTTCTTTATAAAAGGGCACCACCTATAATTGTATAAAATATATCTGTAATATTTCAAGGCAAAAAATTATGACCTCCACTGTCCAAAATACTGTTTGTGAAGGAGGTCTAGAACACTTAGGTCACTCTTAAAAATATTGCATAAGTAACAACTTATCATACACAGAGGCATCTGCAAACAAGTGATTAAAAGTTAGAGCTTTTTTCAGAATTAACGTAACTAACTTCACTTAAATTACTGCACTTTTAATCAACTGGTCATTTTTAGTAAATGTATGCAAATGCCATTTTTTAGTAAATGTATGCAGACACATCACCTCCTAAAGTTTCTGGGCAATAACATTTAAGTGATCAAGCCATCTAAACAACAATTACTTACTGTTGTTTTGAATTTTTCAACAAATTCTATATATGCATCTGATGATGGGATTTCGTAGTCATCTGTAAATTTTTCATTTATTTCCATTGTAACATTGACTGTCCTTTCAATGATATCTAAAACAAAAATAGAGGAAATTTTAAGACAAATAAGTATATAACTTTCAGAAATTTTTTTAAGAAAAGTACAAGGAAGTGTAAAACTAATTAAAACTAGAAAGGGCATCTGCCCATCTCATGTAGTCTAGTTGATGTGTTTTCTAACTAGGTTTCTGTTGCATTTACAAAACTTGGATTTATGCCATTATTTAACCACACATGCAGATTTTAAGACATTTTAATGCACTAAATTTTAATTAATGAGACAAATATCACTGGAAAAACAACTGCAGTAACTTTAATTGTGGTGAATGTATTCCGAAGGACAAGACTAAAAATGATATTGTAGCAGAATTAATCCAGAGAAATTGGCATGTCAAGCCCACTCACTTTTGTGATGTGGAAATGCAGACAAGTTAATCATTAAATATATCTATATATTTTTCATTATTACCAAAACTTATTTGATAGACAGACCTGGTACAATTTGAGTTTCAACAGTACTGCAGAGTCTCCCCGTAAAACCTTTCGGACAGAAACAAGCCTGGTTGTTTGGTTGTGGAGTTCCACCATTTTCACACTCAATAGGTTTGGCAGTTGTGGTTTTGGTCGTTGACTGAGTAGAGCTTGTTGTTGGTGTTATAACATCTTTTGTAGTTGTGAAATCAGCTGTACTTGAGGCAGGATTTGGTGTAGATGCACTGTCTTCTGTCACAAGAGTGGTGTGAGCTGTAGTTGCTTCAGGATCTGTTGAAGTTACAGCAGAAATCTCTGTTGTACTATCATCTGGAGTTATAGTTGTTTCTGCTGTATTTGACGGTTCTTCTGTTCCTGTGACATCAACAGTTGTTGAAATATCTGATGAATCAGTGGTGTCAGCTGTAGTTGCATCAGGATCTGCTGAAGTAAAAGCAGAAATCTCTGTTGTACTATCATCTGGACTGCGGGAACACTTTCTTAACAAACCAGTTATGAAACATGACTTGCTGAAAAGCATGATGTCAGCCTGCTCCTCCAACCGCCACTTACATGCTGCTTGTTCTGTGTGAAACAGGCCTAATGACTAAATTAACTGTAATATCTGTCTTAAATATGAAGTAATATATGGTAAAAATATCTGTTGTGTGAACTGTTCTAGGTTATACCAGGGGCCGGTTGCACCAGCTAGATGTAAAAAAGCTGGGTATAAGCCCTACACTGGGCTCTGCAACATCCAGATTTACGACAAATATTTACATCTGTTGCACCAACTAAAACTACGATCAGGCACAACTACGCCCGGCGTAGACAATGCGCGTCCACGCTGACACATTCTCCCGCAGTGATGGCTGAGACGACATTCACACTGCAATGGCTACAACTACTAATATAAAACTGAATTGCTCAAGACATCATAACAAGTGAAGTCACCGCGCCATGATTTTATTGAATAAACATTTTCTAACAAGTCTCCCTGCACATTCCCATGACAGATTTCTTCAAACGAACATTAAAAATGAAGGCAGCAGGTTAAGTAAAATATAATGAATGTAATACAATGCTTCTCTCTAGAGTTATTTTTTCTAGCTGACTATCGAGTTTATGTACAATGAATGTCTTTCCTGAGGTAAATGTGACTTTACGTGACATTGTTTTACTGACGTCTTTCTGTGGCTGAAAAACCACATTTATAGTGATAAAACTGACAGATTTTGAAAGCTGATACTTTATTTCTAATTAAAAGTAACAAAGCACAAAACTTACTGCGATTATTGGATGGCAGGCAAGGCACACTACAAATAATGAATGGAATTAAAGACGTGAAATATTTCCAAGCATTTATACCGTCCTTCCAAGCAAGATGTCGAATGGTACAGTTTCTTTAAATAATCCTAGATTATATGTAATATTTTACTGCATAATTACATGCTGTAAAGAATAGTTTTTATTAGGTCAATTACTGTCGGCAGTGTAGTATAGTCTACACAGAGCTTCGCGATTGATATCGCTTAACCTGCCCGATTATAATTTGGGTGCAAAACATGTTTTTTATTTCCTTAACACTTATATCAGTATACTACTGTATAACATTAAACAGAATATTCCTTGAATCATACATCAACAGGAGAAAACAAATCAGTTTTATACTCATTCATTTATCAAAACAATGTAATATAAACAGATTGAACCGTGCTCCCACATAGTAATCAAACTGACCCCTGTACACTGTTGACCCCTTAAGCACGGGAGCAATGGGAATTTTATTCTTACATGTAAATGTTAGAAATTCACTCGTGTACTTCCATTTAGCAAAAGTGCTCAACAAGTCACTGTGGGTTTAAGACACTATGTCAAGTTTTAAAGGGGTCATATGATGCGATTTCAATTTTTCCTTTCTCTTTGGAGTGTTACAAGCTTTTGGTGCATAAATAAGATCTGTAAAGTTGCAAAGACTAAAGTCTCAAATCCAAAGAGATATTCTTTATAAAAGTTAAGAGTCAACCACGCCTACCTAAAACGGCTCGTTCTAACACGCCCCCACATGTCTACATCACTATGTGGGAAGATTTGCATAACGCCGCGCAAATGTTCACGCAAAGAAAGAAGGCGTAACTTTTATTCTCGCTGTAGTATTGTTGTTGCCGCCGCCGCCATGTCGTGAAGGAACTGTGTGATTAGTTGTGAAAGCGAAACTACTTTGTTTGGCCTTCCAAAAGAGGATGGTATCTGCTTCGTCATGCCTGGAGCTGATCCGTGCTGGTTGCTGAGGAAAATACTACAACTTTGCGCTGTGAATCACCGGATCGGCTTTCACCGTGGACGAAGTGGAGTCCAGCCCGGGGTCGTCACATGTGGTTGCCGCAAGCCCACCGGCCGCTCCTTCGTCGAATCCACCGGCCGCCGCTCACTCTAGGCCGGCCTCCGCTCAATCTGGGCCGCCGTCCTGAAAGCGAAACTACTTTGTTTGGCCTTCCAAAAGAGGACACGACTAGAAATCAGTGGTTAAGTTGTATTTACAACACTGTTCCAGAACA
>NW_015537968.1:161931-173773 GCF_001515605.1 Sinocyclocheilus anshuiensis
ATTTCATTACACCAAATACACCAAATAATGTTCTTTTTAGCAGCATCATATGACCCCTTTAAAAAATAAAACATTGCCAGTTAACCACCTGTTTTATCTGTCCACAGTGGTTTTTGTTACATAAATGTTAGCCTATAATGTAACTTTGTTTGTTTCCCCCCACAAAATGTATAGCCTACATTCATAGGCTATTTGTTTTATAGCCTTCATTTCAATTTGCTTATTTTATCTGGGAAATCAGATTGCTTTTTGCTTATTTAGATTGCAGATTGCTTTTCAGTTTGCTTATTTAATCAAGGAAATGATCAACTGGTCACTTTATTATAAAAGTAATTGTTAGTGGCATATATATATATATATATATATATATATATTTAATATGAAAAATTTCCCTATTCTTATATAACAGCTTCTTGGAATTTAGTTTTATTCGGTTGTGATTTAAATATCTAAATTACCTGCTGTAGTTGAACTGCCAGTATCATTTATAGGTAGGACTATAGCATCTTCTGTAGATGTGTCTGCTCTTGGGGCAAAAGTTAAAGCTGGATCTGTTGTGGATAAAGAAACAGTTGTTGTTTTGGGGGGGATATGAGGTCTAAACTGGCAAAATAAAATAATGCACAAATCATTATTTTCTATATAAAGACACCGTCTGGTTATGAAGCAAACATGCAGTTAGTCTAAATGTGATTTTCACACAAAAAAAGATTCACTGTACTACTGTATATAACAATGCATGTTGTGTATACATTATCAACTGGTTAGGCCTAGGTTGATGTGTTTTTTTCCCCCCAACATTCAGATTTGGCCAGTGTAACTTTAGTGCCATATAGTCACTTTATGTGCCTGCAAAATTACCATTTTTGATGGTGTGTAACTGTCTCAACTCTTGGTCACCTCTTAAACTTTTCCCTCAAAAATCTGGTCAGCTCTTAAACTTTTCCCTCAAAAAAGGAAAAACAATATTCCTGCATTCTCCTGTAGCGAAGTCCTTTAGAAGAGGGTTTATACAGATTATAAAAACAGAATAATCATAAAACTATAAATGTTCATTGACCGACTTTCTCAATTCCCCATATTGCCATCTTACATTTTATTGAGAGTTTGCATATGGTACACATTTGTTTTTGACAGACATGCTGTATTTCTTGCTAAATACACTTTCAGGGCCGCCATAATCTTACACAGATGCTTCTGGAGGAATCAAGGTATGACATCAACAAAATATTTGTTCCTTTCAGTTGGTTTTCTCAAATAAACACCAACATTATATTTTTAATTAAATTATATTTCTATAGAATGTATAATGCTTCATATTCAAGCTGGTCAATTTATGACCCAGTAGAAAAGGTCTGACATTGCAAATTCATTTTAAAATATGACTACATTTTTAAAATTGTTGATATTGTCCTAATGTAATCCCTCATTCTTCTGATACATTATTTACATGTTTATCCTTCCTTATTATATTTTCATATGCAACAATTCATATTTCATGTATATTTTTATCCCTACCTGAAATGAGAGAAAGACTCAGGATCAGAATGAATGAAGACGTGTAGCTTATCCCAATCATTTCCCAGAATGATGCCAGTACGAGTCCAAACACATGAAAAATAATACACCGGAGTCCTGTACTGGTGTAGCTTCTAACACATCTCAGCTTGTGTAACAGTTTACTGACCAGAGTATATGGTTCAGATATTAAAACACATTCTGAAAGCCATAATCATGTATCAAAGTCCACTGTGAGAGAGGTGATGTACAGATCATGAAACACTTATAAAGATAAAGACTAATTTCCTTTGAATCATTTCACATTTCTACTTATTTTCCAACCTCATTTTACAACACACTATTTGACTCACTTGAGCACACCTAACCAAGACATCATAACGCTGTGAAACACTCTCATGATTTGGATATAATGGCTGACTGAAGGAACACAGCTATTACGTAACGCATCACAATAAACAACAGTCCTTTTAAATAATAACATACGGTACATAAGCAGTGTATTTCTTGTTACAGTAATGTAGTCAATTATAAAGGCAAACGTGTGTTTATATTGGGTTTTTAGGCCAGAAAAAAAAAAAGCCAGCCAAAAAAGAAAAGGCATCAACTGAAACAACCACAATTCCCACAAAATGCTCAGAGGATGTTAAAATATTTGTTGAAAATATGAAAGATGACTGACAGCACCTAAAATGCGATTGCTCTAGATAGATAGATAGATATCCAATGGACTTGGTATATGACTAAATTAGAATTACACTATACAGTATGACAACATGGAAAATAAATGTTATCATTCACTGGTTACCTGAAGATGGTTTGATGATGTCTTTGTTTTATTTGCTGTCCACACACTAAGTTTATGACCACAATCAAGATTTGCTTTGATGCCTATACAGTGTACTCTGTACTTTGTTCTGATAAAATTCAAGGACACAAAATATCTCCTGAACAATATCTGGGTAACTGCACAACTACCATCTTAAGCTCAAGTCGAACTTTTAAAAACATCTACACAAATTTTCATTGGTCTTTAGGCTAAAATAAGAAATACACATAAAAAAAAATATCATGTTAAATTTATTATTTAAAAAAAGGCAGTGATATAAAGTTAATATACCAAGTTATGACCAATATCTGCTTTTAACTTTAAAATGTACTGATATCTACCATATTAATTAATGTGGCACAATAGAAATCCACATGTTGAATCAGAGTTCATTGCCTGAACATAAAACGTTCTTAAGAGACAAGTGTAACACAAAACATTCTATAATGTACATTACTACTAACAAAAATTAGAATAAACAAACTATTTAAATAAAATAATCATACGTGATGGTGTGTTACACAGGGACTTCTGGGAATGTCCTTTTACTGTATTCCATTTAAAATAGGTAATTCACAGTTTTTCTTGCAAAATGGTATAGTTAGCCAGTTTTTTACTGTAGCATTTTTTTCTGTAAAATCAATTACAGTTTACAAATATTATATCACAATATCTTGACTGTTTAAAGTTGAACATTGGAACATTTCAAATTATGTTTTTATTTATTTCTGCCTGATGAAGAATGAATTGTCTGAATGTTGCACCGTTCAAATGGACATGTGTGACATTGTGTCCTGTGCCAGTACCTGCCACCTGTACGTTGCTCCTGTGGACGCTATTTCTGTTTATTTTTTATGGCCTGTGTGGACTACACCTAGTTACTTGTAATATGCTTCTCAGACATTTTTATGCAAGTTTATCATGAAATGTGTTCTATTGGTCATGGTTGGTGACAATACTAAAGGCCTGTTTTATCTTTCCAAAGTTTTTAAAAGTACTTTATTGCTTCTGTCTTTATTTGCCATTGACATATCGCATAAACTATTGGAGTATTATTCAGAACCAGGGACGGACTGGGAGTAAAAAAACGGCCCTGGATTTTATCCCAAATAGGCCCACCACAACTACAAACAGTAGCTACTATCTCACAATATTACAGCAATCCTATCGTATTTATGGCAAATAACATCACAAAACCCATGGTGACCCTGCTGACAAAAATAATAGAGACCATCACAGAAATTCTAATGATTTCCACTACAAATACCATTACAAACATTACAAACCATCAACTTTTAACCATTAAAAGCATTAAATAATGGTTTCCTGTAGTGTGTTTTTGGACATATTACATTAGGATTTAGTGGCTTTAACAAAAGCCATGATTAGAAGGTGACCAATTACCAGTAGAGACCAACAGGCGCCATTACAGTTTCCATTAAAACCAATACAATTTTCATTATAACCAGTAAAACCATTACAAATTATGTGATAGTTTCTATTTTTTTTTCAACAGAAGATTGAAATAAATGTATTATTGTATGAACTAAAATACTTGAAATCTACATAAAAAGAGCAGAATGCAAAATGTATATGGCAATGATAAACATAAACCTAGAATCTAGAAACCTGAAACAACAGAATTCTTCCATTTGAGTATTCATATGTCTCTCTCTCTCTCTGTGTGTGTGTGTGTGTGTGTGTGTGTGTGAGATGTTAATCAGACTAATCACCTTATAGGCTATTTCATTTACTCTTAACTCAGTATTTCTCAAATGTAACCCGTTGTAGAATCGCTGCTGTCTCTTTATGAATTAATGGAATATTCATGCCAGACAATGCAGAGTGATAAATAGCAGTGGACGCTCGGACTAGGGGTGTCCTGTCATTTTACTATAGTGCTATAGCCTACATGCTGTGTATAGTGAGAGAGGCGAGCAAAGGTAACCTGATGTAACTGTTCGGTTTTTTCCTTTTAGCTTCTCCCAACTGCCTTTATCTTCACGTCTTTTGCTTGCCATCACGACTTCACGAGCCCACTCTTTCGCATCAGTTTCGGTTTCTTATAAGCAAAAATAGATTGCATTAGCGCCCCCTTTTGTCAGCCGTCAACATCACTTAATCTGACACTTTTTCTTTGATGATGAACCAGCAGGCCGACAGCCATCGGGTGGACGGACGTTCTGGACTTCTCCAGAACGTCCAGATGGCCAGTCCGCATATCTCCAGTGATGGTGGAAATAAAAATAGATCTGGACTCTGGATTATGAAAATACTTTTACTGATTAATCTTTCAACCTCCCAACTGTCCACTAACCTTGACATATTTTTTGTGAGGTCAGAACATTTTTATGAAGACAAAAGATTACCTGGGTGGTCAGTTAAAGATTACTCAGGTTAGTTAAAAATCAGCTCACATTGTCTCCATATTATATTTAATGGTTAGGGGAGGTTGTAACATGGGGAGAGTTTTAACAACACTAATTCCTCCAATCAGGGATAAGATAGTTCTATTATAATTTCATTGATTACCCAAATCCTCCCTGATCTTATATTAATGGTTGTCAAGGCTGTATAAATAGGTACATGCAGATTTTATAAAGAAAATACTGATTTTGAGGTAAGAATGTAAATTTTTTTGACCAAAACTATATTTTATTTAGTACTTAAACTGTAAACAAATAAAATCATATAATTTACATAAGAATAAATTGTAGATTCTCAGGCAAAATGTGATGCATTTTTAAACCGCTAATTTCAAAGCATTATACTGCTAGCTAAACACTGGATGACAGGTCATCCTTACTGGGGATGCTAAACTTTCATGAACTTTCATGTTGTCCACATGGAGCTTTTTTGGCAGCTCAAAGCCAAAGGATGTGTGGGTAAAATGTGCCCTATGCAGTTTCTGGGTCCACCAAGCCTGCACTCTAGGGTTAAAAACATTGATTTGTCACCATTGTGACTCTGATTGAAAACATTCATACATAGACACAATCTCACACACAAATTTGCACAGTTTTGTGTTCGCTCATGTTCTTTACCTCTGTACACTGGAGTTGAGTGTTCATTAAGCATAAATACTGTTTAGAAAGTTTGATCTAGTAGTCCAATTTACACACACTCCTGCATCAAACAGAAAGCAGATTTGAACTGTGGTCAGTCATGGAAAGTGAGACATTGTTTTGTATTGTTCTTTTAGATTGTTTCAATAAACCTGTTTTTGGGGTAGTAGTTTTTGCTTCTTTTGTCTAATTGTTACAACTTACCCCAGCATGTGTTACCACCTACCCCAGCAGTGGGGTAGATTGTAACAAAGGCACACCGTGTATTGAACAGGTGCCTTTTGTAGTAAACAAATGTGGGTACTTTGTATAAATGTTTGAGAAGTCTAGCTCAATAATTCAGTGAGTTACAGATGCTGAAACAAAAAGAGTGACAACCACTGATCTATAACAGAGAACAGTGGTTACAACCATACCCGGTCTCGCCACGTTGTAATACCGTGAGATGACAACAGGCTACGTATGCGTTTTCATGGCAACACTATCAACGCCCACACAGAGTGCAGTGGTCATGTAGTAGTAGCAAGTCGAAGCTCTCTGAAAGTTCCCAGTTTACAAGTTGTAATTATGAGTTCTACGACGACTTGAACGCTTTTTACAAGTTGCAATCTTGTAATTACGACATGGCGTGAAAACACCTATAGGCTAGATACAATCGATGGAGCTGAAGCATTACGGGAAACAGAGGAGTGTTGGAACCAGGTTCGGAAATCAACGGGGACTTGTGGCAAAAATGCCACCAAAATGAAAAAAATGTCTCACAAATTCAAGATAAAGGGGCAAAAAAAATGCCAAAACTATTACAGCTGTGTCGAAACTAAAATGAAATGTGAAAATGAATGAAAAGTGTCAATTTGCTGAAATTCATTTAGATCTGCGCAGTTGCAGCATATTGTATTTTACTCGTTGAGGCTTACACACACAATTACACACGTTTCTGTTGAGCTTATGAATTTAATAAGCTCAATAAAATCAGATGTGTATCTATTCAGTGCTGAAAACGCCTGAGTTTTGTTGAGTGCACCCGATCACTGACTGAAATCTGCGAGCTCGAGACTTCTCTCATCATAAACAACCAAGTGTATATATGATGTAGCTAAATACGAGATTCATTTTGCAGCTTCAGTGATTATAACAGGAGTTCCCCGTGTTGGGCTTACCTGAATACAGCTATCTGAGGCTAGCTGTGTTCCATTGCGGTTGAGGGGAGTCCTCTTATGGAGTGGTCCCTTTTTCCTACAGCCCAGCTATCTGAGGATAGCTATGTGCTCGCTCAGTGATTGTTCCCCTGTTTAGGGTTTTAAGTAGCAGTCTTTTGAGCCCTTACCTGGACAGTGCTGTCTCCCCTTTTGGGTCGTAAGTAGACAGCCCACTCTTTGTGGTCTGGGTAGTTTCAGTCAGTCCCCCTACTGGTAGCCCTTCCTAGGTGCATAGCTATCTGAGGATATCTGTGTGCTAGCTCAGTGTCTGCTTCCCTTTTTTAGGGTCTTTAAGTAGCAATATCTTTGAGCCCTTGCCTAGACAGTGCTATCTCCCCTGCTAGGGTAGTAAGTAGATAGCCCACTCGCTGTGGTCTGGGCAGCCCCATAGGAAGGCTATCTTGGCTATGTTATTTGGGTCTACAAGCCTTCATAAGACCTTAGGGACATAGCTATCTGATGATAGCGGTGTTCTAGCTCAGCAGCTACTCTCTTTACCTGGGATTTAAGTAGCATTTTTTGAGCTCCTCCAGAGGCTTTCTAGTTCACCTCCTCAGTGGTCTTGTGTATCCAGGCTAGTTCTGCTCACATAGCATAGCTATCTGAGGATAGCTGTGCTCTTAACTTGGATGGGATGTTCCCCTTGATCTATTCAGGTTCCCCTGTTTCTGCCACGTTGCGTGAGCGGCCTGTGGCGTCAGTGGCATGGTCCCTTTCTGAGGAAAGGCTTTTTTGTCTGTCGCTTCCTTGGTGCTCTCCCACCAGGTGGACAGGCATGCGCCTCGGCACGGCGTGTTTGGATTTCGTTCCCCAATGTGCCCCCTAGGGGGCGCAGCGTTGAGTTCCCTAGAAGGGGAACGTCTCGGGTTACGCATGTAACCATTGTTCCCCGAGAGGGAACGAGACGCTGCGCCCCTTGCCATGCCTTCGGCCTGCCTGTCTACGTCTCCTTCAGACAGCTAAGTGGATGACGTATTCAGCAGGTGCCCTTTTTATACTTCCGGGCATCCCGCCTATGACGTCATGGGCCAGGTGGGCCAATAAACTGGCGTTGTTTCACACGTGCTTCAGACACCGGTCATGCAGGCTGCATTCCCCAATGTGCCTATGTGCATTCCCCAATATGCGCAGCGTTGAGTTCCCTAGAAGGGGAACCATGGTTACATGGGTAACCCGAGACGTTTTTGCATAACTTGGGCTAGGCTAGACTAACGTCATGGACCGACATATTTTTTGTGTGTGTGTGTGTGTGTGTGTGTGTAGCCAGAATATGACATGCCATTTCCCCAAAATTCTGACAAAAACACAAAAAAAAATGTATATATTAATCGACATTAATAATAATTAATTCATATCAATAATCATTACAATTTCAAAAGCAGTAATGGACAATAATATTTTTGTCATAATATTGCAGTCCTATGACTTACTGTTTTTATATAGAGTTCTGATTGACGGAAGAAATTAGTTAAAATATTTGACATTAAAGACAACAATTAATAAGGTAATGATAAAAACTTTCCCTTACCAATGTAAAAATGTCCCTGGAAATCAATTCCATCCAAATCCATACAAAATTAATTGCCTTTCTTTTTGTGCTATCTGCCTCAAACTTTATAATAATATAATAATAATAATAATGACATATATACTTATTTCTAAACTGTGTAAAATTAGATTATGGATGTTACAATCTACCACATTGTATTTAAAATTATGAGTCACCAACTCACCAAAATCAAGAGGGCTTTCCACCAGGAGGAGCTCTAGAGCAGCTTGCTGAGTGTCACTCAAAAAAACACTGTCACTGAGAAATATATGAGTGGGTCAGAATGAGAAAAAGTGAGCAAAGTGACCCTCAGGCCATCCAAGATGTAGATGAGTTTATTTCTTCATTTGGAGCAGATTCAGAGAAATTGAGCATTGCATCACTTGCTCACAAATGGATCCTCTGCAGTGAATGGGTGCCGTAAAAATGAGGGTCCAGCACATCAATTATGTCTTGTGAAGTGAAAAGCTGCATGTTTGTAAGAAACAAATCCATCAAGGTGTTTTAATTTAAAATGTCACTTCGGGCCAAAATACCAATCCATAATAACACTTCATCCATTGAGAAGGTGCATTTTGTCCTCTCACATTAAAATCCATTGACATTGTTTAGGACTGATGTGGACTGTTTTTGCTTATAGACAGTGTTTGATCTGTGCATATTTCTCGATTCAGATGAGATGACTTTTTCACTGGAGAAAGCAATATTAAGGATAGAGGACTCGTATTTCAGCCAGAAACAATGTTTTGAAGATAAAAACATCTTCATGATGAATTTGTTTATTACAAACAAGCAGCGTTTCACTTCACAGTATGTTGATTGATGGACTGGAGTCGAGTGTATTGCTTGTGGATTATTGTGATGTTTCTATCAGCTGTTTGAACTCTCATTCTGACCCATTTCACTGCAGATGATCCAATTGTGAGCAAGTGTTGTAATGCTAAATTTATCCAAATCTATTTTGAAGAAAAAACAAACTCATCTACATCTTGGATGGACTGAGGGTGAGTACATTTTCAGCAAACTTTCATTCTGGGGGAACTATTTTTTAACAACTAAATTAGGTTTAAAATGTCTTTTTTGTTGTTGCTGTTTATATTGCTGTAACATCCAAGCTGCTCTGCCATTTTACAGTGGCATGCATGCATGCATTTCCACTCTTTGGCCTTACGGGGGAGCAGTTTCACACTGGACTCGCCAGGTACACTAGCAGAGAAAAAAAATGTTGGCGAAATTGGAACAATTCTTCATATCAGATCTCTATGTTTGTCTGTCTACTTTTTATTTCACCTGGAGCACAACTAAGAATCTTGTATTATTATTAATACCAGTTACCATTATTAATCTCAGTTAGAACAGATCCAGTGCATGCATTTCTGCACAACTTTGACGTAATTTCACGTATTCTGCACAATTTTCATGCAAATGCACATTCTTATTGCTGCATAGAAAATCTTTTTGCTACTGACTAAATATGTTGTCTTCCAGCTATAATGGCTTAACTCAGGGGTTCTCAACTCTGGCCTGCAAGATCCATTTTCCTGCTTTCAGCTCCAACCCTAATCAAACACACCTGAACAAGCTAATCGAGGATCACTAGCAAGTTATGCCGAGTTCACACTGCACGATTTTAGCCCGATTTTTCACTCGCCGACAGGTTTTGCGAAATCGGAGGCAAATCGGTGCTCGTTCACGCGAGTGACAATCACGCAGTCAAAGACGCGATCTGAGGGAATCGCCCACACGTCGCCGACGCCCGTGAAATATTTGGCATGCTAAATATCTGGAGCTGTCGGCGATTCACAATCACGCTGGCTGTGTCCGAAATCGCCCCGATAACCTTAAATAGGGCACTATTTGAGGGAACAGCCATTTTTAGTGGTGTCAGAAACCATAGTGGACGTTCTCGAGTGCTCTCATTCAATCCCACAATGCACTGCAAAAACGAGTGTACAACTGGTGCACGCTCAACGGCTAGAGAATGCCCATAATGCACCGTGAGAGTCACGCGCCGAATTAATTCCCGCATCTCGCCAGAAGATGGCGCCCGCAGATGAATAATCAATCCGTTCATTTTTACAAAGCGCTCATGTCTTTGAAAATCGTGCAGTGTGAACTCGGCATTACAGGCAGGTGAGTTTGGAGATGAGGTTGGAGATGAACTCTGCATGAAAATGGATCTCGCAGGTCAGAGTTGAGAACCCCTGGCTAGTAACTAATGGTGTAACATTTGAGTATCTTTGCAAGCATAGTCAGCATTTTGTCTTGAAATTGCTAAAACATAAAGCAGTGAATTATGAGGCCAGAATTATTAGGGGTACAATGAGTGAGGGATTGAGAGAGGGAGAGATTAATGTGTCCATGCAATCACCAGTAGGCCAGCAATTATATAATAGGTTGAGCTCAGCAAACAGATGCTTTTAACTGCCCTTATTGATTGCTCTGACAAGGCTTTTTTTTTCTATCCACCATCTCTGCGTTTTTCTGTCTGCAGTTTTTTCACTCTACTTGGCTTGGAAATACATGGATGCCATGGCTGGTGCTGATTTGGCAGGAATCACAGAATGCAGAACCAACAGAGAGGAAGATGGATTTACACTGTTTTAACATTTAAAATGGTGCACTTTAATTCTCCATTTAAAGACTAGAATGTGCTCTAGGGGAAAAGTACACTAATAGCAATAGGACATGGCCACTCATTTATTTACCATATGTTTTTATTCAATATAATTTTGTCAACATTTTTTAAATAAAATAAAATATTTTACAGGAATGCACTGAGTGAGTGATGTATCCCATACTTTTAACACCACACAGGCCCCAATGCTAAGATGGACTGTTGACTTTCCATATGTTGACTAATACATGTTTATAGAACTATCCATATTGCAAGCAGTACTGAGCTCTACAAGAGATTTACACCAACAAGCAGATAAACTCAAAGATAATTTATGATCTGTAAGTGTTCTCCTCTTCTAGCTCAGCAGTACACCCAAAAGGAATCTGCTGACATTTTCTGTGATGATTATGTTAAATCAGTGGTATTAAAAATGAACCAAAACACCTTATTTGTGGTTAAATCATTAATTCATCAAAATGTTCAATAAACATACAAGGGGAATGATGTACAAAATTAAGTGCTTCAATTCTGTGAATATTTACAGTGCTTTCTGCTGAGCTCCATGTGAGCAGATTCTGTTTGAGCCTGGCCAGTGTTCATTAGCAATGGAAGTGAGGAGGAATAAAGGATTGTTGATGATTGTGTAGTTGATTGTGTAGAGTGTAATCTCATCCATTTCCATCTTTCCATCTGCAAGGCTAGGTAGATGATAATAGATGAGATGAGATGGGATGGGATGGGGGGGGGATTGAAACAGAAACCATAACCTTCAGTGCATGTTGAGCTTTAAAAATATATATTTTTAAATTGGGATGGGTCTTTTGTTAAATCCCACAAATAGCCTACACCATTTTGCATTGCACACTGTGCGTACATTTAAACGGTGGTACAAAACAAGAAATACAGTGGACCTGACAAGTGCACTTAATGCTGACGACTGTACAAACGACGCACCCTACATATGCACTGTAGAACTGGGTGGTTGAGAACGAAAATCAGTGGTTCGTCGTCTCGCGAGAACTCTAGTTTTTTTTTTTTTTTTTTTTTTTTTTTTTGTTTTTT
>NW_015537968.1:174075-187128 GCF_001515605.1 Sinocyclocheilus anshuiensis
CTCTCGCGAGACCTCTAGTTTTTTTTTTTTTTTTTTTGTCGATTATGCTTATTATAAGGAGTCTCCCCCTACCGACACAGCAGTGGAGTACAACTCTTCTCTTAGTTCCGTCAGAGGCTTGATTCAGCGTTAAAATCAGACTGGCGGGATTATAATTCACTCCCTTCACGCTACCCCCAGCCCAGCTGTCCTGGTTTTGCTTATCGCCCTACGGCACGGTAACAATTCTGGCTTTCTTCATTCAAGGACAGGCAGAGGAGGGGAAGAGTCCGGGGTAGAGGCGCTGAAGCCAAGCCGGCTTGTGAACTGGAATCGCCAGGTACAATTTAGGCATCTTTGCGGCTTCTGTGAGGTTTTACTCGGGCATTTCATATGTTCTTCAGCTGACTGGTACCTCAGGCAACACTGTAAAATAATAAAATATACAGATGTTGAGATCAGAATGCGTGAATTTGGCGTCAGTGTTGGAGCGCATCTACTCGGGGCATATTTACATTTCGTTTCATGTTGCAAATATATAGCATGTTGTTGTTATACAGTCGTGAATACTGAGGTGTTTGTAGTTAATTAAGAGTACAATAAACATTAATGGCTTTGATTATTGCAGTCATTTTACAGGCCAAACCGATTATTGTTGCATTATTGTAATATGAATCACTGCCTTCATTTTCTGTTAATTATAACTTAGTCCGCTAAATATCTATAATGCTAGAAACATGACAAAGGCTTAAAATATAAGTATTTGTGAACAAATTTGTATAAACAAGTATGCAAAAACGAATAACATTGTGAGTGTTCGATGCTCGTGCCTTTAATGGTCATATTTGTGGAGCTAAAGAATGGATGTAATTAGACGTGCTGGAGAAATACACAGGCGCGCGCGCGCACTCGGAGGCCTAGTTCCCGAAAATTAAGTCTTGTTTCCGTTCAGCACCTGTCTACTTGTAACCTTCCCGTCTCCTTTGGTTTTCTGGTACGTAACGCTCAAATTGCGTGCGTGTTTGTGATATCGGTTTATTGAAATTCACTGCCAAGCACGGTAATTTGAAGTATAGCCTAAAATGTTGTCGGATTTTCCTCTCATAGCTTTCATGTCATATTTGACCAGATTAATGGGTTCATTGTTTTTGTTTATTACGGGTATTTTTGTTTTGTTTACACTTATTTTAACGCCTTGGGTCGTTCCCGCTATAGCTGTCGAGATAATGCTGTATATTGCCATTTCCCCATCATGTCTTAATATTTGAATAAAATGTTATACTGCCGATTTGTAAAGATGCAAGACATTAGTTAGTTTTTTGGTAATATTTTTAAATAATTAGGTTTTTTTTTCTGTATGTGTCCTTGGTATCACTTTCTGTCTTGTTAGTCTTTTGCTGTTTCCCTTTAGCTATCAAAAGCAAAGTTGGGATGACATCATCCTCCAGGCAGTGTCAAAATTAAGCCCCTCACTGAGAAATGACTTAACTGTAACTGTTTTTATGTCCATCCTCCTGTTAATTTTCTTGCCATTGTGTAAATAATTAAGCTAGGCCTACAATTAATCAAAATATAAGTGTCTATGCTCAGTTGCAATAAATCCCTTAAGTTAAGAAAACCTTTAGAGATAACTGTAAGGGTATATTACTGAGGATTTTCTTAAACTTGACCAGAGCATATTTCTGAAAGTCTGTCTGATATACTTACATTACAACACAGGCATATTGATTTAAGTTTGAAAGCTCAAAATATACCGCATAACAAGAATGACCCGCTTGGTCTCACAATTACGTAGAAACTTCTGACTCAGATGTTGATGCAGTTATGATAAGCTTTTAGACTTCAGAAGATGTGCGCCGCTGGGAAAAGTTAATTATAGTCGTACAACTGCCTCAGAGAAGGGTAATTAACGTTAACATTCTATTGTAGCATGCACACTACCTCATCAACTGGGGGATTGTTTGAAAGCTTAAAATATTGTAGTTGTAATTGTAATAATAGCGTCTCTACAGTTGGCTTCTGGACAGCATGAGCACAAGTGTGGATGTGTTGGCACGTGTTTGCTACTAAGCACTCTCTCATGAAATATTAGACGGACAGACCACGAAACGGAAAATTCCATCAATCTCAGTGGCGCTCGTCAAACTGTCAGTTTTGAAATGTTTTGGCCTGTTGGTCATGTCACGCTGTGGGTACCAAGAAATGGCAGCATGAATAGAACATCATTTAGGTTTGCTGGTAGTATTAATTCGGTCAAAATCTTTGCTTCCACTGTTATGTAGATGGAAATTCTGACTGATCTAGGCCTTTAAAGTAATCACGTTTACTCTATTCTATGCTTTCTGGGATTTTTAAACCTACTTGTGGTCATTACAAAATTAAGAGTTTACTTTATTGCATTGCAAATAGAGATTGAGGATTTTAAAGTGTTAATTCACCCCTTCACTAACACAAAACTAGTCTTATCGAGATGGAAAAAATGGTGAAACCAAGTACAGACTGACTGTACAAATAAGAGGATGCAATGGGTAGTGCAGGCTCTTAATTTCCATGGCAACAGAGTTCAAACCTGATAGATTAAGGTTTGCTGGCAATGATTGTGACAAATGTTTTATGGTTTAGCATTAATGTTTCCCGTTAAATTGGAAATGACCGGCTATCATCCTTCCCTCACAGGAAAGCATTGTGGAAAGTTAGACAGAGAGAGAAAGCTGTGTTTATTGACATGATGGTGTGCACAACAACGTGTAATCCCAAGCTGAAAACAAACCCCCCCCAGTGAACTTCATACATGGATTCCAGGATCTAATTTGAGTCCAGCCAGCCTCTCCCCCTCTGCCTATCCCCAATCCCCGCTTATAGCTACCCTTGCCCCCCATTTCCGGCATGCAGCTGTCTTTTAAGATATTAATAAATCCATTGAGACGGTGTGACTGATGAATTGCATTGCAGTCCTCCAAGCCTCTTTTCACTATTGAGTCCAATATACCACCGTGTCTACACCGTACGCAACAGTTGTCGTGTTGCGCCACGCCGCAACAGCTAAAGTCTGTCTACACTGGACGCGACAAAGTGACCTTGAACATCATTTGAAATTTGTGTCAGTACGTCATCAATAGAACGCAGCAGCAGTTTACTGTCGGGAATTTGTCGCACCGCGCCGCATCCAGTGTAGACAGCATAATAGGTTCTATAGTATTTTGTCGCGCCGCTCGCGTCTGGTGTAGACACGGTGTTATATTGGACTCAATAGTGAAAAGAGGCTTGGGGGACTGCAATGCAATTCATCAGTCACACCGTCTCAATGGATTTATTAATATCTTAAAAGACAGCTGCATGCCGGAAATGGGGGGCAAGGGTAGCTATAAGCTATAATCTTCCTTGTTATTTTAAGATCGGTTTCTCTGAAACCGCCAATAGATTATGTAATGAGCAGTCTAGTTTAATGCATTTGGCACCAATTCCTTTATTAAAATATGTTAATATTCCATGGATGGTGCCTTTGAGAGCTTGTATTTCATTCTTCAGAGCAAAAATGACAATATTTGTGAACTGTTGTTCCATACAATGAAGGTCAAAGTTATTGTATGGACAAAAAGACAACTTTTATCAAAATATCTTCTTTTATGATACACAGAAGGAATAAAGTCATGCAAGCTTGGCACGGCATGAGAGTAAGTGCATGATGACAATTGTCATTTTTGGATAAACTGTCTCTTTGATTGTGTAAAGGTTGGATTGCCAAGATCACTTAAGTGATGCTTTGTGTAGCATATACATAGCAGATAAAGGGTTGGATGGACAAAGTGGCAGCTGGACTGATAGAGAGAAGTGACACCTTCAAAAATAGAACTCCACACAGTTAAAGGAGCCAGGGGGAACAGAAATAGCCTTGTTTAAACAGACACTCACACAGCTGCAGTCACAACAGCACGGCTCTGAGCATGCAAAATTACTTTTTAATTATACATGCGTATGAATTTAATTTAATGGATCACAAATCTATTTTGTTGCCTCAGTTTTTCATCTTGTGCCTTTCATTTACAGGTCATACTGAGCTTGGCTCAGAACAGTGAGATCACCGTAGTTTCCCAACCAACAAAAGAAAAGACACCATGAAGACCTCAGACATTTTCCTTCTGCCTGCTGTGCTCCTCATGTTACTCTTCCACTGCTGTCTTGCACAGAGTGAATCCGACCTCATAGTAGCAACACGGTTGGGCCGTGTGCAGGGTGTACGCTTGCCTGTTCCAGACCGGAGTCATGTGATCGCTTTCTTGGGGATCCCATACGCTGAGCCTCCTATTGGGAAGAGACGTTTCAAGAAAGCAGAGCCAAAAAAACCCTGGAATGGAATCTTCGAGGCTAGAGACTACCCAAATGCCTGCTATCAATTTATAGACACCTCTTACCCAGGCTTTCCAGGTATCGAGATGTGGAACCCCAACAGAATGATGAGCGAGGACTGCCTTTACCTTAATGTGTGGGTACCTCCTACCCCTAGGCCGCAGAACCTCACTGTAATGGTCTGGATATATGGCGGAGGCTTCTATAGTGGTTCCTCCTCTCTAGATGTCTATGATGGACGGTACTTGGCTTACTCCGAAAAGGTAGTAGTTGTGTCTATGAACTATCGTGTTGGAGCTTTTGGATTCCTCGCCCTCAATGGCTCATCAGAAGCACCAGGAAATGTGGGTCTCCTTGATCAGAGGTTGGCCCTCCAGTGGGTCCAAGAAAACATCCACTTCTTCGGTGGTAACCCAAAACAGGTCACCATTTTTGGTGAAAGTGCTGGGGGAGCATCAGTCGGCATGCATGTTCTGTCACCAGACAGCCGCCCGTTCTTCACTCGTGCCATAATGCAGAGCGGTGTTCCTAATACCCCCTGGGCTACTGTTAGCTTTGATGAGGCCCGTCGGAGGGGCACCTTGTTGGGCAAACTTGTTGGCTGCAGCGAAGGTAACGATACTGAGTTGGTTGACTGCCTGAGAAACAAACATCCACAGGAACTAATTGATCAGGAGTGGCAAGTGCTCCCCTATAGCAGCCTGTTCCGCTTTTCCTTTGTGCCTGTCATAGATGGCATTTTCCTTCCTGACACCCCAGAAGCCATGATTAACTCGGGTAACTTCAAATACACTCAGATCATGTTGGGTGTAAATCAGGATGAGGGATCTTACTTCTTGCTGTACGGTGCACCAGGATTTAGTAAAGACAATGAAAGTTTGATATCTCGAGAAGACTTTCTTGAAGGTGTGAAGATGGGTGTTCCTCATGCTAATGAGATTGGCTTGGAGGCAGTTATGCTTCAGTACACTGATTGGATGGATGAGAACAACCCCCAAAAGAATCGAGATGCAATGGATGATATTGTAGGAGATCAAAATGTCATCTGTCCTCTGCAGCACTTTGCAAGGTCATACGCTCAGCACACTAGCCTCCATACCCAGCCTGGAGCTGCAGCTCCAGGGACACTAGGCTGGGGAAACTCCGGACCAACAAGTTACAACAGTGGCAACTCACATGGTAAGGTCATTATAATAGTGAAGAATAAACATAGTATAAAACACTCCGGTGTGAAGCGGCAACAGTTAATAAACTAGCTGACAGATGCCAGCATGAAATCCAAGACCACTAGGATGAAGAAGAGAGAGCAAAACGCAATTTTACAGAGCGTATCTTTAATGCAAAATAGTTCAAGGCCAGTTTTCTCAATCTGCACTGCCCCTTTTTGTCCTTAGGTGCTGTGTACCTTTACCTGTTTGACCACCGAGCCTCAAACTTGGCCTGGCCTGAGTGGATGGGAGTAATCCATGGTTATGAGATTGAGTTTGTGTTTGGCTTGCCATTAGAAAAACGACTCAATTACACAGCAGAAGAAGAGAAACTCAGTCGACGAATGATGAGATACTGGGCCAATTTCGCCCGCACCGGGTAAGAGAAATAGCAAACGAGTCAGGTGCACATGAAAGATTAGTCATATTGCTTTTTTTTTTCAGATAAAGGTTCAATTTATCTATTAGTTATGGAATGATTTAGTTTTGCCTGGAAGGTAACTCCATGTCTACTTTTTTCTGTCTGCATGAAGTAATCCCAACATTAACACTGATGGCACCATGGACAGTCGGAGACGGTGGCCTCAATATACTGCTACTGACCAAAAGCATGTGGGCTTGAACACAGAGCCACTGAAGGTGCACAAGGGTCTAAGAACACAGGTTTGTGCTCTGTGGAACCGCTTTCTGCCTCGTCTGCTTAACATCACAGGTAATGAACCCAACCAGTAAATTCCACTGTCATGCAAATAGATTTTCTTATATTTATTAACATGGACATAGAGGAACTACAGAGGAACTGTAGGTTATTTTTTTAGAATTTAGTTTGAAGGTGAGAAATTGCAGGCTTGTGTTATGGATGTTTAGGAGAGGGAGTCTACATAACAGAAGTAAGATTAAATCGTCTTACAAAAGATAATGTGTTAGGTTCTGTTTATCTACTCAATTTTCCTCTACCTCATTTCTTTCTTTGAACAATTTTGAAATCTGAATTAACTAAAAAAATGTACTCTATGCTTTTCATGAAATTAAAAGTGAGAATGTGTAGATTTATTGTTTTCAGGAGTATATTTTGTATTATTATTATTAATAATATTATTTTTGTTGTTGTTGTTACTGTTTGGTTTTTCATTTCCTTCTGTGGGCAAAATAGGTTCAAAGAACATACAGTAATAGCCATAATATAAACCATTTGCTGTTTCTCAAGGAAATGCCTTGTCTGTGCAAATGTATCATTTGTGCTCTGAATCTAAACAAATGTCCTTTGCCAACTATTACACTGGAAGTGAACCAGAATATGAAGCAATTAAACACTTGTTCTTTTAGGTGGGGGCTGGGAGGGTTGTGCAGGACTGTCTATAGTGACTTAAAATCGTAAATGATCAAATTAATTCTTCTGTGGGGGCTGTTGGCAATTGCTTTGTTAAATGGGTGGGAACTTTATAGTGATATGGTACTGCGGAGTAGTTTAATGGATTACTTAATTTTTTACAGCTCTCTGTATAGAAATTTTCCTATTTTCTGCCTTTCTAAAAATCATCCTTCCCCTTCAACTTTTTTCTCTTGCCTTTCTCTCAAACATCTTGTTGTTTTCCTCTTATTTATTTTCATATTTCTTGCCCAGACAACATTGATGATGTTGAGCGACAGTGGAAAGTGGAATTCCATCGCTGGAGCTCTTACATGATGCACTGGAAGAGCCAGTTCGACCATTACAGCAAGCAGGAGCGCTGCACAGACCTCTAGATAAATCGTAAACTGATGACCATAACCCTTAATAGTCTCTTTTCAGAATGGCAAAGGTTTCCAAAGCTTTTTCGTTGATAGCTCTCTCAGAGTAGGCATGTGAATGTTGCACTTTTGTTCCTCCCTGTGTAGGATATTATTCTTATCAACCAATGATATTATGTGACAATATACAAGTGGTATCTTCCGATATATAAGGAGCGGAGGTGAATTCAGGCTGCTATTAGAGATTATGAAGTGCTACGGTCATCAAATGTATGTATCAGAAAAAATGTTATAGTTATATTACCTCTAAACAGTGAACGTGCATGTCTGTTCCACTGGAACCTAGAAACCCTCATTTACACTGGTCCTCAGGATCTCACTTTTTTATTATTATTATTTGTTTTTATCCTGTTTTCTTATAGGCTTAAATTTATAAAGGCTGCTTCACATTACATTTATCTCCACTCTGTATCTACCACTTCTAGTCAGTATTTCATGTGCTAGTTTATCCCATTTAACATGTGAACTTGTCTGCTGTCTCTGCTTTCTGACTGTAGTCCAACTCAATATACCAATACTTCATGCAGGAATCAGGAGCCATTTAATTTCATGTATGTTGTCTAACTGTACTGAATTGTTTCTGTGTGGGCAAGTCTGTGTGTTAAAGTACTAATATTTAAATCCTATTTTTTATTTTGATTGCTACTTACATTGCATGCATTCTAGTGCCCACAGCATGACTCTTCTTGTGTGTATGTATGAGAGAGAGAAAGTCTGTGTTTACCATATACCAACTACATAGGTCAATATACGTGCTTATGTGTGGAATACTACTAGTGAATTCACCTCTTCTTAGTTCAAATTTCATACGGGCATTGTATGTTTGAGTGTTTTATCTTAGAGGAAGAGAGCTTGGTGAGTAAGACTAATGTTGTCTGTGTGCCAAAGGGTCAATATCATGTTTTCTCCCTTGCCGTCTCCCTCTCCCGATGGGAAAGGCTTCTCATTACGATAATGGAGGGAGAGTAATTTACTTAGTGCTCATTTGAAATGACAGCCCGCTGTGTCAGCCATCTTAACTCCAGCCCTACCTTCACCCTTTTGATGCAGTGGGAGGACGATGAAAGAAAACACAGGCAAAGGAAAGCTGTGAGGACAAACAAGAATACAGGGTTATAAAGCCACTCCTATCATGTCCTATATTTATTGTAATATTTGGTGTATTTTTTTAAGTAAATTATTTTCATGGTTGCATCAAGTATCAAAAGAACTAATGTGGAGTGTTTTTAGTTAGCTAAAAAAAAAGAGCAAATATTTTATTTTTGTGTATTTATTAAGAGTGTGGAATTGCATACATATATTTGCATTTTGTCTGTGAATCTGGATCAAACATTATTTTGTATTTTACTGTGTGAATGTATCATGGTCAATCATTCTCTCATATACACTGTCCCAATGTGCATATTCATGTTTATTATGAACATGCTAGTCTATGCCTGTCTATGCCTAACTTCCTGTCAGCCTGTTTTACTAAATCTATTGTACTTGTCTAGAACCATTCATCTAGCATTTTGTTAACACTGTGGAAGGGATCGGGTTGGCACTAAGCATTTAACCTCTGAATATGACTGGAATAATATAGATTAGCTTTAAAAAAAGAAAAAAGAAAAAAGCCATTTAAGTGGAAATAATATATTGTACTAGCTAGACAAATGTTACACTGGCAGTAGTGTGTTTAGGCACCATGCAAATGACAGAATGATTTCTACCAAGGGGGACCCACTCCCCCGGAACGCTTGCTTAGGGCCCCCAAAACTCTAAACACAGCTGCATACGCTATGATTATGCTTGTTTGTTTATGGGCCTGAATGACAGGTGCTTTTCCTTCCACTCCATGAAATCCCCTTGTGCATGCCCTAGACACCTCCTCCTTTGTATTATGTGCTTTAAAAATTGACTGTTATCCTCTCTGACAATATTAGTACTGATGTCTGTTAATAATATTACATATTTATGGCTATAAAAACATTATAATAGCCCAGATATAGATATTGATGTTAGCAATAACAAAATACACCTAAAATTGAATATTTATTTGAATGCATTGATGCTCATGTAATGTCACTGACATGACTGATAAAAACAGTGGTCATGAATTGACAGCAATGATCATGGGTGTTGTAACTGTCTATAAATCAACTGTTTCTTCAGCAATATAGAGTGCCATATGCTATCTTACTGATATTTTTCTTCAGTTTTTAATGTTGTTTGTCAATTTTTCATTAATTTTAGTATGGCTTTATAGTTTTCCTAATTTTAGAAATTTAGGCAAGCAAATTAGTTATAATTTATTAGTTATAGATACCTTCCTCTTAATTTCATCACAAAGATAAAATGTTATCTATAAATACTATATTGTAAATCCAAGTTATTCTACCCCAAATATATGTAGAACATTGCACATGGCTGAACAAGCATATTATGTTCTGCATTTGTTGCTCTTTGACAACATGCATATAATAATAATAGCAATCACTGTTATTGTTGTTCTTGTTCATTTTTTATTATTATTATTAATTTGGTCCAGATATTGCCGGCTGTGTCAAATTAGTGCCGAACATGTATAGTGACAGCATCGTGCAAATCCTCCGCATGGTGTTATTTGTCTTATCCGCCCTCTCTGGGCACCATATCAGAAGCTTTCCAACGCAACCTCAATAAACAGTTATGGACTTAAAGGAAAGCTGCTTGATTGTGTGGTTGTTCTTCTCATTAAAAATACATCTGAACATGAATTCTAGTTGACGGTTTTGTGCACCAGAGGGCAGTACAGGCCAATATAAAGATTACACATTGTACAATATAAGCCAACACTTCCTTTCTTATATTTTGTTTTCATCTTTAACAATTAAAAAAATAATAATTATATAATATATATAATTAACTTCATAGAAAATAATAATAATAAAAAACAGTAATTGGACGTTATACTTTATTTTTTAAAAGCGTTTTCCTCTCGGTGATCACAAAGACGAGCATGTTGGGTAAAAAAAGCAGCAACGGTTTCAACCAAGACAACAGCAAACGTATCGCTTCAGAAATTATACATCGAAATGGTTTTGGGGGTATATATATATATCAACGCACATGAAGTGAAATAACGAACGAATTGCGCAGTTTCAACGCAGCTTTAATGTACTGAATAATTCTTTGGTGTTGACCAATAACGACCGACGGCTGTAATTTAGACCAATAAGCACCATTGAATCACAGTGTCATCTGTATGGCGCACTTATGCAATCCGTTTAGTTAAGAATGTTTTTATTATTATTTCATAATGTAAATAGTTTAAGAATTAGTATCGCGGTCGTTTTAAGTCAATCATCGGTACACAAGTCCGCTAGCTGTCTCCTAACATTTCTAAAGCGCAGTCCTTGTTTTTCAGTTGTAAATCAAAACAATGACTTCAGCCTCTACCAAGGTAACGTTAACTTAAATGTGTTGATAAATATGGCACCTAAAGCAAGATTAAATGTTTACCTTGATAGTATACATCCATGCTAATTGTCTTCGTATTGGACATGTTTTTCTTGTTTTGTTAATAAAGCTATTGGCTATCATGCTAACTATCAACCTAATACCAGTTTCAAAACATACAAGTTTTCGGATACACTCGCTTCAGTCTTTTTCGTGTTTTACGTATGTAACTGTTAGGTTGGCGAGATATTTTCTGCAGCTGGAGCTGCATTCACAAAATTGGGAGAGCTAACCATGCAGCTGCATCCAGTGGGAGATAATAGTCCAGCAGGGTGAGACACTGTGTATTTACCGTCATGTGCTTTAGAATATACACACTGCATCAGGCTTTTGGTATGATATAATTACATTTTCTTACAAATCTAAAGTGTGTATATTACACACACTTTGTTAATTTTGTAAGGTATACATTTTGTCCAGCACTGCTCTTGGTAATGCATATGGTTACATGCAAAATATTACATTTTAATTTTTTTGGCATTTTCAGGAATTTCCTAAATAATCCCCCCAAAATGTACCAGCTCCTTGTCTGCTTTGGCCTATAATATGATAGTTAAGTTCAGTATGTTAACAATAAATTAGCAAATTATTGAGACATTTTCATGTAAACTCTTTAATATTATCCCATTTGGATTTGTACTTGCAATTGCTTCAGGAGGTCATGGACAAGATAAAGTATTGTTTTCAATGGCATTATGGGTCTTGTAACTTCCATTGCTGTTTACAAGCAGAGCTAGGTGGATATACACAGAGTTTGAGATTACTTGAACACATTAAGCTTATCCTTACAAAATAACCCACACAATGTAAGGACACCTGTCTCACTTAATCCTTTGAATGTTACTGTGTTAGAGTCTGTAAATTTCAATAATGGTGTCTTCCTCAAGTGCAGGTGAAATTTTAACTTTAATGCTTTTTAATGCAGTTATAATACTTTAAATCTGGAAAGGAATGCTGGTTTGTTGATCGCCATTGTTTATGTAAATTAAAGAAAAGCCAAAAAAGTAAAAAAAAAATAATAATTATATTATTAATATACTTATGAATTTTTTATATATGTTTGTAGGCCATGAAAAGTCATTATTCGGTGTGTAGCTTGTCAGCATCTAATTAGACATTTCTTAAACATTAGGGCACAAATGAAAACAACAGTTAAGAGGAAGATTTATGAAGATAGTGGAGCTCCTTTATCCACTGACTCACCAAAGAAGAGTACCAAAAAGATTCCGGTGTCTATGGCTCCCCCAGCCCCACCTAAAGTAATCGCTGTGCCAACCTCTCAGGTTGTGGTGACTGCGGGTTTACAGCGGCCAACCACAGGTCCATCTAGCATTAAATCATCAAAGACGGCAGGTAAGTATTTCTTAATGCATTAATTTGTGTTGCATTTATTTTATACTTGCAAAAAAACAAAAACATTACTTTAGTCAACCTTAAATAATTTCAGCATTTTGAATAGTAAAATATAACTGCATTCGTATAATTTTTCCTCAGATGTCACTCTCAGTGCACTGAATGACTCTGATGCCAACAGCGATCTGGTAGATATTGAGGGGTTGAGTGATAGTTCCACATCTAAAAAGCTCAATTTTGATCAAGGTAAGAAACAGCTTCTCAATAATACGTTTTTTTTCTCTAAATTTTGAACAAAATTACTTATACTCAGGTATGTATTTAAATTACTTAAATTGTGTCTATTATTCAGGGTTTTCATTGTCTGCTATTTCTGTTGTCTGTTTTTTCCGTTGTTCCCAGTTCTTAAAGGGGAAAATAATATCTGTATTTATTTTTTCCCAGCAGATAGTCTAAATCTCGACTCCAGTCTCATCATGAATTCCAGCGACTTGCCATTGTTATCCCGTTGAAATCTTCTGCACCATACTATCAGGAAAAGGAACTAATCGTGTCACTTCAGTGCGGGGTTCAAGAAACTTGGCATTTTTTAATCTGGAGAAAGTTCTCTCTTTTTTCCAGGAAAATACTTATTTCTAAGTTAATAGTGAAGCTAGGCATATTTTATCAATGTAGGACACAGTTTTGAAAGATGCTAGCAAATATTGCTTAATACATATTTCTGTTCTGAGTCCAAAATGCATAATTTTAAAGTAAGTTACTGTAAAGGCATTATTGTGTACATTTTTTCCCAACCATTATCAATAAAGCATTATGACCATTACGTTGTTTTTGGGGGGGAAGCTGGACAAAAACCTTGCAATGCATTGTTGAGTGTCAAAGCTTTGCTTGGTACAGT
>NW_015537968.1:187138-192145 GCF_001515605.1 Sinocyclocheilus anshuiensis
TTAGACATTTTGTAAAATCTTTGATCTATTTACCTCGTAATATTCTTTCTTTCTTTTTCTTCATTTTTTTCCACAAAAAAATTAATAAAATATTTATTTTAGATTAGGGTTTAACTCTAGATGATCTTTAGCCAGGTTTTTCTGGAAACCTTTTAGAGCAGTGTTGCAGTGGCATCTTCCACTACATAAATGCAGCTTAAGCAAGTGGTTTTACGTTGACTTCAGGTGTTTTGATCAATAATGGGGTCTTATAAAATTCTAGCCTAGTGGGCTTATCGATCTGATCTGAAACGGTCTGTGGGCATAGTCCAATAACTTTTGCATAATTGGGCTGTTAACAAATTGATAGTATTAGCAATGTTGGTGTTGTTATAAAACTAATAAAAACAATATTGAGAAAATATTTGGTGTAAAATGCAGTCCAGCTGACCTCCTCATAAACACAATGACACTTTCTACCTATATCTCTGTTCTTCCTCATTGGTTATAATAACCTCACTAAGTGTGTGACTGATGATCTAATGAAATCAACCAGCCATGGTGTAAAATCAGATCTGTATCTGAATGGCATTCCTAAAAGCAGAACGGTGAAGATGGCACACTTCGGCTTCCACAGTCTATCAGTGACAGACTGAAACCACAACTAACTGGCATTTTGTGTACTGTAAATAAAACAATTGAACTGAAATACGGTCTTGTTTGTTATTTTTAATGTTAAGCGTTTCTCTTAGACATTTTCAGGCAAGACTGAACAACTGATTTTGACACTGTCAAGGTAAAATATATACATACAACATTTAATTTCTGGACAGGTGGTTTTCATACTGCTCCTGGAGAGTCGCTGAGTGTGTCTGTCTGACGGGAGCAGCACAAACCATACTGGCAACCCAGGGAGAGGGCAGCTGCCAGTATTGATGTGCTGCTACTGTCAGGCACACTGAGACATCAAGTGGTCAAAGGGAGGAAAGAGGATGAAAGGAACATGCAAAATATATGCAGATTAATTCAATAGCTTGATGGGTTACACTATCACAGTTAAAAGCAATGCTGATCTCCTAAAATATAGACTAACAAATACAGGATCTAAATTCCCAGCTGTCTGGGAATAACTCGCTGAAGAGGCCACCTAAGCCACACCTGGTGATTCAGTCGTGAATCATTTATTGTGTGTCTGGTCATTTGTAAAAAATATCATTTGTGTTGGAAAAAAAACCCACTGCTTTGTCACATTTTATTCATGATCATTTTAGCATTTTCATTATCATATCATTTTATTCTCACACTACTTATTTAAAAAAAAAATTTAAAAAAAAGCTTTCCTCTGATGCATTTATTACACTGTGATTTATGATACCAGCAGAACACTAGGTGTTTAATGCTGTCATGTTACTGAAGAAACTCCCAGGCTCCCAGTGACAGCACATCATGATTTGGAATTTGCCCTTAGAACATACAAACCATGATGTGCTGCTACAGGGTGCTCTGGGCCAAATAAAAAGATGACGACAGACTCCACCGGTCCTCACTAGGATAAGATTAGGGACAAAATTTATTGTTGGATTACATGTAATATAGAAATGTCTTATGGATATTTAGTGCCAAGTTATCCAAATAAATAAATAAAGACAGATCGAAATTGGATGAGAATGCAATGTGAACAGATCGCTTCTCTTCTTTCTGAAAAATTAAATAAAAAGTTGTTTGACAGCAAAGGGTGACAGCATTACTGCCATTTCTCTAGCACATACAAATATGAGGAAGCTCATGGTCACCCACATCTTTTCATGCCATTCTAATAATGCCCTATGAGACTTTAATAAGTGAGTTATTGTGCACACATGTCCTAAAATGGATGTTGAGGATGAAGACAAAATGGAGGATATAACAAAGGGGGGGAGATGAGGAGAAAAAACTAGTGCCTGTCAAAATGGTTTTATTACCATGGAAATAATTAATTTTTATATATATATATATATAACATTTTTTTTTTTTTTTTACTCTCCCCCCAAAAAACTGCATCTCTAATTTTTAAACTTCTCAGGCTTAATATTGTTAACAAGATTAAGTATCACTTTAATAAAAGTATCTATTAGCATTACACATACAGTACTATAACATTGCATATTTTAATTATCCAATGAAGTAATTGTTGCCAAGAAAAATGTTACATTCATTTAAAGGATTCCAGGGATTAGGAGGAAAATTTGTCCAAATGTAAAAACAAATAAGAGGACAGAAAGAAAAGAATGCTTGTACAATTCATAAGGAATAATTTCCATAACCTATATAAAAGACAAATATTCAGCAAAAGGGGCAAGTATACATTAACAAAAAATAAGGAATTAATAAGATTTATTAAAATAACTTTAAGGTCTGCAGTATATTGAAGAACATAGTAGGATGTAATTATGGAGCGATGTGAGGATGGATAATAGGGGGAGATAGTTAAGAAAAATGAGAGGAACAACTGATTTTAAAAAGTGTGACTACCAGATCAAGATTAGTTTTAAAATGTATTATTGTATTATTCATCTGTGAAAAGCCAGTGGTATTTAAAGCGATGAGGGCATATGACAGATCATTTGTTGTAGTGTGTAAAAGGTAAATGGCAGAAAGATCTTGGCCCATTACTACATTTTACTGCTTATCCCTTTTTCTTTTTTCTTTTTTGTTATTTTGCTTGTTTTTTTTGTTTTTCTTTCATTTAGAAAAAGGAAGATTACACCTACAACACCAGACCAACATAAATGTGGCATCAATTAAGTAGGAAACCCACAATAATGTTTGTTTTACTGAAAAACTAATTTTATTTTTAATTTGCCCAAAACTAAAAACTGACAAAAGTTGAAAGGACTAAAAAAGTATTTGATATTTATAATATCAACTGTTGTGGTACAGAAAAAGAAACGCCAAGTATTTTTGAAGGACTTCAAATTTTTCTTTTAAGTACACCACACCCTATGTAGTGAGTTGAAGTTCTAATGTCAGCAGAAAATCAAAGTTTAATTGCAAAATAATTCATTCTGACTGTTGTAACACAGCAAAACATAATCTTTATTTTTTGCTTAAAGATATTTGAGCCTTCATTATGAAGCTGAAGTTCACAGTAAAAAAAAAAAAAAAAAAAAGGAAGTTTATCAGCAGCAAAATGCAGGCTAAGGTGTGACTAAAATTGTGCTACACAAAAGCCAAACTTTTTCAAAAACGTATGATATTAATTATTTTATATTTAACACTTTTAGTTAAAAAACAATTCCATCTCATAAAGGGCAGCCTATTTAAGGTCTGAGTCAAATGATCACGTCAGCACAGTTGCAGAAGGCATTTGCTTCTGTCTACTTCTGCCCGTCGTTCATCGAGAGAGGGAAGAGAGTGAGAGGGGGTGGGGGGTGTTAGCAAAAGAGAGTGAGAGAGAGAAAATGAGAAAAGGATAGACAGCAAATGGGTGGGAGAGGGAGACCTAAAAGAGAAGCTCACACACTTACATAGACACATACACACCCTGGCCTAACTTTGCTCACCCATTCAAACCAGAGGCCGTTTTGGTTAAGCTTTGAAACGGACACAGGAAAGATTTCACTTACCCTCGATCCCCGTTCTCCAGCATGTTAGGCAACAGGGGAGAGAAAAAGGTGCCTGGTATTCCCAAAGTAACCCGCCGGACTCCCCTCTTCCAGTGTAGTCTGTCTCCTGCACCTGGGGTAGAAAAAAAAAAAAAAGTAATTCCTCAACTTAAATCAATGAAGTTGTTTTTGTATTCAAAAAAGCCAAGCAAAGTACCTGAAAAAGACTTTTTCATTCTTTCAGAAAACTTGATTAAAGTCACAAAGTAGTTCTCCCACCTCAAATATTTTAATTCTTCACAAATCTACAGCTAAATCTACACTTAAAACAGTTTGGCTGCTTTCAAAAAATTGTAGAAACAGAACTAAAAAGGAAAACAAACCCACACATGCACTTATCAATGGGAATCCCAAGTCTTAATTTCAGGTCAAAAATACACCCATTCGTCTGAGCTTGGGGCTCCCATTCCAGATTGGGGGGTGGGGTTCCAAGAGTCAAATAAGTGCCTAAACCTTTTGTCCACCAGCACCTATTTTCAGCCCTTAAACCCCTTTCTCTCCCTATTCACCTTCAGACCAGCAGTCCAGTGCAGTGTGCAGCCTCTGCTTAGCTGTAGCTAGTGAGGCTGCCTGAGGAACTTGGTAGGCATAAAAAGCAGGGGTTGTAGCCTTTTTCCCGGGGCATCAGTTTCTACAATTAAAATTAACATTTTCGGGGGACAGGAAAAATCCCAAAAAAAATCAGTGCATCACCCTGGGGTCCCCTTAGAAGAGTGTGAAGTTTGAAGACCGTCAAGACTACCATTTCTGAGGAAAAAATTAATTTCTAGGGCTTAGTGTCTGGGGCGCGTCAGTGCTAGCAGCTCTCGCTTGCTTGATTTCTTGTAGCTTTGCCAAAGCATTCACACAGCCAACGGAGAAAAAGGGAGGGAGGGGGGGAACAAAAGAAGGAGAAGGCTCAGCTGCAAAGACGCACAGAAAGGGGGATATGAAACAAGGAAAAGTGTTATGCGTTCGTGGTGTATTTTTGTATTAAACATTCACCACAAACTCCAAACTCAAGCGACCGCACAGGGGGTGTTTCGAGTCTAAATGCATTGTCCAAAAAGAAAGAAAAAACGAGACTTTATATTCTCACCATTAGTCTATTATCCATTGAAAAAAAACACAAAAAAAAAACAAAGCAGGAACAGCAAAAACAGATGTCAAGAGTTTGTCAAAGTTTTTAGACTTTACTCTTTATGCTCTCAATGTGGCCGGATTTTATGCAGGGTCTCTATGGCTTTTCTGTGTAGTACAAGGCTGGCTACAAAGAGTGGAGAATATGTTGATCTGGTTCTACAGATAGTTTTACGGAGTAGCACAAACATGGTCCAATAGTACACACACACACACACACACACACACACACACACACACACACACACACACACACACACACACA
>NW_015537968.1:192339-212165 GCF_001515605.1 Sinocyclocheilus anshuiensis
CACACACAAACAGAGCCAGACATGACAAAACCTCTGTGATAATTCAAGTCAAAAAAGCAGAATTAAAAGAGAAATTAATGTCCAGCAATCAATACATTTTCAGATGAATATATTGTCATGGAAAATTCAATTAAAATTCAACCTTACATTTCACAAAATGTCTTTTACAGGCTAATACAACCAACCAGGTTAGAAACCAAATCAGCTTTGAAATAATTTACTAATAATACACAGCTAATGCAAAATAACACATTTAAAAAATTCACTGTCATTATAAAATTCTTAAAGATTAAACTAAAAGAGCAAACTTATATTGTACTCTTTGTGAAGATCATTTCTGTACCAAAAGTGTACAGTCCCTTGTCTTTTACCTTTTAATCCTACCAGTATCATCTCGTACAACCAAAAACAAAAGCACAAAGCTTCAGGAACCGCACACCAAAACAGGAAGACTAAAAATACCCCAACTAAAAACGTAAAAGGCCAGCAGCAAAAGTTTTTTTTGTTTTTTTTTGACAACTGCAAATAAAGAGACTTGAATGAAACAATGAGGGGAAAAAACTGACAATTCACAATATTATAAATAACTACAACAGACTTTATAACAATCATATAAAATTATGTAAATCATATGGCAGTATGCGGTTATTGAGCAGGGTTTTTTTTTTTTTTTTTTAATTACCTATTTGAAATTTGTTTTTTCTTTTTTCAGTTCCAAATGGTCCATCCCATGCCATGCCCAGCCTCTCCCTTATACTACTTTCAGCAGATGTGTAGCAAAATCAAGGAATATTGTTAAATATGACATCTAGGAACAGGTGCAGAGCTTTCATGGCATGCCCAAGACCTCATCCTCACTCTATGCCATCTATTCATTTGTTCAAAAAAAGCTCAGTCAATGCAGTACTTGCACACTACATACTTTTGGATATTCTAGAAATAGTAAATTAGACAAGAATCACTTGCTAAACCTTTTACTGCATTTCGAATGTTAAAATTGTTCATGAAAATCTTGTGAGTCCAAGAAAAGAAAAAGACAACAAGGAAACTTCTGGAATTAATACATTAACTATAAAGCAAAATCCATGCCAAAACTAAGCAAACGCGATGTGTACTTTTATCACGAGGTTACAGGGTCATTGTAAAAGGTCATAACATTACTTTTAATAATAATTATAACACTTTAGGGCTACTTTTAAAACAGCAGCAAAGTCAAACATCATTCTATAATATTACTCGAATGTCTGTGTTTATTTGCAGATTAATTGGTTTGACAGTAATTGTAACTGGATTAGACAAAAACATATACTAGATACATATAAATAGTAAACCAGGACAATAGATTGTGATATTACAAACTGGAATATTAATTGGCTGGCTTAATAATTATTGTCTTGCCTAACTAAGAGAAACGGGATAAAATCAGAGTTATTCAAACGTAGTCATCTGAATCGATATAAGACGGATGTACGTTTCAAAACAGACAATTAGTCGGGTATCGAGAATTATTTTGATTTATATTGTGGGGCAGGTAATAAATAGTTTTGAAAATTGCACACTTGGAAACTTGAACTTTTGATTCGTCGCCAACAAATCTCTCGTGGTTTCGAATGTCACCTCAAAGCGCGTTTTCAACTAACGTTACGTTCAAAAAAAGGTCGTTATTTTTCTGCAGAGTTTCGTCATACCGTCAACTTAAGTTGTCATTTGTCGAACCAACGTTTTAATTTTCGAATAACAACTTTAACTGTCATTTCGATGTTAGACGATATATTTTCATTTCGGTCTGCGCTCTTTCAGTTGAAGAAATCGCTGTGAACATATCTAACTTCCAAATTCATTATTACGTGGAGCGAATTAAAAGAGTTCCCCTTTTTTAATTCGCTCCACATAATGATGGAAGTAGTGCTTAAAGCCTGGTTGTGGGTGAGGGGACAGCAACAGAGGGGAGTGGTTCAGAACATTAGCGGCACCGAGAAATCATTGTCTTTAAAAGCTAACATATGACAAAGACTACTTTATTCGGTTTGCTTTATGCTGTCAATATATTCAAAGCATCGCTTAAGTTGTAATAAGTTGTTTGAACGTTATCCCGCGGGTTCCAACACGTTTTGGAGGTAGTCCGCTTAACTACAGTAAGGAAGTATGTTTGTTTTTATTTAAAACACAAAAGAAAAGTACCCTAAACAACAAATATAAAGTTACCAACGCCTTGTAATTCTATAAAACATACATGTTTTGTGAAAGTACCATTACTTTGTATTCACAGCTACATGTTTGTTACTTATATAAAAAATATAACTCGCAGTCAGTAAATAATAAATGATAAAGGGGACACATTTGACGAAGCTTGTAAAAAAAATATATCGATTACAAAAACCTTATTATAATTATATAAATAAAGGAGTAAGAATTACTTACCTTTCATGAAAATACTCTTCCAGTTCCCAATGTTTATAAAATAATAGTTAAGTAATGAAAGAAAAAAAATCATAATGAGGAATAATGTAGCTGTTACAAGAGTTCCAGTCACTGAGGCTCTGAAGTTTGAAAACGGCGCCAATGTTCCACTGCTGCAGCTCTACCACTGTGATGACACGGGACAGATAAAAAAATAAATATACATTTTCCTCGGTGAAAAATATTTTTTTTCACAAACGGATTTGTTGCACGCTGGTTAACATAAGCTATTCTAGTTATCCATTGTTTAATTATTTGTTTCTATCATTTATAGTTATTTTTTATACTTTTTAATAACCGTCAGGTCCTGCCTCAGCCGCGGTGCAGGTCGGGAAGGTTTTCTTTTAAATTTCCCAACTAAAATCCTGAATGGCCACAATGTCGCCCCCTGTTTGTATTATCTGTGTATTTTCTAAAGTCGACGTCAAGAGCTTGGTTTTTTGCCTGACGAATCCAACACACTGTTTATCTTTACGTCAGTTTACAAATCTAGCAACATATTATTACGAGAAGAGTACACAGAGCCCGATATATAATGTCCAGGACAGGGTCAGAAACCTGTGTCAAAAATGACACAAAAATGCACCAGATATTTATATATATAAGTAACCTTACTCTATTTCTGGATAGTATGGATTTGAGGTATTTGAAACAAACATCATTCTGTGTGTTTTATATGGTAAAATCTAGAAAATAAACATTGCATCTTATAAAAAGAATAATAATTATAATAATAATAATTTCTGTCACTGCTCCAGGGTGTCTGCAGTTATTGCAAAAAAAATAAATATCTGAATTATGAATTAAGACAACATCTAGGCAAAACATCTCTTCCATATTAAAACATCTAGATACTCAATATACATGATCTGTGCATCGTGCCTGTATCTGTATCATATACAGTATGTTATACTGAGATCTTAGAAGAACAAAAAGTGTTACATTATTATGCTGACAAGGTATTTCATCTATAACATGCATTCTTCCACTACTGCCATATATAAATGTTTACATTTATACAGGCTCCTTTGGTTCAGGAAATCTTGCAACAGGACAGCTTATCATTAACCAATGTAATACCAAGTAGTAACTAGATAAAAAAGTTCGTCAAGACAAACTTTAAGTTGGCTTGAGAAAGCCGGTTCTAGAAAGTTTGAAAAAGATTGAAAAGATTGAAAAGTTTAAGTTTAAAAAGTTTTAAGTTTGATGGTTTTCAGTCAGAAATAGTTTGAAGTTTAAGATAGATAGATAGATAGATAGATAGTAAATAGCATTTCAGTAAGTTGGCTTTCTCAAGCCAACTTAATAACAGTCTATGTAGCTGAGGTTTTTCGTGGATCATCTGGTTTTAACTTATTTGAGAAAGACGGAAGGACAAAGGGTATAGGCTGCTTATGCTGTATATTGATGTACTCATGTCCAGTGTACTTAGAAAGTACACAAAGTGAGGTTCATGGTAATATACAATATAAATGTATGAAAAAGGGGATTTATATATATATATAAAATAGCTGGACTGACACTTTCTAGCAACTATGGAAAAAGGTCATTGTAAGTATGTTAAATGAATGAACAATTCAGACTTGTATGTAGAAATGATCAGCATTTTCTAAAATGTGTAATGTTCTTTTGCCTCTTAATCTTAAAAGAAATATAATGTGAACAAGATGCCTAAGCCGACACCTCGACCCTTAAGAAGTTTATTCTACAACAAATTTAGATTCTGTACTCACACAAAGACATAAAAATCTGGAATAGTGCTTAATAATGTATAGTGATTTTAAAAGATCACAGCCATATTTTGATTTTCATTTAAACGGGTTCAGAAAATGTTTATTAGAACAGTTTAATTATTGACAACATGACATATTAATCCATGACAGCGCTAAACATAGTTCCTGCACAAAATGTGTCCACCCTGAGGTATGCCAACAACTGCAAACATGAGACACCCTATAAATTAGTTTATTATTCTAAAATATGTTTTTGCAATTAATATAGGCCTACACTAAATCAATATTCAAATTTTTTTTTTCACAATAACTAATTAACCATCCAAGCAATCAACAAGTAAAACAATCTGTAAGGGGTCTTGAAAAGACAAAACGACAAGATCCTCCATGTTTAATGTGAATACACAATACAGTTATACAAATACAGAGAATATAACAAAAACATCAAAAACATTTGTTTCAAATGAATCCCATATAAAGGCAGGTCCACCAGTTTCACTTGTTGATGTTCTACACTGTCACATGTTTACATGGTCATTCCTTAAGGTAGACCTCTGCATGTATTCTTTTCATCTGTTGACCCGTTGTCCTTGTGGTTCCTTGTCTCCTCAACTTCATTCTCCTCTTCCTCTCCCTTTCCCAGCATTCTAAGTGGCCATAGCAGGCCATGCTGGGCATGTTCAGGTTTTTGACAGCAGGGCACATTTTTCTCTTTAGTAAGAAAATAAAGCAGTGCATTCAGCCACGCATTGAATGAGGCCAGCGGCCGAGTGATTTTATAACAGATGGAAACCATGCGCATGGTGTGGCATTGCACCCTACTCGTCACTTTCAGCAGTAGGAAAATGGTGCGAGTGACATGGAAGGGGAAGAAGCAAAGGGCAAAGAGGAGAGTGATAGTAATGATGGTCTTGATGGACTTGCGCCGCCTGTTGACATAGGGCGAATGAGCCCCCAAGATGATTGACATGCCCTCTCCACCTAACCCTGCGACACTTTCACAGCCCGTCCCACTTCTGACTCTTTGAGGAGGAGGTTGAGAGTGCAGCGTCCGAAATATTGTTAACACTACTTGCGAGTAGCACCAGGCAATGATGGTAAATGGCACAAAAAACCCTAAGAAATGAAGCGTGACCCCATAAGGGATGTAATCATGGAACTCTCTATCAATTGCATCGTCCCAGCAATTATTGAATACCTCCTCCCTTGAGCCCTTACCATCACGTGGAAGATACTGAGTCTGTGCAAAACGAAAAATTGGGCATGTTAGTGCAAAAACAGCAATCCACACCAAAACGCAAGTCCCCTTTACTGCTCGTTTGGTCTCCAAGGTGATGGTCTTCATGGGGTGGCAGATGCCCAGGTAGCGATGCACTGAGATACAAGTGAGGAAGAAGATGCTGCAGTAGAGGTTGAAGTAGAAGAGGAATCGCACTAGACGGCACATGAAGTCTCCAAACACCCAGTCGTCCCGCATGACATAACTGGCCACCAAAAAGGGCAGGGATAAACCATACATGAAGTCTGTCGTGGCCAGGTTCACCATGTAAATCAGGGAAGCATTCCAGTGCCTGGTGCGTCGAAAGGAACGATAGAGAACTACAAAGTTAAGGGTTATGCTGAAGACAAAGGTAAAGGAGTAGCAAATGGGCAGGAAGATGTACTTGTAGGACTCGTCAATATTGCAGGAGCCAGTAACTGAAGAATTATGTGAGGAGGAAAGCTGGGCATCTGCCCCCTTCTCTGTTTCAAACAAAACAGTAGGCACGCTCGTCATTGTCGGCTAGTTCCTAATCGGATTCTTAGGGGGCGTCCTTGTTTCATCCTCCCATTCTTTGCCTCTGAAACCACGTCTTCTCCAATAAACAAATTAGTTTGAATTTCCAGCGATCCCCTCCGTCTGGTCTAGTTTAGAGAGAGATACATTGCTTTTAGGATTCACAAAATGTACCAGCTTTTCAAAACCTATAAAAGCAGTTGTCATCCCACACAGGCCCTCCCCGCATCCCCCTTTCTCTTTCACAACCCCCGGTACTGTTTGCGCATAGGTATATATGCTGCTGATTCAGACCCTTTTCACTTCATTAACCCATCAAACAGTAACCACACTTCCCCTCTATGTTCTATTCTATCTTACCCACCCCTTACCCCATCCCTCACGTCAGAACTCTCTACCCCATCTCTCTTCCTCGAAAAAAATATAAACGATATGTAATTGCCGGCTTTAGAAACCTAAAGTCAGCCTTTGTCAAACTACGCCTAGACTCCCTTTGGATCCATTTGCACATTAAACATCCTTTGGGATTCTATGGATGTCATGGCTATCCCCACCTCCCGGTAAAGTTAGCACACAGCTGACTGAGCTTGTGGTGAATTGCTTATTGCCTACCACTTCTCAGACATATAAGACACTATGTAAATAAATCAGTCATTATCTGAAGGTCACTAAATGACATTAAGGTAGTCTGCTTTGGCTAAATACATAACACGGCCCTTACTTGGGGAATCAGACATCATAAACAATGCAAACAACCCTTCACATTGCCTATATATTGTAAGAGTTTACTGCCATGCATAGCTGTAAACTTATTTAATAGTGAGACTAAAACACAAGAATATTTATAGGCAAGATACATATTAACATTTTTCTGGGAAAGCAAAATATTTGTAAACTGTAAAACACCATTGACTTATGCAAGGACAGCGAAAAACTGCTATTTCATCTGGTCACGAGCTGTTAAAAATATTTCACTTACCTTTTTAGTAGAGCGATAAAGTTCTCTTTAGAAAAATTAAGAGTCTCAGTAGCCTATAAATAAAACCTGAGGAATGCCTCTATTCCCACACTGAAAACAATTACAGCTAATTCGACTATCAAGAAGAAAATACAGAAGAGCAAATCAAAGACGATTTGGATGCAGCCCTGAATCTTTCCCTTTCACATCAGTTTCTTGAACTATTTTGACCATTCTCTCAATCCAACCCTCCTTGGTCATCTCTTGCTCCATGATCTGTCCCTCCCTCTTTCTTCTTTCCTCTATTAGTGCTGAGCTGGCCTTTTGACAACACAAACTCTGGCTAGGCAAAATACACACAGACACACACAACAGAAGAGCAATAATATACCATTACAACAAAACAGTACACATATACGATCTTTCTGAGTTCCCTTTTATTCCACAAAATAATATTTAAGTATTTCACAAACAGTGACACAAACAATCCAGTTAAGAGTTGCTTAGCAATGTACAGTGGGTACGGAAAGTATTCAGACCCCCTTCAATTTTTCACTCTTTGTTCATACTTTGTAGCATTTAATGAGCCATGTCTTAACATGTGAGGCTTGGCATAATTGGCTTTGCCACTAAACAAATTAGAGTAATATTGAGCAAAAAATTGTCTTTTGTTGCTTTGAATGTGGCCTTTTCTCACTTTGTTGCTTTATCAGTCTGATCTTGCAACTGTAAGAGTGTAAACTGCAGTTTTAAATCCTCATCGGTGCCTTAAAAATGTCAATAAAAAAGCTGAAATGAAAAACTATAAAAACCTTTAAAGGGTTTCAAAGTGATGATGGAGTGCTGTAGCTTTTCACAGTAAAGTCAATTAGTTCAGGCAGCTCATGGACAGTCTTGTAAAGGAAAGGTCCCGTCATTTTGTTCCTTAGTGGACATACTTTTTTTTTTCTGATTGTGCATCAGAGTGATGTCATATCTTGTACCTCCAGTAGCATGGCGTCCTGCTCTGTTCTTAGCTGGTCCCTTGTGAGAAGTCGACCCACCAGCTCTGAACTGAGGTCTACACACATACACAGACATACGCTTATTTATTCACAACAGACATCATCAATGTAATGTAACAGTTAATACTTTGGCTTACCATGGATGTCTTTGCTTAGTGAGGTCCTCAATGCTTTCAACTCCTTCAAGCTGAAATTCTTTAAGTCATTTCGTTCATAGTGCTTCCTTTCTCTGACAGCCTCACTGGGAGGTATAGTCTGTGATGGGGGTCAGTGGAGTGCAATTATGACTTTGAATATATATACACAACTATTCAAATGTTTAGGGTCGGTAAGACTTTTAAAATGTAAAATCTCTTATGCTCACCAAGGCTGCATTTATTTGATCAAACATGCAGTAAAACGTATTCAAATAATTTCACGTATCCTTGCTGAATTAAAGCATTAATTTATTTATTTTAATTCTTACTGACCCCAAATATTTGAATGGTAATGTGCAGAACATTGCATTTACATAACTAATACAAACTAATACCTAACTATTTGAATAGATGTGCTTCTTGAAATTAACAAATACATAAAATGAAATGCACACTTAGGACACGAGACCATGAATATGTGCTCTGTTCCAACCTGTTTTTGCTCCAATCTCAATTTATGTCTGAGTACACTCAGTGCAGCTCTGACATCATTCTTGAACCCTCTTGATTTGGTTTTCTTTGTCGATGCAGAGCTTGAACCACATTCCTTCTCTAACCTCTGATTGCTGCCACTCTTACTGGACTGTTTTGCCACCTGAAAAGGTAGCAAAGAGTGCAACAAAAGCAATTATTAATCTTACCAAGTATAAATCTCATCATTAAACAGACATGAACAAAAATGTATGTCTTTATCTCGATCCATCTGAGCACTACACCCACTGAAGTTGTTCACATTATTCACATTACAGTATGTTGCCACCCACTTCCACTAACAGTGAAAACGGCAATACTGCAATTTATTTTACCTCTTTCTTTGCCTCCATTTCCTCTTCTTCCTCTTCACTTTCACTGTTGTTGATGAAGCAGAGCTGTAGATTCATCTGGCTCTGAAGCCTAGTATAATAAAGCACAATTGCTATAGATTTTATTCAAATTCTGAAGAAGTGGAAAGAAAGGAAATTGAGATTTATTAAATCTGTGTGACCTTGATGTCAGAGCAGTCAGACGACTGTTGCATTCGTCCTCCATGTCCTCACAGGGCTCTCTGTGACTGCTCAGCCCTCTGATTTCTGGCCAGTCTACTGTCAGCCTGTCCAAGTCCTGCAGAGAATTTTTTTTTTAATATAAATCCATGGCAGCCGTTATTGTAAATAAATAGTCAAGGACTCGTACTAGCAAAAGAACTGTAGCTCTTGTCAATCCAAAACAAAGTGTCATCTGTTTTTTTAATCTTTGACCATTTAAGGCACATTACTATCTTTACTTTCATTCAGACCTTTTCCCTCTGTCTCCGCTCTTCTTGTTGCTTCTCAAGTTCAGCAATACGAAGACTCAGATCCTCCCAGTGCATGATGGGTAAGCCCAGTTCATCATCAGGGTATCCCCCGTGCCATAATAAGGCTGCCCCCTCTGCATCCTCCTCTGTCTCATCACTCTCTTTTTCATCTCCTCTCTCCAGCTCTTTTTCTTTTTCTCCATCCATTCTCAAGGTCCCTGACAGAATAAGAGTGAGGATCAAGAAGACAATATATTTAATAAAATAATAATAATAATAATAAAAACTGGCATCATCAGATCAGAACCAACTAACCCATATATGGCAAACTGTTTTAACATATATTCTTTAAAATGAACTAGTATCTATGTTTGTTTATAGTACTCAGTACTATAAAGTACTTTTTAATTATAGTATATAATTATACTATACAGTACTTTAGTGTCTAGTACCTTTTTCAGTTTCACTAATATTATTCAATGAGACCCTAGTACATACTATCTTTTATTTATTTGCTACTAGTACTAATGGTGATTCAATTCCATTCAATTCTATGGAGTTCTGTGGTTCATATGTCACAACAGACCATGTATTCAATTAATTCTGGTACCTATTCCGTTTTTAGTATTTGTTTATTAAGTACTAGTAGGCTACTTATTCTTGTAACTTTTAATAATTCAAAATAGCTACCAATGTCTTCAGTTTTCTTAGTTTTACTAAAACAAACACTAGTCCCTAAATATTAGACACTAGTGTGTATTGATACTAGTAACATTTTACTTAGTAAAACAGCTCGTCATGCAACGTCTGGGGTTTGTTTGCCTTTCACAGAATATGGACGAAACATTTCATCATTTTTTTTTCCTAGAAACGTTACAACATCCAGAACATGAGGGGCCATCTTCTGTATTACCTCAGAAACGGCAATATCCCAAAACATTAACTCTTTCTTAACAAATACTGACTGGTTTGGAAATTAGGTTTAAATCATAAACATAAAGATATTTCGGTATTTTACGTAATTTATACATTCCACTTATTTAAAAGTATGTTGATGTAGCCGTGTGCTATCACGTTTGGCCACGTATTGCACTGACACAATGCATCTTACAAACTGTATACTTACTTTTTTGGTGGAATGTGTTTGCAAATTATGCCCTGCTGTCAAAAATCATACATTTCCATAGTTTTCTTGGACTTTACAACTTGTTATCCTCCGTGCTGTCCCGTTACGCGCCCTCCTCCTCCTCCTCTACGTTATCCTTCTCACTCTTTTTCATCCATGGAGATGATGAATTTTCTATCTCTTTTCCGCTCCTTACACTACGTTCTTTAGAGGGTTATATGTACTGATTTTCATCTATTCAATCAATCCAACATTTTGTTCCTTAAACATTTCTCAACGCCGACAGCCAAAAACTAAAGGAATTCGGCGACGTTTTGTTATGGGGAGAGAACGTGAAGGGAGGAGAATGAGCAAAGGGTGAAAAAAGTAACCACTCCAGGTGTCCAGTTTCAGTCATTTGCTATTATTACGAAAGATTAGAGAATAAATCCTTAAAATATGTTGTCCATAACTCCTAAAAATGGTTACACAAAATGTTTGTTTCTAACATGAAAAGAAAACCGCTTGGGTTTAGGTGTCAAATGTCAACAAGTCTAAACATGCCTAATTTATGACGGCAAAACTGTAACCATCAGTGAACTGCAGGGTTTGTGTTTAAGAACATTTACATTAACGCTCGGCTGAAAACAAAACATCATTTAAATAACTTTATAATTCAAGGAATATAAACGTTCAATGCTCAAAACAATCAGGTCACTGGTGTTATATTTTATCAGTTTATTTGGTCTAATAAACCAAGCAAAAGATGACTGCAATAGAGCTAGATTGTTGTGAATAGACAGAACTCTGAATATTAATGAAGTGCTTATTACTTAAAGTTTGTTTCAAACTCTTTATGACGTTGCACTCGAGTCGGGAGTCACTGTACTTCCGCTTCCTCTAAAGTCAGCTGATTTAATCGGGTGACTGTTGACATCGATCTTACCGAGGCCAAAATAACTTGAAAGTTACTTCTAAAAGTTCAAATAACGGTCGTATAAAGTTTATTTGTAAACGGTCCTCTGGTGTCTCTGAGTAGCTGAAAAGCTTCTATTATAGAAATGGCTTCTTTGCTTTTCTGCGGTCCTAAACTGGCAGCATGTGGACTGGTCCTGAGCATTTGGGGTGTCATTATGCTGGTAAGTTAAATATTCTCTATTGTGTCACTATTTTTCTGTTTTCTATACATGGTTTATACATGCTGAAAGGTCATTACAATACATTAAGCATATCTTACTTTTTTTGGGAACTGTAATAAATAAATTGCCTTCACACATAATGTCAACAATAATGCACAGTTCCCATTGTCCTGGAAAACTTAGAAATATCAGGGAAGTATAAAAGTTAGATTTGCAGGCCTGGAAAAGTAATGGAAATGTCTAGTCAATATAATTTTAGCTAAAGTATTTATTCATTTAGCTAGAAATTGCTCTTTGTGAGGCCTATCATTATAAAAATATTGATATTAAATCCTTATCCAGTCACTACAAACTACTTGAAAAGTCATGGGGGTGAAAATCATAAAGGTGTGCGGACACTGAATATGAAAACTAGCAGACAGTGCCAGTGAAGGGAGAAATACAGCCCTACACCATAATCAACATTTTCTGTCTTATTTCTCTTAGGCAATGTTGGGGATTTTTTTCACCACACATTCAGCTGTGCTCAGAGAGGATGTACCTTTCACAGCGGAAGACTTCAAGTCAGTTCCTTTTGCCATTTACTCATTTAGTTACGCTGGAAAATATGTCTGTCTAGCATAGGGAATGTCACGTGTATTCACAAGATTTCATGACTGTTTTCCCCCCTCAGTCTGTCCAAAAGTGTAGTCCAGTCCTGTTAAAGGTGTTTAGGTTGTTTTCAAACACGATTCTTTTCTCTCATTTCAGGGGGGAAGCACTGCAAAACATCTATAAATTGTACAACCAAGTTGGATACAATTGCTTCATTGCAGCAGTACTCTATGTAGGCATAGGATTCTTGTCATTTTGTCAGGTTCGCCTGAACAAGCGCAAGGAATATCTAGTGCATTAGTACCACCTAGTGATTGGAGTATAACTCTACCTCTAAATTCCCTTGTGTTTGTATGTAATAATGCTCCATGTGCCTTAAAATGACTCTTAAATGAATGTAGATAATTGGATGGAATAGGATAATGCATTTTACTGTGATTTTCTTTATTGCCTTTCTATCTTGAAGCCTATCAAATATAAGATGTGTGCTCCTGCCCATTATTATTATGTGGTACTTCATTACTTTACCTTCTATAGTGCTATTTTGATCTGTGGACCTACCAAACACTGCTGATAAATGATTTAATTGTGATTTTATTTATACTTAATACACCTATCAAATATACAGTCTCATTGAGTACATGTTCAATGGAATTTCACATGGTCACATTGGTTGTTTTCACAATAAATGACTGAAAATGATTTTGCCTATGCAATTTGTCACTATAGGAATTGATAAGTGTAGACCTTGTCTCCGTAAACATGGTTCTAAAATTACAGACCATTTTTTAGATGTACAACTGGAGACTTTCAAAACTTTAACTACTGAAGGTTTTAAATGGTATTAAACAATCGATATAAAAAAAATGAAACTGACTTTATTTGCTATGGAATGTACAAAGCATGTTTTTTCATATAGCTGTTAGGGTAAAAGTATAACAGTAATGCATGTTTCATTGTCTTCATCTGGGAAAAAAAATGTACTATATATATGTAGCATATATGAAGTGCATTTTATGAAGCTTACCACATTTATTAAAGAATACAGTGGTTAGTAAAAATCAACAGAAAACAATTCGGTACCATCCAAACCGTGCCTTATGAAATAAAGTTTAAAAAGACTTTTATTTTTAGGTTTTAACTATTTTCAAAAGTAAAAATAAATACTGTTAACAAAAATTGAATGTAAAAAAGCTTAATGCCTTGATTCTTTTAAAAAATGTTACAGACTAAATTAATTACATAATTATGTCACAGTATTTCTGCTGTTAGGGATGACGTTCCGGAGAAAAGTATTAGCCTCAGCTATAGCTAAGAAAGGTACTTTGGGTGTTATTTGAATGTGTGCTAATTTTAAGATTTAGCTGACCTACGCACGAAAATGTTCACAGACACATAATTATACTCATAAATGTAGAATGAGCGTTTTCTCTAAATGGTGATGCTATTTTCCATGCGACTTGGACACAGATAAAGGTACTGCAGTTCTAGTCCCTCATTCTGAGCTATTATATGCTCCTCCAGTTCTTTCAGCTCCTTTCTGAATTTATCAATCACTTTCAAAGCAGCAGGCTCAGTAAAGTACTGTTCCACATACTGGCCCATTGGAATCTGAAGAAAAGAGAGGAAACAGAAGTGTTGAAGTCATCATTGTGATACTTTATTAAAGGCTAATTAATTTTAATGCTTCATGGAAAGACATTTCTTTTGGATGGATATAGTCTGATGTTACTTATAAATATGGATTATACTGTACTTTATATGACCATAAATAATGTAAAAGTTGTGACAGCCTGTGCTATTGACTCACTGCATCCGGCTGTGCCCTGCCCAAATGCCATGTGATGGCCATTTGCAGACAGGACTGGCTGATATCGGGGAGTGTGTCCATGATCAGGTCCATGGTGACAGCATCCTTATCTGTTGGTGGAGGGTGCCGCATTGTGCAGGGCGTATTGGGTACCCATGCACACCAATCAAACTACAGTACAGAGACGAAGATCAACAGTGATCACAATAAAGCTATGTAATGATTTTTAACCCTTAGGTAACACACTTCATGTAAATGATTGTTTCTGGTAACCTGCATTCAATATAGTGTAGAAAAAGTAGGTTTTTATATTTGATAAGATGTGATGTGTTAGTTACCTGTCCATTATTGGTGGCAGCATGTTGTGCTGTGCTGGTAAAGATCACCACGCTTAACAGTGTGATGAGTTCTTCTTTTGTCTTCAGCTCACTAGCTAGGCCTGACATGCAAGAAACAAACCGTTACTCCTAGCTTACTCCTAATTTCAAGTGCCATTTATTTAGCTCATGTAGTTCATTGTGATGAGGGCAAGTTTCTTCCTCTAATAACCACATGGGGGCACTTATTCTTATCCTTTATGTTCTTTATTACTTCCTTTTCCTGTTTTATCTCGACTTAATGGTGTATCTGGCATGTAGAATGTGCATATACATCCCCCTGATGTCTTTTGACATTTTTAAAATTCAATACTGGTGACCTGTATTTGGTATGATTGTATAGGATGATTTATATTACCATCCAAAAATTTGAGGTTGGCAAGATTTATTAAAAAGAAGTCTCCTGTTCTCACCAAATTAGTCCCTTACGCTACACTTAATTGATCAAAAATACAGTAATATTGTGAAATATTATTGCAATTTCAAAACTGTTTTCTATCTTAATATATTTTTAAATGTTATTTATTCTTGTGATGGCAAAGTTGAATTTTCAGCAAACATTACTCTAGTCTTCAGTGTCACATAAAACACTTATTATTATCAGTTTTGAAAACAGCTGTACTGCTCAATATTTTTGTGGAAACCAAGATACATCAAATAAAATTTCAAAAGGACAGCATTTATTTGAAACAGAAATCATTTATAACATTTGAAATGTCTTTACTGTCACGTTTGTTCAATTTAATGCATCCTCCCGAATAAAAGTATTAATTTCTTTTAAAAACATGGTATTGACCACAAACGTTCGAACTGTAGTGTATATTGTCAAGCCTAAATAAATACACTGCACAGGGTTCTAAATATATTCTTCATCCACTACAGTACATTTGTGAGTCCAATGATGCAGTCATGTATTCATATCTTACCAAAATGTGGCACATCCACAAAGCCCTCCACAGCCACCTCATTAATCCACGCCTGAATTTCTGAGTCCTGTTCAACTTCATGATCACTCTTGTAGTACAGGGAAACTATTCCTGAAACAAAACTAAGAGTGGAAAAAAGTGCTTAAAGAAATAGGTCTGATAATACAAGAGTTTTATAATTATATACACTGCTTCATTCACATGCAAACGTCTCAAAGAATTATGCCCATAGTACATCTACAGTCATAAGAATTAAAAGCACTGAATAAAGAAATCCTATTTAAATAAATTACTTTTGAATGACATCCCACAGCATCAGAGAATGGTCCCTGTAGAAATAGTCTCTTAGTTTAGCAACTCCTCTGTCCAAGAAGTCAAATTTGGGCTGGAGGGAGCGATAGGTTAATACTTCATACTCCCTCTGTGCCAGAATCAAGAGTCCATCTCCACCTGTTGATACCACCTGAAAAACACAATTTTTGACATTTATGACCAACTGAGTGAATTAAAAATACACTAGTTATGTTGTCTGTGGTTGGCTAGTTTCAGGGGGGTGATAAGAACCCGGACCACTAAAAATCTGGTCGCCGTGATTTTGCCAAGTAAGACATGTTCCTGGATCAACTTCTTTTGTTGATCCTAGATCAACATTACTGTCCAAAAATATAGACTAAACCCAATCCCTACCCCTAAACCTAACCCTACCCATAATTTATTCCTAAAATCAGTGTGAAATGATATCTGATTAACAAGGGTGTAGAAGCACCTAACCTTGATCGTAAGCCTAAAACAGATATTTCCTGAAAAGTTATCCCTCAATTCTGATTGGTTAATTGGAATGTTGTTCCAGGATCAACAAGGATGTTGATCCAGGAACATGTTGTATTTGGTGAAATCACGCTCACAAATAAGATTATTGTAGTGGTCCTGAACAATATTTTGGCGGCAGGCTTTGCTCTGAAGGGTTCATATTCTGAGCTGTCCACTAGCAAACTACATTGTGTACAGATGCTCACCCTTTTGAAGATGCCATCTGGGGAGATCAGCTGTGTTCTGCCACGACAGTTAATCTCAAGTGTATACCTCAGGTGTGGAGCCAAGAGCTGCAATGAGAGAAAAAGTGACAGAAAGAAAAAGTGAAGAAGAGTCTTAACATACAATACAGCTGGATAATTTAATGAATGACTAGCGATTTTGATGCATCGGTGATTATCTAACTTTAAACATGCTTTGAAACATGCAAATGTATCTTTCCTAAAAAGCACTTCCTGTAGACTTCCTCTAACCTTATATATAGTGTGAACAGCAGGCAGCTGTCGGAGTGTGGCCACACAAATCACTTCAACCACCAAGTGTGTGCGTAACAGATGTGATAACAACTGAAAGACCTGGAACTCAGAGTGACGAACCCACATCTTTGCCAATAACCAGGCCAGAGGTGGATCGCTAGGTAGAAATATGGGTGTGTCCTTATCAGGTTTCTGTTCAAGCTGAAAGGAAGGGAGAAGAACAATCAGACATTTCTGATTTTTTACATCAGTGTTTGACAGTTAATTTCTGGATAGGTTCCTGTAATGTTACTATGATTGTTACATTAATACCCTATCTGCAAAATTCATGTTTTGATACTTTGTCTTTAATTCAGATGTATTTCTCTAAAAAAAAAGAAAAAAAAAGTATCTTCTTTTTGGTAAAAAACACAAACATAAACATATTTTCGGCAGATGGAGGCAGGAGTAAGATTTGGAAAACCCTGCTGTAGATTCATCCTAGTTTATGTTTCCGAATATATGTGAGTCAGCAAGTTTTACCTGTATGGAGATGGGAATGAGACCTTTCTCAGGATGTTCATATAGTAAGCAAAGCGGGGCAGCTATGTGCTGTGCCTGGTCTCTGATTACATTGGCAGGAATCCCATCCATTATTGCATGATCAACCAGGAATATATTTCCTTTCTTTAGTAGGAGAGACAAAGAAACATAATCAGATCCACTGTTCCAATAATCCACTGTATTTAAGAAAATAAACACTAAACTCTCACCATGAGTTCTTCCTTCAAAGTTGTTGTAGGTATAAGAGAAGACTGCACCATGTCTCCCATGACAAGGAAGTTCGACGGCAGCTCCTTGCACCTGGTAATCATTCTTGGGTTTGAGCCGTTGAGGAACTGGTAACCAAAAAAACTGTCTTCTTTCCAGTGCTTCATGGTGTATTCTGAACAAAATATTGATCACAAATTCATGTTATTCATTTAATGACATTGGTAACTTTCTGTATGTGACTTTTCGGAAAGATTTTTGCCTCGTCACAGTTACAGAAGGGGTCTATTACATAGGCCATGCTTGATCTTATTTTAAGTATTATAACGTGATGGTTGATTCAGCAATGATCATTTTAAACCAACCAATAAACAAAATCAATCGATAAACAGCTGCAACAGGTTTCAAAATTTCACACTACATTTTTAGGTGCCCTGCGTGCTACGCACTGCTTGTGTAAACGCTGGATAACGTTCTGATTTGCATATTTATGAGGTAAATAAAGTCGGCAAAAAAATAGCTCACGACAAACACGCCACCGCCTCTTGCTTTGATAACTGCTCTTCTGTCTGTGGAAATGTCCGCTATGGTACTTTTAAATATGTTGTAATGTATTGTTCAATAAGTAACGAATAACACTGTATTTTCTTTACTCCAGATAACGCGCTGCTCATTTTTCTCTCAGACATTAAAAGAGCGCGTGCTAGAAGTTCATGCGACACGAGATGTACACGAGTACATTATAAGTAAGGTAAGTAAGTGCTGTTTAATTTATTATTGGTTTCTGTTGTTAAACCGATTCGAATATTTATATATATTCTTGCACCTAATTGTTTCGCATTTTATACCTTTAGCACCAGTGTTGGGGGTAACTAGATACATGTAACGGAACTATGTAATTTAATGACAAAATAAATGTAACTGTAATCTGTTACAGTTACTGAGAAAAATGGTGTAGTTTAATTACAGTTATTTATGAAAATGTTAAAGCTTACAACGGGGGCTACAGCTGAATATTTTTACACACTTTAGGACAGAACAGGGCACATGCTTATTTGATATCTGTTTTATTTCCTATTTGGGTTTGTGTAACTAATAACTATTAAACTATACAGTATCTTCTGATTTTAACCTCAGAACAATCTCAAAGTAAAAAGATGTGCTAAAGTCTGATTTTGTGGTGGCCGTGCTTTAAAATGTAATTATTATATATAGCCTATTAAATCTTAATTAAAGTGTAGAAGGATTTGGGGAAGTCTGACAGTAATCAGTGTTGAATACTACTGTAAGGTTAATCCTGCCTACTTTAAATGTTTCTAAATGATTAACAGTTGGAAACATTCGTTAGAAATTTAGAAAAGTAATCAAAAAATAATCAAATGTAATCAGTTGCATTACACTTTAATAAAGTAATTTAAATAGTTACACTACTTATTACATTTTAAATAGGGTAACTTGTAATCTGTAACCTATTACATTTCCAATCTAAACTTCCCAACACTGTTTAGCACCGCTTCATCGTTAGCTGCATTGTGAGCTTTCATAATCAAGAGTTAAAAATGTGTGAAGCTTATCTTAACTCAGGGCAGTAAGTGGCTTTTATCCAGGGATTTAAAAAATCATATAGGGTTAAGTGCAGTGTGAACATCTGCTATTCAAGGCTGGGAATAAATGTGGAATTTTGACATGACATTGTGAAATGCCGTTCATTTTTGATATAGATCTCCTACACATAGCTAAAGGGTTACATAAACATGTTACACAATGGTATTTTCTGGGAAGAGAGCTTTCCGAGAATGCAGTAATTACATGAAATGCATATTTTCTGGTAACTAAACTAAGAAAGAAAGAAAACAACAGGGACAGATTAAGTGATTGTTACCAGCTATGGGACTTCTTAGCTTCCAGAAGATCCTTTTGAAGTCGTCCAGGTCATTCCAGGACTTTCCGAACTTGATTGCCAGTTTTTTCAGAGAGAGCTCCAAAAGCCTGAGAAGCAAACGGTGTACAAGTGGATTCGTGATTAGATTAATGAAATAGTAATTAAAGGGGTCATATGATGTTGCTAAAAAGAACATTATTTTGTGTATTTGGTGTAATGAAATGTGTTTATGCGGTTTAAAGTAAAAAAAAAAACATTATTTTCCACATACTGTACATTATTGTTTCTCCTCTATGCCCCGCCTTTCTGAAACGCATCGATTTTTACAAAGTTCATCGGTCTGAAAAGCGAGGTGTGCTCTGATTGGCCAGCTATCCAGTGCGTTGTGATTGGCCGAATACCTCAAGCATGTGACGGAAATGTTACGCCCCTTACCATACTGTGATGCCATGTCCCGGTTGGAGCGAAGAGACAAAAACATAAAAAAAAAACATTATAAACGAGGCATTTGTTGCATCCAGTGGGGACATAATTGCGGATTATAATGAC
>NW_015537968.1:212681-218042 GCF_001515605.1 Sinocyclocheilus anshuiensis
TGTTCTGGAACAGTGTTGTAAATACAACTTAACCACTGATTTCTAGTTGTGTCCTCTTTTGGAAGGCCAAACAGTTTCGTTTTCACAACGAAACACACAGCGTCACACACGGCCGGCTAGAGTGAGCAGCGGCCGGCTAGAGTGAGGAACGGCCGGCGGGCTTGAGAACGGCGGGTTTGCGGCAACCACATGTGACGACCCCGGGCTGGACTCTCATATGACCCCTTTAAATGATACATTGATACATAGGGGAATACACCAACTTATGCACCTTAAAATATCAAGTCACATGTGCACAGCAAAATCTGTACTGCATTTTTACTCACGCATAGTGAAGGGATCCCACAAAGTCACTGCGCTTTTCGTTGTCAAAGCGAACGTCCTGCGGGAGATCAGCCTCTGACTTGGCATCAATGCATTTTGGAATGCCGGGGGCCCATGCAAGCCATCTGATAGGTGAGACACGGAGTTCAACAGGGATTTGTGAGAAGTGCATTCCTTATAAAGAATGCAGTAATAAGTTCAGTGTATGCAAGCTCCATGAAGACCTGTATATTTTCTGCCTCTCCAGAAGCTCTGCCGTTCTGTGAGATATCTCCAGTGGCAAGGTGTCATCACTGATCTTTTTGGCTATGAAAGAAAAAGGAACCAGAGTTGTGTTTTGTATTGTATGTTTCATCTTGATCTTAAATCTTAGTTGTTACTGCAAGTGCAGTTCAATATAACTGACCTGTGCCTTCTCTGAGCTCTATTACCACTTTATCTCCCACTAGCCAACGGTAACAGGGAAAAGTATAGCTGCATCTTTCTCCAGGTACACTGACTTTAACATAACGGCAGAACCAGTTATCCTCCACCCAGTACTTCTGCTTCTCCAGGCGCACCAGTATCAGGGGACCCAAATCAGCAGCACTTTTAACTGTGTAATCATCCACCTATAAAATCATGGGAATATATTTCGATATTAGATATGTTTTAATTCACTATTATTAACCAGTATTGCTCATTTCACATTTTGTACATTTAGATCATTAACTACTCATCAACATGTCGTTCCAAACTCCTAAGACCTTCGTTCACCTTCAGAACACATATTAAGATATTTTTTATGAAATCCGAGAGCTTTTGGGTCAGAAGGCTCTCGGATTTCATCAAAAATATCTTAATTTTTTGTTCCGAAGATGAATGATTTCAAAATCTTTTTAAATATTTTTTTTCTTACTTTAATGGAAATGTGATTATTTTCAATAACTTTATGATCATTTGTCATTGGCATTGTTGTAAAATAGGATGGTAAATGCTTTACTTATACTATTTAAAATAATTTTACATTTAAAAAAAGATCTACTCTACTGCACTCGACGGAAGAAAAAGGAATACATATTATATTTAATAGATTTAACAGTTTTCATAAGCACACAAGCATATTTACTCACCGCTCCTCTGCAGAAGTCTAGGCCTGGATTGTCCAGCACGGTTCTCTCACTCTCTCCTCTCTCTCCAACCAGAGTCACGTATATATAGTTATTGGTTCCCGAATATTCTGAGGTCCCGGTGGCCACTGTCACTTTGTACTCCATCTGCACTCATGCACATACAAATGCTGATCAAACTGTAGTATATTTTCACTGTTTCAGTCATAGTCTCAGAGCAGTCTCAGATGCTTAATTCTTTTTGCAGTCACATGAAATGTCTAACAGATGTTAGTCTGTTTCCTCACAGTATTGTGCAATCAGTTTATGTCTGCACTGGGCGATTACAGAAGCGAGCAATGTATGGTGGAAGTGAAAGTGGAAAACAAGAATGACTGGAAAAGGATTTCTTGCACAAGAATGATCTCCCCAGGGCTATATCACCTGTTTTCACAGAATAATAGATGCGATTAATTTTAAACATGAAACCAAGACACACCTACAAACAAATCAGCATAGGGCTTCGTAAAAAAATGAAAACCCTTAATGTATTATCAAATGTATTAAAAGATTCAAGTGCAGGTAGACACTTAAGCGCAATTCGATCTAGTGAGCTTCCCCTGTTGTAACAATACAAATACAATATAATTCAAGCTAGTGCATTGTGGATGTGGTACTTACAGTAGAAAAATTAAGACAGTACAGTCTAGCAAAGAGAAATTGAAGGGAACATGTTATAATAAGCTTTAATATTAGTTAATGCATAATTTATTGCAAGTATTACATACAACAATAAAACAGTGCATTGACATAAGAAAGGAAATTAATTTTTGGTACTTAAGTACTTTTAAAAGCAAGTACTTCTGTACTTTTACTTGAGTAAAAATCTGTCTTTACAACTTTTACTTGTAATGGAGTAATATTTGACCAGCAGTATCTGTACTTTCACTCAAGTAATGGAGTTGAGTACTTTGTCCGCCTCTGCTGATGTGCCATTGCACTCTGTACAGGTGCATAGAAATAGTTTTGCATATAGCGCACAGACACACATGCATAGCCTAAAAGCTTAGATACAGACAGAAGTGTCATATTTTGACCATCATGCCTTGAAGGACTTAAAATATCCTAAAGACGTGCCTAGACTAGTTATTCCAATTGACAGTGGTTCATAAAGTTTTTACCAGTGTGTTTCACCAAACACTAGATTTAACTTAAATCAACAGTGAACATTAGAAACTCATTGATTACTTAAATATGTTCCAATACAATAAATTGAGAGAAGAATCTAAAGAATAGTTGGACAAAAAGTTACCTCTTCTCTGTGGAAAAGTGCGGTGGTGAAAATCTGATCTTTGTTATGCTCCTCTGCTGTAGTTTCTATTGCCTCTTTTCTCAATTGACTCTAGTTTCCTTCTTTCATGTCAGAAACTGGCTGTTCACTGACCCTCCAGTTTCACTGACTGAATCGGGCAGATATTTGCTTTGAAATGTCCCGTCTCTACTGGTCTCCTCCTCCCTCATACCTCCTTTCCCACCTCTTTAGCCCTTTTCGTCATAGTCCTCTATGGGCTGATATTTCAACCTCCTCATTTGTTTATTCATTTTTTCTTTGCTATCCGCGTCAATGAAGCGGGTAGCTCACAGAAAAACCACAAAGTTAACAATAAGAATATTTTTGTACTCAACTTGAAGCCTATATGAAACTTTCACAGTAACGTGAACTGTACGTCTCACATTTCAACCAGGCTTCTAACAACCCTTCAGTCAAGAGGTCATAGTGTTACAGTTTGTCACTACAAAGAGTTTATATCTAAAGGCGGCCGTTCTGTGAGGAATTACAAGCAATACTTTCCCTTTTTAACAGGGCACTGGCAAATACCAGGGGCCTCATTTATAAAATACTGTGTAGAAAGCATCCTAAATTTGATTTTACGATCATTTTTCAAAGTGCGTACGTGTGATTCATAGAACGAACTTTTAGATGTGAAATCTATAAATTGCAATGATCTTGAAATTGTGCGCAGCTGAACAGTTTCAGATCTCCGCCTTGTAAACGATGTCTAATTAATGTCATTGCCTTATAAAAGAGCACCTGACAATGTCCAAAACTCTTACAAGCGGCAAGAATGGCTTATATGTCCAAAACTCGGGCAAACAAAAGTGCGTACGTCTGCTCAGACCCTGACGTTGCGCCAAGCTCTTTTCCACGTCAAAGACCGTTTTTATACATATGAACGTTGGCGTGGATTTTTACGTACGCACACTCTACGATCAAATCTGTGCGTACGCACGTTTTATAAATGAGGCCCCTGGATTCTGACTAAGAAGTTTCGCTTATTTTTCCAGTGGTCTGTTTCACATTATGTAATCGTCTCAGTTTTGATATTGAATATATATTAATATGGGAATTAAAAGTATAAAATAAAACGTTTCAAAACTTTACGGTCCAGCATGTGCACACTTATAATGGTATTTTAGTGTTGGCAGAAGGCTGAAATATATGCAAAATGTATTTGGTGTTGAGGAAGTACATGTAAGCACGTTCCCGTGTCTGCTAGCTGTCCTCTGGTGTTATTTTAAGGCAGGCTGATGTACACTACTGTTCAAAAGTGTGGGGTCAAACAACAGCAAGAAAGCATAATGTTACAAAAGATTTCCATTTCAAATAAATGCTGTTTTTCTTAACTTTATCAAAGATTCATCCATTCATTCTGAACAAAAATGCATCACGGTTTCCACAAAAATATTATGCGGCAAAATTGTTTTCAACATTGATGATGAGAAATGTTACTTCATCACCAAATCAGCATATTAGAATGATTTCTGAAGGATCATGTGACATGGAATAAACAACTGCTAAATTCAGCTTCATCATAGGAATACATTCATTTTAAATATTATTTTACAATATTACTGTATTTTTCATCAAATAAATGCAAGACTTCAAAATCTTTAAAAAAAAATCTTACCAACCCCAAACTTTTGAACAGTTGTGCAGAAACTTAAAGCTGTGTAGATGAACATTTAACCTCATAAAGTACACACACACAAAGCAAACATATCTTGAAAGTGAAACCACATTCAAGACAGTGATATACAGGTGCATCTCAATAAATTATAATGTCGTGGAAAAGTTCATTTTATATGCTTAGCTAATGCATTTTTGCAAAAGAGATATTACAGAGGAACGCTGTGGTATCGTATCACATCATCATTAAACACGCGATGATCTCTGACTTCTGAAATTGGTGTCCTGTTGATATACGCGGAGAACTGCGCTTTATCTAAACACACTGTCCTTTCAAATGAGAACTTAAAAGGAACAAATTAATATACTGAAACACCAAAAAAACACTCAGGAAGTCAGGGAGAAGCAGGACCAGAGTTCAGGAAATTAATTTCTATAGGATAATGAGTGCAATCCTGTGGCCTTGTTTTGCATGCCATGTCTGCAGAGTTCACCGTTTAGTGGACGTCTCGCGCCAAGCAGCTGTTTTGTAAGATTGTTTTGGAGAACACTTAATATCAGTTACCCATTACAACATGTTGATTTCATTCAAATTGTGGTTAAATCTACTTCACCTAAAACATAGCAAGGATACCGTCTAATTTCTACAGAATCCATGAAAAAAGTTCCATAACAGATCCACTTTATTGCATGATTTTTTTAAACAATGCCAAGAATACGTTATGTGCACAAATGATATTACAAAAAAAGAGGCCACAAAACACATTACTCATCGTCCAACTGATAAAAGCACTTTTGAATACTTGTGACTACAGTATCATCATTATGGAAGCCCGTTTCCGCCACTGAATAAAAAAATAAGAGGTAATTGCGACTTTTTATCTCACAATTCTGACTTTTTTTTTCTCAGAATTGCGATACAAACTCGCAATTCTGACTTTTTTTTCTCAGAATTGCGTGATATAAACTCGCAATTGCGAG
>NW_015537968.1:218438-230543 GCF_001515605.1 Sinocyclocheilus anshuiensis
TCAGAATTGTGAGATATAAACTCGCAATTCTGAGAACATATCAGTCTTTTCCCCCCTCAAAATTGGACTTTAACTCGCAATTTCGAGTTTATATCACGCAATTCTGAGAAAAAAAGTCAGAATTGCGAGATATAAACTCGCAATTGCGAGAAAAAAAGTCAGAATTGCGAGTTTTTTTCTCGCAATTCTGACTTTATAACTCGCAATTGTGAGTTTGTATCACGCAATTCTGAGAAAAAAAGTCAGAATTTTGAGATAAAAAGTCGCAATTACCTTTTTAAATTTTTTATTCAGTGGCGGAAACGGGCTTCCATACATCATACTTGCATTAAGCTGCCAGAAAAAGAAAAATACCTATCATGACCACCTAAAACTCTATTATTCTCAACTTGTGAACAGTTTTTGCATTCTTTAACATTATCAACGGTTTCTTTTAACCTGAAAACCTCAAATTCTTTCAAAGAAACCAATCTGGAGCTGTTCTAGTGCAACGACAGCAGAGTTTGAGGCAACAGTATCAGTCAAATATGACTATGAGGGACCTTTCAGGATCTCACTATTCATTGGAAAGCTCCTTTGATGTGACAATTGAGTGAATGAGACATTTGGTCATGTTAGGACTGGGATTGGGAGGCACTGTGATCGTCATCATCTGGTGGACAGTCAACAAAGTCAGCCAGCATGGAAGCCATTGCCTCATCCATCTGGAAAAGAGATTGAGTAAGAAGAGAGAGCGAGTTAGAGAGAATGTGCTGGAGAGAAATGCTCTGAATAAGCTACAAAAATTGTTTACATGCCATTACCAGAGTAAACAGTACAAGTCAAGTAGTTAACAAGTAAACACTGCACACAAAAGACATTACAATACATAAAAGGCATTCTCGTTTGTTTTGGCTTCCTCAATTGTTTAAAGAACTAATCCGAACTGAAGCCAGAAGCTACTTCATGCAAGTATGCACATGCTTATGTGTTGTGAATCCTTGCTGTTCTACATACTCCGTAGCGGTAACAATCATCAATATTCAAGAAAATACAGTTACTTGGAAAGGTTGACATTTAACAGTGTCATTACTAAGGTAGCTGGCCTTTGCAGTATTTCTGAGAACACAACATTAGGGTTTCTCAGTGCACGAAAGAGTACTGCGGTAACCAAAATACACATTACCAAGCAAAAGTTTGGGGTCTGTAAGATATTTTTTTTTTTTTAATGTTTTTAAAAATAAGTCTCTTATGCTCACTAATGCTGCATTTATTTGATCAAAAATACAGTAATACTGTGAAATATCACCATCAAATATCTGTATTCTATTTTAGCATTTCAAAATGTAATGTATTCCCGTGCAAAGCTGGCATTTTCAGCAGCCATTACTCAGGTCTTTATTGTCAGAAATCATTCTAATATGCTGATTTGGTGTGCAATTATTCTCATAACCATCAGTGTTGAAAATAGTTACACTGCTTAATATTTTTGTAGAAACCCCTTTTCAGTATTCACTGATGAATAGAAAATTCAAAATAATAGCATTTATTTGAATCCGAAATCTTGTGTAACATTAAAAATGTCTTTTGTTCACTATTACTGCATCCTTACTAAATAAAATTAAGGTATTTAAAAAAAATCTTACTGACCCCAAACTTTTGAACTGTAGTGTACAAAAATTTAATTTTTTTAAATTTTGGTACCTGACTTGTCAACGAGTCGTTACCAACACAGTCTGCTAGTTATCAATTGTTTATAGTAAGTAGATTGCTATTATACAAATAATACATAACATACTAAAGGCAAAATTTTGAATCAATCCAAGCCTGTGTTGCTAAGGGCAATGCATTCACACAGTATGCGTTCTGGACCTAAGAGAAAGAAATCTAAACCTTTTTCTTTTCGGTGCCTTGTTCAGAAGATTCTCCTTCCTCGCGATCTTCCATTTTCCTTTTTGTTCCCCTTGCATCTGAATCCTCTCCCTGTTCACCGCTCTCTTTCTCTACCTCTTCCTCTACCTCTGCTGTCACGGCTACACTCTGCAATGCCTCTTGCTCGGACGTGGATGGTGCGCTCTGATTGGTCGTGTCTTCGGTCTGTAATTCTGGTTCTTGCTTTTGAACTTGGTCTTCTACAGTCAATTCCTGACCCTGTTGTGACGGCCCAGCATCTTCTGTGGGATCTTCTGGTTTTGCCACTTCCTGCTCACATGTTTTCACTTCAGGTTCAACTGCCTCCACTCTGGTGTCCTCTTCATGGCCTTCTGTCTCTCCACTGATTACAAGACTCACTATTTGTTCCTTGCCAACCACAGGTTCGTTTCTCTCAACTGCTCCAATGTTCTCAATTTCCTCCACGGTCCCCTTGTCCTTGATCCGGTCATCTGCATAGACACTCCTCACTCCTCCCTCCATCTCCTCGATCCCTGGTTCTACTTGTTCTCTCTCCATGCAGAACATTTCCATTCCTTGCTGGTCCTCCTCCTCAATCATGACCTCTGCCTCCTCCTCGCCCATCATCCCTCTGCTGTTGTCTCCATCCAATGGCAGGATCTCCTCACTTTCCTCTTCATCCTCATCTTCATATTCATCAAATTCCTCTCCCTCACAGTACTCTTCATCCATGAAGTCGCTGCCTTCCTCTTCCTCCTCTTCTTCCTCCAGGCCCTCCTCCTCCTCTTCCTCCTCTCCCAATTCATCCTCCTCCTCCTCCAGCTCCTCTCCCTCTTCTTCTTCGTCATCTGAGCTGTTGATGTTGATGACGTTCTGATCCACCTCATTTGCTGGGTGCTGCTGCTGGAGCTGACGGCTGGTCTGAGCAATCTGGTTCTGAAGCTGCATCTGTAAAGACAAGCCCAACGTAGGTGGCTGCCCACCTGGAGAAGTTTGCATCAACATCTGCTGAAGTTGCGGACCACCCGTCAGCGAGTCTGCAAGACCGGCAGGTGATGCTGAGAGTGAAGCTGTAGTTGAGTTCAGAGGCGGCACCAGAGACACGAGCTGGGCTGTCTGGCTTGGTCCAGGGAAAGAGTTAATGTTATTAGCGTTAGCTGGCAGAATCTGGTGGGGAATGGAGGTGGGCAGCTCACTAGGCAGCAAAGTGTCAACCGATCCAACCTCACCCACTATAGGGGCAGAGGACTGCAGGCCACCTACGGCAGGAACTGCTGGCTGGGACAACGACTGTGCATTTGCCGCTCCATCTTGCATCTCCATCATCATACCCGCTGGCATGATGACCACACTATCATCTGAATCGCTCTCCAAAGAGATCTCTACATCTTCCGGCTCCTCTTTGTCGTAGCGGACAAAAACTTGTCGTTGACCTTCAGGGGCTCCGAGACCTGCCAGTTCACCCGGTTGAGCTGGAGAGAGCAGCAGGTCACCTGGGGTGGCCGTAGTGGCTGCTGGAGTCGGAAGAACCGGAGGAGCCAGAGGTAGATGGTTCTCCAAAGAACCAAACAGGGTAGCGGGACCTAAGCCCATGGGATGCCTGGAAGGGAAAGGTGGCCCTGTTGCAGGTCCACCAAGGAGGGTAGGGATGGACAGTGAGGGGTTTTGGCCAGAGGCAGATGGGGTTGATTTGAGCGTCAGAGGTGTGAGAGGGAGAGAGATTGAAGGTGTGCGAGGATGAATAAGGGTGTTGCATATAGTCAGAGCCTCAGCACAGAATGACGATACCTGTAGGGAAACACGGAGAAACAATAATTAGGAATTATTGGGATAATTAGGAAGTGCCAATAGTCACATTATGTGAGGTCAGTGCAAATTTGACTATACCAACACATAATGAAAGAAACAATATCACCATTGTTGAACAGAGTGATACAGTAATTGAAACTCTTAAAGGGATATTTCATCTAAAAAAGTAAACTCTCAAAACAACCCTGGACCCCAGTGTTATGGCATGAGGGTGAATAAATTAAGGTTTCCTTTTTTAGCTGAATGGAGAAATCTGATAGCTGTGTGATGAACCGCAGACAGATACAACTCTACGCCAGGGCCATGCTCACTTGGCAATTTCTATTCTGGTGTTAAAATAGGCTAAATTTAGCTTTGAGACAATAAAAGAACCAGTTTGCCAGGCGTAATGCTTCTTTTTTTATTCACTCAATACTTTCCTTTACACCTTTGTAAACATGAAACACTGTCTCCAGTTACAGTCTCCTGCGTCATTAGAAGCAAATAGCCACTATACCACCCAGAATGAGCTTTCACAGTGAAAGCAAACAGCCACTTAAGAGAGGACAAATATATGTCAAAATGAATGTCCGTCAATCACTGTACACTGATATTTTTTTATGTTTGCGCATTCAGACAGGTTGGGTGCCGTTAAATTGTTTAAACTGGAACATTTACAAAAGGCTGGATTTTGGTACCTGATTTCACAAATCACTGGCTTTAAACGTATGAAAATATATCTAGGCATAACAGTCTATTTTAGGTTGTCTGAGATACCATAAGAAATACTGGGAACACTTTACAATACGGTTCAATTCATTAACATTAATTGCATAATGCATTACGTATGATGTTATCAAGTTGTTAATGTCTACATATATTAACACAATTTCCAGCCATCCATGTATCATGGATGAACAAATTAATGAACAACAGCATATTTATAAATTAAGCTATATTAATAAATGCAGTAAAATTGTTCTTTGTTGTTAGTTCATGATAGCTAATGCATAATAATTAGGTAAATAAATAATGTTAAATTAAACCTATTGTAAAGTGTCACTGAAATAGCCTGTTGAGTTTTGACATTGACTTCAACAGCCTCTTATTACAACATGCATTTACTCAACTCTATGGCCTTCTTTCAACGGAACCCGTTTTATTTGTATAATAAAATACAAAATACTATTTTGTATTTTAAAGCCTTTGGAAAAAATCAAATGTAATTTGTATTTAAATATATTTAAGATTAGTATTTTTGTATTTTCAGAATACATAAAATATTTTGTGCAAGTCAACCTCTTTATCAGGGTGCTGATTTCGTGCATCAACTAGTTCAGTCACGCCCCCTCCTCCCAACCCCAACATTCATGCATGTGAGCTACAGCTGTACAACTCCATTCAGCATTGGGTGAGCGACTTTTCTGGAATAAGATAAGGTGAGGATGACATGGTCAAGTGTACATGTTGATTAAAGTTAAAATAGTGCATAATTCAGATTTGCCTTCAGTTAACACGAAAGAATAAAAGAGCAAAGGTTTTTTTTTTTTAATCAACTAGCTTGTCAAATGGGTTTAAAGCATTATTGCATGTTAGGCCTGGGTGATATGACAATACATATAGTGGTGATGATATAAAGCGTGAATCGACTGAACTTTTTCTAAATCGTTTACATGGAAAAATGCCTATTGGCAATGTCCCCTCTAAGCTGTGTGCATGCGCAATGACATGTGAAATAAGTCGTCATCAAGTTTAAAAAAAAAAAAAGTGGCTTGATTAAGTGGTGGGAATAGCGGATGTGCAGTTGGGCACAGAACAGTAACAAAACTCAGAGACATTTACAGTCGCACACAGGTGTAGTATTGTGCAAACTCTAACTTACATGGGGATGTTTTAGATAACTGCAAAATAATTCACATATTCGTTTTTTGAAAATATTTATTGAAAATATTTGCTTTTTATATTATATTATATTATAAGCCTAATAAATAATTGACCTCGAAAGGGGAATTCATGAGCAATAACTGCTTCATTTTTTCATATTGGCTAAATTATATTACATTATATTATTATAAAGAATTTTTCTATTCTGTGTGAGATTTTTTTTTAAATGATTTAAAAAAAAAATAGAATTTCTTGGTAAGTAACAGCACTGTAAAAAAAATTCTCAGGTAACCTAAAATGTGCATCATTTAGTTACATCAAGGGTCAAATCAAATATAAATAGCATATTAAAGTTAAAAGTAACATACTTTACATTTAGAAATGTCCGCCCAATAGAGAACATTTTTGCTCAGCAAGAAAAAAAATTAGAGGGAACATTGCCTATGGGGTAAGCAAACATATCCGTGCAGCTTTTAGTGGGAAAACGTTGGAGTGGAAAAAGAAGCATGGATGAATGGTTGAGTGTGATGTGCTTGGTGCAATTGCACTTATTATAAGTGCAGTATGCCGCAAAAGGAAATTCAAGTTCACATTCGCACGTTAACAGGCAGTTTTTTGTGCACACTCTCTCAGATGGAGTGGAATGCTGGCAAGTAGTCCTATAAATTTGACTTAAAGGGCCTTCCACACGGGACGAGGCAAGCGGAGGAATCACCGCACAGCTGCCGCTTTTCTCTTGTAGTAGAAATGGTTTGTGCAGTTGAAGCTTTGTTTATACTTTCGCCTGCCTCTAGACCGCAAACCTGCTGACTGCGCGCACTCCTCCCTAAATGGACGCGGCTTTTATACTTGACACTTTTTACATTTGCTCACCGTTGTATATTTCTGTGAAACGACAGGGGGGTGACTCAGATTAAAGGGTTAGTTCAACCAAAAATGAAAATTCTGCCATTAATTACTCACCCTCATGTCGTTCCAAACCCATAACACCTTCGTTCATCTTTGGAACACACATTAAGATATTTTGGATGAAATCCGAGAGCTTTCTGACCCTGCATAGAGAGCAACGCAACTGAAATGTTCAAGGCCCAGAAAGGTACCAAGAACATCGTTAAAATAGTCCATGTGACATCAGTGGTTCAACCGTAATTTTATGAAGCTTTGATAATACGTTTGTGCGCAAAAAAACAAAAATAACGTCTTCGTTCAACAATTCTTCTCCCCCGAGTTACCATCTACCGCCATTATTGAGAGTAACACTCACATGAGGGTAAGTAATTAATTAATGACAGAATTTTCATTTTTGAGTGAACTATCCCTGTAATTGTTCTCCAAACCATCAGAAAGCAGCGGTGAGAGGAAGTAGTTGCCAAGTAGTTTGTCAAACAATCGTTGGTTACACTTTACTTGAAGGGGTGTGCATAAGACTGACATGACACCTTCATAATCATGACATGACACCTACATAATCATGACATGACACGTGTCATGAATATGAAGGGTTTTTATGCATGTTTATGACAACTGTCATTAAGTGTCATTCGCTCAGTTATGTAATTTTTAATGCAAAGATGACATTGTTTGAGATGTCTTTGTTATGGGCTATGGTTAGGGGTAAGGGTAGGGTTAGGTTTGGTCAAATCATGTCATATTTGCATTAAAAATGACATAACTGAGCGAATGACACTTAATGACAGTTGTCATAAACATGCATAAAACCTCCTTCATATTCATGACATGTGTCATGTCATGATTATGAAGGTGTCATGTCAGTCTTATGCACACCCCTTCAAGTAAAGTGTTACCCAATCGTTTTGTGAGAAGTTTACGAATAAATGGATTTCTTCACATATAAACTGATAAGGTTGTGAGTCATTTTGGAAGACACTACTTAAACCCACACAAAAGAATCAAAGATTTGTGTAAAACCCAGTAAACATGAGATGAATGGTACAACACAAAACAAAATCTTCAGCTTTTGGTTTTATTGTACATCAAATAAATAAACAAACTTTGAGCAAATAGTGTTAAATGCTATTTAAATTAATTCTAATTTTAAAATGTAAATTTTAGATAAACTTTATAATTTGAATAAACTTTATATACAACAAAATACACTTTGCATTAAATAAATACGTTTTTTTGTAGTTTTGTATTTTCTACAGGGCAGGTGAAGGGAAGAGGTACGTAAAATGAAAACTGAAGTTTCTAAGCAGTTGTACACATCTAAATGTTTTGTTTTGTTTGCATTCAGAATAGGTCCAGATAGATTTCAGCCTATAGGGATGCCTACACTGGATGGCCAATTTCACGGGTATTTTGTGTATTTTCAAAATACAAAATACTGTATTTGTATTCAAATTAATTTTTTAATAATATTTTGTATTTTATTTGAAACACATTTTCATGTATTTATGCCCATCTCTGCAATATGTAAGAATCTATCTGAGAAATACTGTAAATCAGCAAACAATTGAGACCTCTAGAGCAACTCCCTCTAGTAGATAACATTTAGATGTATTTGCATTTTAACAAAACAACAAAATGGTATTTCTTAAAAAAGAAAAAAAAAAAGATATTTGTTAGGTTTCAAAATATGCTTTGCATAATATATCATATATTGGTCTAACACACTTTCTGGCAGTCAAACTGATTGTTCATTTGATAATGTGATGAACTACACAAGGTTATTCTGCTGGAACATCTGAATGAACTTGATAGGAACTGACCTCACATATCTATGCAAAATGACCAAGACCAGTCGAAAAAGTGGCTTGGCCAAGAGAATTCTGAGAAAAGCTCTATTGTCATTTGTATATTTTGAATTTGTATCTAATACAATGGAATTTAGATATTTTTAGTCCAGGAAGTCAATGCCAATTTTGCACTGTATCTGACTAAATATCAGATATATAAATATTCCACCTAGACATGTTACACTCTAATAATGAGATTCAATGGACAGGGTTTTCCAAAGACTGCAAAATTAACATTTTTAACCCCAGGTTTTTAATCAAGGATGTTCACTTACCATGATGTTGTGATCTCGCCGGCCGTGGCTGAAGGCAGACACAGCGCAGGAGAGGGGAGGAGGCCAGAGGGGAGAGGGCACCAGCACAAGTGACAGTAAGAGGCGGTAGAGTTCTCGGCGAGGAGTAGGGCTGCCATACTGGCCACTGACTGCACCGACATCCAGCACACAGAGAGACTGCTGCTGCAGACGCACACACAGAGGCACCACCAGGTCTTGGATCCTCTAACAAGGGATGGAGTGTTTAGCACAACTTTCCATACTTGTAACATAAAAAGACATCAAAACAGAAACATGAACAAACCTTATGCAGATCTTCTTTCAACAAAGTTCCACTGGTCAAAATGATCTGTCTTAATGCTGTAAAAGTAATCATTCTTCATCAGTAAATAATGTTTATTTTTGCCAGTAAAACTTAAACTTCACTGGTCGTCACTGAGCACTCACCCCGAAGAGCAGCGACGCATGTGTCTTGATTGGCTAGCACATCTCCTTTCCTCTGTAGTGATATTCCATCTCCCATTCCCAATCCTTTCGTTCGACGAGGACCTGACTTGCCAGCAGAACCAATCAGGTCGTTCATGGACTGTGACTGTTGTCCGGAACGGAGCTAGACAGCAATAGAAAGAACCATTGGATAAAGAAACAGAAATACTTCAAGCAGTGCTACAATTTAATGTATTAATTTTGTTTAAATATGGTCTTAAAAATAAGACAACATAATGCCCAAAGATGACTGTGATACATTTGGGGTCAGTTTCACATGCTGACCAAGGCTGCATTTATTTGATCAAAAATACAGTAAAAACATAATAAATGTAAAATATTATTACAATTTAAAAATACCTTTTCAATTTTAATATATTTTGAAATGCAATTTGTTCCAATGATAGCAAATCTAAATTTTCAGCAGTCATTACTCCAGTCTTCAGTGCCACATGATCCTTCAGAAATCATTCTAATATGATGATTTGATGCTCAAACACTTATTATTAGCAGTGTTGAAAACAATTGAGCTGCTTTATATTTTTTATTTACAAACTGTGATGCAATCTAGGATTCCTTCATGAATAGTTCAAAAGACTAGAATTTATATGAAATTGAAATGGTACTGTCAATAGATTATTTTAGTGCATCCTGGCAGAATATAAGTATTCAATTCTTCAAATGTACTATATGCCCATCTTCACCAGGAGGCTCATCTCTAATTTCATTCCCTATGATGTTTGTGTTACAAAGACCCTTAAACCTACCTTGACTGCTTCTGATGCTGGCGTGATGTCACCCATCAAATGACTGAACAGTAACTCTGTGTGGGTGGGGCTTCCCTGAAGCAGAGAGGCGCCTCCTACTCTTACCCATAGTTCAATGGTACGGTACACGGTCACTCGCACTGCACTGCAGGTAAAACAGAACATCATATCGTCAAAAGTTTGGACACTTGACTTAAATAACAGTGAGTGAGCATACTTAGTGCTTCATTCAATGTGTTTCTATTTGTTGATGTTTTCAATTAAATGTGTTTCTATTTGTTGAGGTCTTCAATTAAATGTGATTACAATTGTTCATAGGAAAAGCATTTCAAAAAAAGTTAATAACAGATGTAAAAATGGTAATCAAGTTACCCACGATGAATGTTAAAGGGGTCATATGATGCTGCTAAAAAGAACATTATTTTGTGTATTTGGTGTAATTAAATGCGTTTATGTGGTTTAAGGTAAAAAAACACACATTATTTTTCACATACTGTACATTATTGTTTCTCCTCTATGCCCCGCTAGTGCAGGGTGGTATGACCAAAAATTTATATTACGGTATTTTTCAAAATTATACTGGTTTCACGGTATATGACGGTATTTTTTTTTTCATGCATGACCGGGTGTTAACCATATTTTCTACTGATTGAGAGAGGAAATACTGCAGTATACTGACTTAGAATGCCCTATTTTACTGTCATGATGAGTGAATATTGTCAAAAAATACCACACTAAATAGTGACTAAACACGACCCCTTTTAATGTTAACCAGGAGTCACTCTCATTTATAATCGCGGCATCGTCTGATAAAATCAACATGCATCTACACTAAAGAGCAGCTATGCGGTAAGGAAAAATTGAAATCGCATCATATGACCCCTTTAATACAAGGAGCAAACATGAATGGTGTTTCTGTAATACCTGTACGCTCTTTGCTGGCCCAGACTAGCCTCAGGCAGAGGTGTCCATGCAGACAGAGACTGTGAGAGAAGCCTTGTGAGCACACTGCTATACTGGACCAGTCCAACACCCACACTGTACGAAGGAAAAAAAACAAAACACATTACACCAGCTACTTCTGTACATTTAACCAGCAACCACCGACACAATTCATTAATTAAAAATCAAGCAGTTATGCAATTAATATAATATTAAATATTGAATTGCGTTGCTGGAACTCTTCCACGGTTTTACTGAGAGTGTCACATGCATAGATTGAGTCTAATGTTTTGTGTTATGTTATAAATTGTTTATTTAAAAAGGGTCATTTTTCAGGCCAAACTTTGTACCCTATTTGAGAAAAATGACAGGTGATGGTGTCAGGGGTTAAAGCAAAAAAAAAAATCCTGAGCCTGAACTTTTTTCCGGGGGTTGGGGGGTGGACACATACACAGGGTTATTTGGCAAAAAAAAGAAAAGAAAAGAAAAGACAAACATTATTTGAAAATGATTTTTGAAACAACATTTAGGATGCTTTTGATATCAAGTTTTGCTAGTTAGATTTGTCCTTGACAGGGTACAAGATGACCTACAATTTAAAACATGACATTTCTGAAATTGTTTTGTTCAAAAGAAATAATAGTAAATTTAATACTAGGAAATGAATATCAAATAGGAAATATACAAAGACAGTTTACTACAGAAAACTACAGTTCAATTAACAAAATAAAATGCTCCAAGAACTGGTAACTTAAAAAGGGTTTGTACAGGTACCGCAAAATGAAATTCCAGGACTTTCAAGGACTTTTCAAGCACTACTCTTTTGGTTTTCAAGGACTAAAATCAGACCTCACTTATCAAAAAATATTGTTATTGTCTTTCAAATTCTAATAAATAAACTAATAAAACAAATGGTACAAATAAAGTGCAGCACATGCAAAGAATGCAATGACTGTGGCAACTTTAACATTTGAAAAGATACTATGGCAAAGTTATCGCTTTCCTTATTCAAACTGATTTTTTTTTTCACGAGTATATGATTGACCTGAAGAATGAAAGCTAGGCTATATCATACACTTGGAAAATTATGAGCTATATCACCGCTTATCAACACTAGGGGTGTGACAATAAACTTATCTGACGAGATGAGACAAAATGCATATACTTGGTTCAACAGAACGAGATTTGAATGACAAAATATGCCTTTTAATTACAAAAAGTAGAACAATGCAGTTATATTTTGAAATGTTTTAACAAATCTACGGCTTAAAGGGTTAGTTCACTCGAAAATGAAAATTAGGCTGTTTTTTACTCACCCCCGATGCATCCTAGGTG
>NW_015537968.1:230644-237917 GCF_001515605.1 Sinocyclocheilus anshuiensis
ACGACGCCATACACGCTGTCTGCCATCTTCCCTGTACAGTGAAAACCGGGATTCATCCTTGAAGAGAACACCTCTCCAAAGTGCCTGACGCCATCGAATGTGAGCATTTGCCCACTCAAGTCGGTTACGACGATGAACTGCAGTCAGGTCGAGACCCCGAAGAGGACGACGAGCATGCAGTTGAGCTTCCCTGAGATGGTTTCTGACAGTTTGTGCAGAAATGTTTTGGTTATGCAAACCGATTGTTGCAGCAGCTGTTCGGGTGGCTGGTCTCAGATGATCTTGGAGGTGAAGATGCTGAATGTGGAGGTCCTTGGCTGGTATGGTTACACGTGGTCTGTGGTTGTCAGGCCGGTTCGGTTGGATGCTCTGAAATGCCTTTGGAGACGGCTTATGGTAGAGAAATTAACATGCAATTCACAGGCAATAGCTCTGGTGGACATTCCTGCAGTCAGCATGCCAATTGCACGCTCCCTCAAAACTTGCGACATCTGTGGTATTGTGCTGTGTGATAAAACTGCACATTTTAGAGTGGCCTTTTATTGTGGCCAGCCTAAGGCACACCTGTGCAATAATCATGCTGTCTAATCAGCATCTTGATATGCCACACCTGTGAGGTGGATGGATTATCTCGGCAAAGGAGAAGTGCTCACTAACACAGATTTAGACAGATTTGTGAACAATATTTGAGAGAAATAGGCCTTTTGTGTACATAGAAAAAGTCTTAGATCTTTGAGTTCAGCTCATGAAAAATGGGGGCAAAAACAAAAGTGTTGCGTTTATAATTTTGTTCAGTGTACATAATGTATGCCTATATTATAACAAATACCTGCAGAGGGCGCCAACGGCGGTGATGTTTCATGTGATTCAACGACGTTTAAATCCATTTAATTGCAATATCTGGCCATATGCAAAGTGAGAAACTTTTATTTTGAAATCACGATCTACAATAAATCGCATATTTAGAAATATGTTAATGTATTCTGTGTTGGCATAGGTTTATATATGACTTAAGTTACAAATTAAGTGAGATAACGCACAGTTTTCCCAGATGAACGTTAAGCAACCCGAACTCGCCGCATATGCAGAGGAAGAGCTTAGCCCCTTTCACACATACAGTCTTCACTGGTAAATTGCCGTTAAGAGATCTGTGAACAGATCAGGACCTTTTCTTTTTCTGCCAATCATATCATTCTTATGGAGATGACGTGATTATTCTGAGCTGTTTACAAAGCTCCGTTAATTATATAGAAAATAGCTTTTCCATATAAATATGGCTCTAGATGGAAATCTTTGACCATTGCGCCTCGCATCTTTTTCAGAACGTGTCACGCTCATCAGCTGCGACTCTGCAGTCTCATGTTTATAGGACCAAAAATGTCTGATTGGCTAGTAATGTTAGTTTGGTTGAGAGTGAAAGCTGTGTTCCTCTCATACATTGGTAGGCTAATTCATTAACTTGAACGTGATATCAACAAGTTTTTTTTAAACGTAGGAGGACTATCTTATTTTCCCGCAGCTAAACGCCACACGCCGGAGATCTGGCACGGTGCTGGAGAACTTTAAGCCCTGTGGTGTGTGTACCTACTTAACCATATTTTGCAGACAAAGCTACGAGCTAAATCTGTTTTTTTATAATTGTAAAAAATGCAGAAAGCTACAGTATTTAGTAATAGCTATATATAAAAACAAAAGAAGTCTATGGAATGTCCCCATTTAGACAGTTGAGTAAATGTGTGTGTGTGTGTGTCTGCTTACGCCTTGATGAGAGCAGAGAGAAGCTCTAGAGTGTCGTTGTGTATAGAGGGTAAAACCAACAGCTTCAGACAGCCCTCTCCTGTTGGACTCTAAAACACACCCCTTCAATTAGTGTCCACATCAATGTTAAGCAAGTTCAGTGAATAATATCATGAACTGACTTTAATATCAAGATGCACATAAACATACAGAGAGAGAGAGTTAAAGCCTTACAATGCTCTTTGTGTTGACTGCCAGGGCTTGACACACCAATTTGAGAACATGCTGAACAGGTAGACGAACTGAAGATGCAGGATCAGCACTATTTGAGGGAAACACGTCTCACAAATCTGGACCAATATCTCAAAGATCTTCATTAAAAATGAACTAAGCTCAACAGACAGGAAAAAACAGCTTTACAAATAGCATGAATTTAGTCACACAACATCACCACTACCTAAGAGTGTGTTTAATAGCCAGACAAACGGCCTTGTAACGATGATGGAGCTGAAGGATCAGAAGTGGATCTACATCATCCAGGGGAGGGAAAGGCAGTTCAACACCAGGACCCTCATACTGCACTGTTCCTTCTGAAACAGCGACGCCGAAAAAAACAAGTACTTAACACAAATGTTTCTCTCAACACAACACAAACTAGGGCTGCACGATTATGACAAAAATCATAATTGTCGATTATTCCTTTGAAATTGTAATTGCGATTATTAATTTACGATTAAATGAATGATGTTTACACCTTTGAAGCAACTGCATGCCATATTTTTATATGAAAATAAACAAGCTGAAAACACTAACTGAAAAACTTATTGCTTTTCTATAGTATTAAGCCTCAAATGTCAACTATAAATCGGATTGGTTTCTCTTTAAATAAAAAGGTACAAATATGCATGGTATTATAATGTTATACTAAAACTAAAATTAAAACAATGGAAAAACCCTTAAGATAACATGTAGAAAGAAAAAAAAGCATCTGAAGCGTGCAAAATAACATAAGTGGACTTTGAACGATTAATTGCTGCTTTGAACGATTATGTAATTGTGGCATCCGTAATTGTAATTGCGATTAGAAATTCGATTAATTGTGCAGCCCTAACACAAACACTCAGAACACACCAAATACCTGTTTCTGCACCCTGGTGCAACTGTCCCAGCATGCTATTGGCTGATGCTAGAAGGCAGTGCAGCTGATTGGTCCAGCCCTCAGCCCTGCGCCCTCCTCCCCCTCGTTCCAACACCCCACCGAGACAGGGCAATCGGCCAAAACTTTCACAAGCCACCTACCAATAAAGAAAAATGAAAATCATGATGCAGAAGTTTTGATTCATTTGTTTTGAGCAGTCAACTACGCACATTATCCTTTAATTCCACAACCAGACGTAACTAACCTCTTGTACTTTAGGATTATCTGAGTCCATCTTAGACAGGAAATACGCTCCAAGCTTTTCCTGTAAGGGACAATGATTAGCTTTTTCAGATACACAGTAACTGCACAAAAACATATTATTAATGATTATACTGACCCTCAGAGATCCACAGGCCCGTGGGTAGTAGATCATACACGCCATCATTCCTTTCATAGCAGCTAGGTGGCACTATGACAAAAGAAATTGCTCCTTTTGATGCTTTTTGTGGCACAACCATTTTAATTGTTCTCAGTTTATTAAACAATATACAATACTGTTAAAAAGTTAGTGGTCTGTAAGATATTTTAATGAATGTTGCATTTATTTGATAAAAAATACAGTAAAAATGATATTGTGAAATATTATTACAAATTAAAATAACTGTTTTCTATTTTAATATATTTTGAAATGTAATTTATTCCTGTGGTGGCAAAAATTCCTGAGATGAAAATTCAGCAGCCATTCTTCCAGTCTTCAGTGTCACATGATCTTTCAGAAATCATTATAATATGCTAATTTGGTGCTCAAGAATCATTTAGTATTACATTATTAATGTTGAAAACAGTTGTGTTGCTTAATATCTTTGTGGAAACCATGACAAAATTGTTTAGGATAGTAAAAACCTTTTGTTTAAAAAAATAGAAATATCTTTATTGTCATCTTTGCTGAATAAAATATTAATTTCTTTAAATAAAAAACAACAACAAAAGTATTGACCCCAAGCCTTTGAATGGTACTGTATATGAGGACAACAGTGACAATAGTACAAAATAAATTTGATTTAAGACTACATTTTAACTGATCTAAATCTACGCTAAATGTGACATGCATATGCAAGCATTTTTACCTCAGATTTGAGACTGAGCAGGGAGGTCAGGATGCCCAGGATGGAGTTGAGTCCCACCTCCCTGGCTAGCTCTGGCAGCTGGGATGAGTACTGCAACATGTCCTGCAGCACACTCACAGCAAGATGCACGGTGGGGATAGGGGCCTGCGACTGTGTGTTTGAGAACAACAGTAGATACATTACTAAATCATGCAGGACTGAATAATATCGGGAAAGACCTATTAAGTGGATCCAGGCAAGAGAATAGAAGGCAAATGCTTGAAGACATCTCTTACCTGAATGACCTGCTGCAGTGTTCGCAGCCATGAAAGGCAATGCTGCTGGAAGACTTCATTCGAACTGTCCTTCACCAGCACGGACAGGAGACAGAGACCCTCAAACCTGAAACACACGTGATCAAGTCCATATGAAGTCGAGATAAAACCGAAGTAGCGACAGATCTGTTTTTCCATATTTTGATGTATTTCCGAGTGAATGCATTCGCGAAGAAGAAAAAAAAGTAGGGTGGGGAGTTGATTCTATTCATCGGTTGATTGGATGGAGTTAGATCTGAATGTGAGTTTGCAGTTGGTTGTAAGAAAGAGGCGGGGTTTAAGTGGATTGAATGATTGGAGAAATCCGGCATACATCTCCAGAAAGAAGTCTGTTGCTTCACCGCAAGGTCCAGTTATGACATTTTGAGTAAAAATGTAGATATCAAAATAAAATAAAATATCAATAGATGAATTGTTCACAACAAGATCATTAAAATGCATTTAGAATATGTAGATGCCAAACTTAATTGTTTTTGCTGAATTTCACACTGGTTATAAATAACACTTTGCAAAATTTATTTTGGGTCACATTCAGAGGCCCCTAAGAGAGAATCTTACTGTCACATTTATTCATTTAGTAGACACTTTTATCTAAAACGACAGAGGAACACAACACATACAGCAAGTTATTCTAAGGCGGCAGTAACATTGTTTTGTTTTTAACTGGAAAAAAGTTAGATGTTCTTGGAAAAATTATTGTTTTTATTTATTTATATATATTTACTTCGTAAACTACATTCCTTTATAGATTACCTTTAGTCTCTTAACATCTAACCTCCTGTCTAATGTATGTATAATTTATTAATTGATTTTTAATCTCTATTATTATATTTCCCCCCTCTCTTCTATTATTTTTCTCTATTCTATTAATGGTTATGTACCACCTTTGGTTTTAATCCTGAAATAGAAAAAAAGTGACAATGTAACAATTTATTTTCTTGTAATAATGCTTGTTCTAACAAAACGTTTGAACATAAGGCAGTAACATGAAAAATACTGAAACACAAAGTTGCTGATTTGATCAGAAAAGGACAATCTAGAACTCAGATGAAAGTGTGAAATAAAGAATAAATGAAGAGTTGTTTAAAAAAAAAAAAAAAAGACTAATAGCATCGACAGGATTTGGTCAAGCAAGAAATGTCTTTAAATGTTTTACAAAAAATGCAATGGTAGGGCTGGGAAGATCTTGTGTAAAAAAAAAGCCAGAAGTTTTACTCTGATAGCTCACCTGGTCTTACTGGACCCGAGGCGTGCATTACTGATGCCCACCAGACCACCCACAGCTCCCGTGCTCTGAAAAACCATTCAAAACCAGTGTCACTACTACAAACAGACAGAAGAACATCTCCTCAGCGTGCTTTCAAAGGAAACAGAGAGGTATGTTAAAGAATAAGACTAACGTTACATATGAAACATACAAACACGAAACTAATGTGAACTTGATTATCAGCTCAGTTACCACATAAACAAGCACTATGGTCATTAGACATGTCATTAAATCATAATTATAATGTTTCGTATTCATATTCACATTGTAAACACTGCAAGCGAGGAACGCAACATCACCACAACGCTTCTATTTAAATCAAAGAAGCGCGCGTACTACCAGGAAAAACTTCAGTCCTACCTGAGTCCCAACCACTCCATGCTCACGGTAGTTTGCTAGAAGTGCAGGTAGATATTCAGGTCTATCCTCCTTCAGGACAGACACTAGTCCTTCTGTTAAGCGCGTTATGTTGGGGCCATGCAGCCAAGCCGCTGAAGCCATCTTAGCGCCCCTGTATGACGCGCAAATCCCGCGACGAGTGTATAGCTCGGTTGACGTCAGCACGTCGCGTCAGCGTCTAGTCAGTACTCTCTTCTGTGTTGAGCGTATGGCAAGCCGTTTTAGCTTAAAATAATCCCAGTGTTACTCGTCGTAATTGCTATTTTACTAGTAACAATTACAATTAGAGAGCTCTCTAATTGAGTTTTTACTAGTAAGAATTCCAATTAGCGAGCTCTCTAATTCAAATTTTACTAGTAAAAAACTAATTAAAGATATGCTTAATTGCAGAGCTCTGTAATTGAATTAGAGAGCTCTCTAATTTAATTCTTACTAGTATAAAACTAATTAAAGATATGCTTAATTGCAGAGCTCTGTAATTGAATTAGAAAGCTCTCTAATTTAGTTCTTACTAGTAACACTTGAATTAGAGAGCTCTCTAATTGGAATTCTTACTAGTAAGAATTTAATTGTAGAGCTCTCTAATTGAATTGTTACTAGTAAAAATGCAATTACGACGAGTAACGCTTGGAATATTTTAAGCTAACTGGGCTTGCCATATTGAGCGTGCAGATGTTAACCGGTTAATATATGTACAGGTGCATCTCAATAAATTATAATGTCGTGGAAAAGTTCATTTATTTCAGTAATTCAACTCAAATTGTGAAACTCGTGTATTAAATAAATTCAACGCACAAACACTTCGAAAAATCATTTATGCTATACTTGAGAAGATTTGAGTATTTTATGAAAATTGTTGAAATGTTATTGTTTTCTATGTATTCTTACTTTACACTAAGAGAGAGGCACAGATTCAGGATTGTTAAGACCATAAATAAGTTTTCTTCTCCCCCAAAATGCTGAACAAAACAAAGAGCATGTACTAAAATATTTTTTAAATAGCATTTTCCCATTGAATTAAAATAACATTTTATTGACTAAAATGACGTATACAGTGAATTGGAATTCAATTATTTATATATATATAAAATTCTTCATTTATAACCAATTTATTAATTTAGCAAGAAGCATACACTACCAGCCTCAAGTTTGGACACACTTAACTGAATTTGTGCATTTCGTTATCTTAAAAACCTTGTGATGTTAAGGTTAATTACTTAAAGGGGTCATATGATGCGATTTAAATTGTTCCTTTCTCTTTGGAGTGTTACAAGCTTTTGGTGCATAA
>NW_015537968.1:237930-256086 GCF_001515605.1 Sinocyclocheilus anshuiensis
GCCCAAATGTTCACGCAAAGAAAGAAGGCGTAACTTTTATTCTCGCTGTAGTATTGTTGTTGCCGCCGCCATGTCGTGAAGGCAATGTTTGCTTCGTTGTGAAAGCGAAACTACTTTGTTTGGCCTTCCAAAAGAGGACGATATCTGCTTCGTCATGCCTAGAGCTGATCCGTGCTGGTCGCTGAGGAAATACTTACAACTTCGCAACTTACAATACAACTTTGCGCTGTGGATCTCCGGATCGGCTTTCACCGTGGACGAAGCGGAGTCCAGGCCGGGGTCGTCACATGTGGTTGCCGCAGGCATCACAATATGGTAAGGGACGTAACATTTCCGTCACACGCTTGAGGAATTCGGCCAATCACAACGCACTGGATAAACTAGCCAATCACAGCACACCTCACTTTTCAGAACGATGAGCTTTGTAAAAATCGACGCGTTTCAGAAAGGCGGGGCATAGAGGAGAAACAATAATGTACAGTATGTGGAAAATAATGTGTTTTTTTAACTTTAAACCGCAAAAACACATTTAATTTCACCAAATACACAAAATAATGTTCTTTTTAGTAACATCATATGACCCCTTTAAAATCTACTAATTTGTAGACAAATATACATTTACAAAACTAAACTTTAAAATGTTTTAAATTGATAGGCCGGATAAGAATTTCTTAAATAATTTTTTTTGACAGTAAAAAAATGTGTTATTTTATAGTTTTAATGACTTTACCATTATTTTGTGTTAATTAGTAAAAATTAGATGTTTCCAAACTTTTGACTGGTTAGTGTACCTTTATTTATCCAGTATCAATTTTAGTAGAGAAGTAGCTTTAAAATAATCCTTTAAAAAGGTCAAGAGTCTTAAATGGGTTCTTGATACCAACATGAGCATGTGGTCTGCAAACAAAACAGGCTCCACTGAGATAACAAAAGCTTTACATTAAGATGATCAAGTGAGAGCATGCCATTACAACGGTCTCAAACTCTACAGTCACCTTTTTAGCAAAGCACTCAGTATTGGACAGAAAATAAACTCATCTAATGGAAATGGCCTCCCTGCCACACCAATGTGAGTTAAAAGGCGGCGTCATTTTCTAAAGAGCAAAGTGAATAAATGTGCACGTAGCAACGAATAGATAATTTAATATATGAAACATCTCACTTGCAATGAATAGATCTCAATGATCTTTGTCAAAGCATGTAATTGCAGCTGGTTTAGAACTCACATTTACCATGGCCGAGAAGTGCTAAACAAATCACAATTCTGAAAACAAAATAACAAATTACAAACGCAAATGCAAGTCTAAAAAACAAAATAACAATTCAGAAAGCACAACAACAATTCAGAAAACATTATAACAAGTCAGAAAACACAATGACAAATTCGAAAACAAAATAACAAGTCAGAAAACACAACGACAAATCCGAAAACAAATGAACAAGTCAGAAAACACAACGACAAATCACTTAGTGTAAATAGAATCCATTGCTAATACGAGATTTGAAAAGGGAGGAAAAAAAAGTTCGGCAAAAGATGGGCTCGAACCCGGGTCGATCGCGTCAAAAAGCCAATGTCACGCACTTATCCATCTGCGCCACCAAAGCTGATGTTTTACAGCCACTTTTAACTAAATGTAAATAGATACCCCGTATTTTTTATTCGGCGTGTCGTTGGCTTTTTGACGCGATCGACCCGGGATCCCGCCTTTTGCCGAACTTTTTTTCCCTCCCTTTTCAAATCTCGTATCATACCTACCTCTTCCGGTTTGTCTGATTTGTCGATGTGTTTTCTGACTTATTTTGTTTTCGAATTTGTCATTGTGTTTTCTGACTTGTTATAATGTTTTCTGAATTGTTGTTGTGTTTTCTGAATTGTTATTTTGTTTTTTAGACTTGCATTTGCGTTTGTAATTTATTTTGTTTTCAGAATTGTGATTTGTTTTGCACTTCTCGGCCACCGTACACATTGCTTAAGTGAACCTACTGCTGTTTTTTTTTTCTGAAAAGATTTCAGATTCGTTAAGACACGTTCATCATAACTCCATATTATGTGCTTAATAACACAGGGATATATATTTATAAACAATATTCATAATGTTGTTAGCAAAATCATAAAGAATATAATACTGAATCAGAGCAATACAGCATTATGGCTTTAGACATATGTCAGTGAAAAGAGTCTGTAAAAATCTAGCGGCTTAACTATTATAAATGAATGAGTAGAAATAGACATGTGTGTCAGTCTGCATGAAATTTTAAATATCTTGCAGAACATTATGCAAATCATTTCCTGGACAGTAGACAGTGCCAAACTGAATGAATCAATCAACCGTTGGTCTGGAGAAGAAAGTAGTCCAAATTCACCAACTGGACATTCTCCTTGTGATTCACTCACTTTTACTGGCCAGTCAGATTTATGACAGTATAAATTGTAAGTAATGTGTGTATAATATTACTGGTCAAATTAAATTAAATTTCTGGTCAAATGATCAAAAATAACACTTGAATAAAAAAAAAAAAAACTGTATTATAATAATCGCTTAGGAAATATATCACGTCTGACCTTGATCGGTTGCATTCTTTTGTTATGAAGTACTAGAATTTATAGGATAGTGTGCTGCAGAACAGTTACCTGCACAGCTTGGTTTTTATGAATCTGCACTGATGACTCCTAACCTTACATAAAATAATTATACAGCAGAAAAGTACAAAACAAGACAAACATGACCTCATCTTCAACTCAAGGGCACATGAAAGTTGAAATCTAAAGCAAGTATGCACATTGGCATGGTTGTATGGGTGCTTTAAACAAAGCAATCCTTTATTTTAGAGATAGCTTTTTGTCCTTCAATGGGAGCTCCACTTTGTTCACTGCAAAATGTTACTTCCTTGTACACATTGTAACAAGTAAATTTGCCATTGTTCAGTAGTAAACTATGCAGAATGTCATAGGAAAGGGCTGATCCTGGGAGAACGAGATAAAAAGTCAAATTTCCTGGAAATCATGCTATAAATGCGATTTTAAAATAACCATCATCAAAATATTTCTGGCAGTCCAATGGTTACATCAACAGTTTCTGTGAACTAAAACATGTAATGAACGTAATTTTCAACCGAACTGAGCTTAACTTTCAAGCAACATTATAAATCATTACATTTTGGCAAATAAAGTTTGGCAGGCACAAATAATGAGGAATTACATTGTGTGTGTGTGTGTGGCACATACAGAGCCTGTCCCTGTCCTCTTGTTTTATCGACAAGCTATTTTCACACTGAAGACTTGTAGCAGCGTATACATATTCTACAACATGTGAAATAAATGCTAAAATTTACAAGAAACCAGATGTTTGTGTCCCGATGCTTATTACCAACTACTTTTCCACTAAAAAATGCCATATCATTAATTATTCGAGTATTGCGTGCACAACAAGTGCACAGAAAAGTGTTACTATTTTCATATGATATGTATACACATTTTACATAACTATAACATAAACCCCCGGTTTCACAGACAAGGCTTAAACCTAGTCCCAGATTAAATGTACATCTGAGCTGTTTCAACTGAAAGAAACTTGCACTGATTGATCTTAAAACGTATCAGTGCCTTTGTTTTGTCTCAAGATGCACACCAGTAATGTTGTTTTTCTAAGGCATGTTAATAAAAATTACTTAAAGGGTTAGTTCACCCAAAAATGAAAATTAGGCTGTTTTTTACTCACCCCAGAGCCATCCTAGGTGTATATGACTTTCTTCTTACAGACGAATCCAGTCGGAGTTATATTAAAAATTGTCTTTGATCTTTCAAGCTGTTTAATGGCACTCAGTGGGTGTTTCGTCCATCAGTCCAAAAGAAGTTAAATAAAAAGCGACCATCCATTAAAAAAAAAGCGTCTCACACGGCTCAACAAAGGCCTCCTGTAGCAAATCGATGCATTTTTGTAAGAAAAATATCCATATTCAAAACTTAATAATCACTTTAATGTAGCTTGCGCCAACAGTTGTACACGGAAGCAGCTCCGGGCTGATGACGTATGAGTTCAGCGTTGCGCATGCGGCGGGGAGTCTCGTGAAAACCAACGTTTGTTAACAGGATCAAAGGAAGCAAAGTTTCCTTACTTTAGCAAAGGAAAACAAGTCTCCTCTTGGCTTATATCGAAATCCTCCGCTAGATTCAAGCGATTATTACGTTTTGAATATGGTTATTTTTCTTACAAAAACGCATCGATTCGCAACAGGAGGCCTTTGTTCACCCCCCGGAGCTGTGTGAGACACTTTTTTTTAAAGGATGGGCGCTTTTTATTTAACTTCTTTTGGACTGATGCATGCAACACCCGCTGAGTGGCATTAAACAGCTTGAAAGATCAAAGACAATTTTTTATATAACTCCGACATATACACCTAGGATGGCTCTGGGGTGAGTAAAACACAGCCCAATTTTCATTTTTGGGTGAACTAACCCTTTAAATGTCCTATTTGAACTATGGCCTAATCCTGGTTTAGTCTAAGAACTGTCTGTGAAACCGGGCCTAAAGCTGCTAAGCAAGTATGGATGGATTGGATTACGGGTCTAGGAAAGTGGAATAAAATTAACACCAAACTCAATTTCCCTATGGTATTTGTGAACAGTGTATGTACTGTACTGTACAATGAAATAGCATAGAACATATATCATAATTACATAGCTATTAATGCCCACTTGATATATAAGTGGGAATATGATGACAAGAAATCAAAAAGGTAAAGAAAGAACGAAAAAAAATAAAATAAAATCACCCCTGAATCAATGGACCCTTTGCCCACCAACAATGCATTGATGTTTAGATGACCCATCTAACATCAGTTTCTCCCTCTGTTTCCTTCTCTCTCAATCTTTTTATCCAACAAATAAGCATCCCAGTGAAGTGGTTCATGTGACCAGAGAAACAGGAGGTCAATTAAAAGACCACCTCACAGATGGTGTGAAAGGTAGCCAAAAGACAAAGAAGGAGTGAAGGAAAGAAAGGAGGCTCTGAAAATATCAGTAAGTGCTCCACTCTATCAGATGGGCCCAGTGGAGCAGAGGTATGAGAGTACTGGCAGGTTGACACCCCACCCCTGTCGCCCTTCACACGGTGTCATGTGTGTGTGAAGGGGCCGTTAGCAGAAGTGATCGTCCTCTTCATCTTTCATTCCCTTCAGCCTGAGCCTTGCAAAGTCCTCAAACACAAAGTCATCATCCTGTGAGAAATTACTGAAGACAAAAAGAAACGAGTTATGTTACACAAACAAACACACAAACGAGTTTCATTCTGTGAATGAGACACACAGCCAACTCACTTTGTTTCAAACTCTATGAGGTTGGCGTCCACAGGGACATCTGACTCTGGCACAGCTGTGGACGACAGGGATTAGAAAAGAATTAGGCAATCTGTGCAAAAGGAAAAGCATGCAAAACATAATTTCCCAAAGTTAAATCAAAACTACACCTACATTATCAAAACTCATCATACAAGACATATGCGAAAACATGTTCATAATAATTCAGTAATATCAAGTTGATATGATAATCAATCATTCAAAATTGAACAATACTACCAGTATTATGTTTAAAGCTAGCATGGACAATGCTAATTTGCGGAACATGCATATTTTTATATACACATTCATATATCATGTTTAATGTAATGCTGACATTGTTACTCAAAACAACTTTGCATAAATATAATGTAATAATAATAAAAATCAATTATTTAAAACCATTTATAATAACAATAATAATAATCTCACTAAATAATCAGACTACACCAATACAACAACAACATACTACTACTACTACTACTAATTATTATTATTATATTGTTGTTGTTCTACTGGTGTAGTCTAATGATTATTGAGTTATTGTTTCAAAAAGCAGAAAAAAGGTAGTTATCAGACATTTAAAAAATATAAAATACATATTTCTATATGGGTCAAGTGTATAATAATAATAATAATAATAATAATAATAATACATTGTTTTTAAGTTGTTGCTGTTGTTTTATTGTGACAAAACCCCCCAGAAAAAGTTATAATTAAATATCAGCTATCAGATATTTCAATATACATGTTTAAAAATGATCAATAATGAGATTATATAAAATAAAATGAATGTATAATGACATAAACTTGAGCTGGTACCTGACTGCGGTCTAGAGTTGGGCTGTTCGGAGGGCTTTGGGTGCATCAAGACAAAAGGCAGCTCCACCGACACATCACTAACAAAACAGAAGTGTTTGGATTCAGTGCTATGATGTTCTGTACAAATATACAAGTCTGAATTATTTCTTTATCAAATGACATATTCACCCTCCACGAGACACCACAAGCTTGACTTTAACTCTGTAGGAAACCAAGATTCCCAGGACCTCCTTATTGGACACATCCTTTACTCTGTAAGCACAGGGAAACACATGCTGAATGTACAGAGAGATTACAAAAACCAAACCAGCTGTTTGAGAGGTTCTGCTCGAGGGTTTATGGACACATGGGTTGGGTTAACTCTGTAAGAACGAAAACCTCTAAATGTACTAAAGCTCAAAATGCTTTGCCTTTGCATGTGATGAACGGGTGTCAGCTGAAGGCCACTTACATGGTACTGGAGGCCAAGTTGGTGTCTTCATGTTTTAGCTGTCCATCCAGAGCCAGACCCCTCTTCTCTCTGTTATTGCTCAGTGTGGGAGTGAGTGTGTACACCTTACAGAATGTGGAGCTGGGTGACATCTGGTCACTGCACACGGCAAAAACAAAAGAGAGTGAGTCTTGTGCCTTATGCATATTAGAAAAACAAGCATTGACCATATTGTGCAACTTTTTTTAGTCTTCAGTACTAGAAATAGGTTAAAATTGTATATGGTGAAAATTGTGGGTAAATGTATTTTTGGGGGTGAATGGAGGTAAAATTAATCTATAATTAAAACGAAAAATAAAGTATACAAATAAAAGGTTAATTTTAAATATTAACAAATACTGTAAGTATTTAAATAATACTACAATAACACTGATAGTGAGACTGTACAGAAAACAAGGCAAAATCTATATTGGAACTTTGGATCGATTTCAATCTACTTCATCTACATAGTAGTCTATTATTCCAGGTAACCACTAGAGGGTGCTATGGGGTCTGTGGAAAAGATAAAAAATATATATACTTTTTTTTTTTTACAGACATTATTACATTTTCATTCTGATTTCTAAACAATAGAAATCACTTGATCAAATCAAAAAGTATTTTATCTTACTGACAGTAAAGACAAAAAAAAAAAACCTTTATAGTAAATTTGCCTCTATAGATTGCCTCTCGTAAGAAGATTATATTTGAGGGTCTGTGGCATCAAAACTTTAAAAAATCCCTACTGTAAGTGATGGTAGCTGTTCTAGAACTAATAAACCAATACTCACAATCACATAATAAACCACATAATACTAAGCTTTCTGCGTCACATATAAGGGCTGCCAACTGAACATGCAAAAAGACTGACAAGCTCCTCAAAGTCTTCTGGCTAAATAAAAGAATCTGGTCAGAGACTGCTGTTTACAGAGTCTAGAGCTTTCAAACGTGTGACATTTAAGGACACCTAATTCAGTGTTCCTTATCAGATCATAAGGACATGTCTGTGTGCCAATCCATAGCAATCCCATAAAGCATCTTGCATGTGTTGGATTAGGCAGCGCTTTGGATGAGATCAGAAAAGACTATCTAGTTTGACAAACTGTAAACTGGAGTTTATGGGGACATAAACAATGCTTTAGGACTAAAGATCAGGAGAACATATGGTGAAGAAAAGACAACAGATAAATAGGAAAAGAGATATATTCAAGTATCTTTAGTATGCTACCCATACATCATTTGTTTATCTGAGTTAGTCAAAAAAGCTGAATACAGGGCAACCATCCGGGTCAATCAAGCTAGAAGCTAAACTAGCAGTTGACCTAAAAAAACAGAACAGCTCCGGACAATACAAAAAGCAAAAAGGACAGCTACAATCCTTATTTTGGGGGGTAAAAGAGGAGCAACAATGCCTCATCTCATGGAGAGGTTGGAAAAAAGGGGTCCAAGAGTCATCATCTACAACCAGGGATGGGCTCAGGGTCACAGGAGCCAAACCAACAGTTAGATATGAGACTCACCGTGATGAATGTCGGCCCACAGACTTGCTGTAGGTGTCATGGGAGTAAAGAACCACATCTGTAACCTGTAGCACTGAGAGAGAACAGTCTTCGTAGTCCTATCAGCACTAAAAGACTACTGACTATGAGGCGAGACTGGACCATCATGGGACTGTCAGCAGAGGGACGAAGGGATCGAGGCAATTGGTGTCACGTCAAAGGGATGCTACTATTAAAAGCCGGAATGAACACTACAGAAAGGCTGAGAAGGCCATAGACCGGTCCAACTTTAAGCTATTAACAAGGGTAGAGTCGCTCTTGGGTATTTGGAGGGGAAGGAGCAAAGCTTTTTAACAAGAATAAACTGGAGTTTCCACAGAACAGGTGATTTCACAAGCATGGCTTCAGCTTTAGCAACAGTTTGATTCAACGGGTGAAAATATTTCGAGGCACCTTGGTAATGTACACTAAACATTAAAGGGACAGGCCACCCAAAAATAAAAATTCAGTCCTCATTTACTCAACCTCATGTGGTTCCATACCCGTATGACTTTCTTTCTACTGTGGAAGACAAAACCCTTTTGGTTCCCCTTGACTTCCATTATATTTTTGACCATACAATGGAAGTCATTCTTCAGTGTTCCACAGAAGAAAGTCAGAGGTTTGGAATGACAAGAGGTTCAGTTCAGTCAATGACGATAATTTTTATCTTTGGGTGGACTATCCCTTTAATTGCTACGAATCTATTCTGACCACACAAAAACCTTGGTGAGATGCATATTAAACACACTCCTACTTTACAGCAACAAAGGCTGAGCAAGAAGAGACGACTGAGGTAAAATCAAAAGCAAGACCCTTTAAATCAGAAGAGATCATACGGAAAGATGACGGAGGACTGAATATGAGGGAGGTGAAGATGGGGCAGAGTACTAGAGAGAGATGGAGAAAGTGGAACAGAGGGCTACTTACTCGGCTTCTACCTGAGCCACAGGACATTTGTACTGTGCGGTGCTGAACAAACAGATATCGGCATACTGTCGTACTGTGGGGAGAGAGCAGGGATACACTGCGGGGTTACCAGGGTCAGGAGGGAGCTTAAACAAACCAAACAATTAAATCACAGGCGGGACAGCTGACATTCACACTAAACCACACGAGCACAAGAGGACCTCAAGAGAAAACGTGAGAAAAGAAGATCTAAACAACACAAGAACAGATAAAAACACATTACAATCACATACATGTGTACCGTGCAGTAAGCATTGTTCCCGTGAAGTCAACATGACATCAAAATGAAATAAACTAGTTTTAAAAGTTTGGGGTCAATATTATTTTATTTGCTGAATAAAATAGGAATTAAATTGACCAAAAGTGATAGTTATGACATGTAAAACGTTACAAAAGATCCTTATTTCAAATAAATGCTGTTCTTTTGAACTTTCTAAACTAGAAAAAAATTCCATCACAAGTTCCACAAAAATATTAAGCATCTCAACTGTTTTCAAGATTGATTATAAGAAATGTTTCTTGAGCACCAAATCAGCATGTTAGAATGATTTCTGAAAGATTGCATGACGCTGTATAACTGCTAAAAGTCAGCTTCATCACAGGAATAAATTACATTTTAAAAAATTAAAACAGAAAGCAGTTATTTTAAATTGTAATAATATTTCACAATATTACTGTTTTTACTGTATTTATGATCAAATAAAAGTATAAGAGTCTTAATAAAATCTTACCGACCCCAAACGTTTAAAAAGAAGAGTACCTGATATTTTTTCAATATCCAGTAAATATAATTAGTTAATACCAATAGATATTAAATATCCGGTTTCACTCATTTCATGTTGACTTTTGAGACACAAACTACAACCACAGCTCAGCACAGAAAAAACACACCTGTGAGCTACTAGGATAATTTAAAATTCTGTCACAGATGAATTATGAAACAGTGGCACCATCTTTGTGAAGTAAACAACATTTATCTGTAGTAAACATCTGAGTGCGCACGAGATACAGATGCAGGACAAAAGCAACAGGAAAGGAAAAGGGGAAGAGGAAAGGATTTAAGCTAGCTGATGTTAGCACTTCTAAATGCAACTCTAAAACATAAAAACATTAAACACTCAGTGAAAAATGTTCAGTGTTTTTACTTGCGAGTTGTAAATGATTGTAGCATTTACTGTAAATACAAGTAAAAAAAAAAAAAAAACAATAAAATGTTCACCTCACCAGAGATTTTAATTCGTTTAACTGTTTTGGTGGAGTTGTTGGTGACATGAACGTTAACACTGATAGGTTCACCATGGTAGTAGAGCTGAAAAGAAGAAGGAAATTAAATCAATCCCTTTAATAAATGTGCTTAATATTTAACTTAATTTGCTTTTACTTAGTAGTACTTATTTTGCACTATTTGTTTTATACACTCAGGCAATAAAGTAAACTTGGCTGAAAAATGAAACTAAAAGAGCAACTTCAATAGCAGCCGAGTAAAAAGATATCAATACTTGACAATCAATAAATTATTAGCGGAGATCAACAGAAGAAGTCTGCCTGTGGCTAGATGCATGTTCACACCTCTTTATCTAGCGAGGCCTCGAGGTGAAGGGAGCGGTCAGACATAAGGAAGCTGCGTGTGGTCTCCACCATTGGCTGTGGACCAGGCTTCTCTGGAGCGTATTGCACCTTGCGAATGACCAACCGCACCGAGTTCCTGTTAAGCAGAGGCCAGTTAGAAACAAATTCTGTTGTACTGACATTGCAAAGACACATAACATTTCTCCATCCGAGTAAAGATGTACATTACCATTCAAAAGTTTGGGTCTGTAATTTTTGAATGTTTTAGAAAAAAGTCTATAAGTCTATAAACTTTATTGTGAAATATTATTACAATTTAAAATAACTGTTTTCTATTTTATAGATATTTTAACATGTAATTTAATCCTGTGATGGCAAATCTTTAGTGTCACATGATCCTCACATAATACACTGATTAAGTGCTCAAGAAAAAATTCTTATTATTATCAATGTTGAAAACAGTTGTGCTGCTTAATATTTCTTTGGAAATCATGATACTTTTTTCCAGGATACTTTGATGAATAGAAAGTCTTTTTTCTTTTAAAGCAGCATTTCTTTGAAATGGAAGTCTTTCCTGACACTTTTGATCAATTTAATACATCCTTGCTGAAAAAAGTATAAATGTGACCCTGGACCACAAAACCAGTCATAAGGGTCATTATTTTTTCAAAACTGAGATTTAGGATAGGACAATATTTGGCAGACATACAACTATTTGAAAATCTGGAATCTGAGGGTGCAAAAAAAATCAAAATATTGAGAAAATAGTCTTTAAAGTTATCCAAATGAAGTTCTTAGCAATGCATATTACTAATCAAAAATTAAGTTTCGATATATTTATGGTAGGAAATTTACAAAATATCTTCATGGAACATGATCTTTACTTAATATCCTAATGATTTTTGGCATAAAAGAAAAATCAATAATTTTGACCCATACTATGTTTTCTTGGCTATTAAAAATTTAAAATAGAATTATACCCAAGCGACCTAAGACTGGTTTTGTGGTCCAGGGTCACAAATTTCTTTAGAAAAAAAGAAAGAAAGAAAAATAAATAATAATAATAATAAGAAGCAATAATGCACCGGTAAATATTTCCAATATATTGTACCTGATAAGTAAACTGGCCACTCAATGTAAATAAACAGTGAAAAAAGAAAAGAAACTCACAAGAAGCGACACTTTACCGTTTGTGAGTCTTCTCATCCACAGTTTTGGCACAGAATGCCCTGACCTCAAAGTCAACTCCGCATGCCTAAAAGTCAAAATACAGGGATAAATGACCACTTAAAGGAAAGAAAAGGCATTTTAAACAAAGTGTGCCTGCAATAAAATGTTTAAGGAAATGCTAAACTCAACCTAACTATTTTCCTTTGATCACTCATTTATTTCTGAATGTAGTTCCACATTTTTTTCCCTCTGCACAACATGCTAATGAGAGGGTGTCAATTATGCAAGAGTAGGCAGATCGTGTGTGACGCGCTTGAGCGTTTGCCTGCGCATGTGTATTAACTTCATCAGTCAAGGTGACTGATTATTATCTTACACTTTTTCATAGGGTTAGTTTTGTAGCTCTGTTAAACGGAAAAAGTGACTTTACGTAGGCCATACTGGATTTTCACCATGCATTTCCTGTCAGCTTGAAAGCCGCGCCCCCAGCAATGACATGACCCCGACCAAGCCCATGGTTGACACCCTCTCATTAGCATGTTGTGCAGAGGAAAAATAAATGCGGAATTACATTCAGAAATAAATGAGTGATCAAAGGAAAATAAATAGGATGAGTTTAGCATTTCCTTAAACATTTTCCATTTGTCCACCAATTTATTTAATTTATTTGCCTACTTTAATCACGTTTAATTATTTCTATATGTATTTAAACAAGAATTTGTGTATTTATACAGACATTTATTTATTTATTTGCATATTTATTTATTTATTTGTGTATTTATTTATTTATTGTTTTTGCAGGTTTCGTCCTCCATAGCTTAGGGATACACTGGTTAATTAAAAAGTCGACTAGTTTAAGTTGATTTTGAAAAAATGTAGCTTTGCACATTCCTAGCCTCATTACCTTTCCTGTGTCCTCTGGGCCGGGCTGTAAAGTCACTGAGCAGGGAAGGTTCTGAGGAATCTGTTCAACAAATAAAATTACTTTAGCAAACTAACTTGGTCACAATCTGGTCACTCACACAAAGTGAATATAAAATTCTAATAGTGTCACACAGGAAAGTTTTTAGCGAATTTCACTGGGTCTGTAAAGTTTCCACTTTTACTCTGGTGTGTAGAAGAGTATCAATAATAGTCTTACATTCAAATCTGCTTCCCTCTAGATATACACTGGCTCAAAACACATATGTACAGCTGAACATTACAAGCACTGAAATGTGTAAGTGAAAGAAAAGGCAAAAGTAAAGAGTCACCGTGAAGTTGAAGGGATATGCGTTCTGGCCCAGCTTCTTGAGCAGTCTCTCCTGTAGGCGACTGAGAGGTTTGCGCTCCTCAGGCAGAGGGGGATATGCCTGGAAGCTGGAAATGAAGAGATCCTTTCGGAAAGACAGGCCCAGCACGTCCAGATCTTCACGGCCATAACGGAAGGCACACGTCAGGGTCACGAACACTGGTAAAAAGGCACAGAGCAGTGGGTAAACTGTTTTGATTAAAATAATTTATTGTAAAAAAAAAGAGAATCATTACATAAAATTCATTACAGGCAGCACAAAAAAACTGGAGATACAGTAAATCAATATGTGTTACCTTTTCTGTCTTTAAGGTATTCTGGGTCAATCAAGAGCACCCCATCTAAAGTGAGTAAGAAGAGCGAAAAGACAGACTAAGAGAAACCGCAAGGGTACCAGTAAAAATAATACTGGGGCTGTCAAATTAGTCCTTTATTTCAGTAAAACTTTTTTTTAAATAAATAATATTACTAAAAATTTAAAATTTAGTAGTAAGGAATTTTCCTTAAAAAAAAAAAAAATTTTATTTATTTATATACACTGTGAGTCCACAGTCTGCACAGTATTTGAACAGCATTAACTAAAAAATATATGTGCAAAATAATATGATGTGATTCATAGAACACAAAGTAAAAACTAAAAATATTTTGCATATTTACTACCATTCAAAAGTTTGATGTCAGTATTTTTTTAAAATAAATTAATACTTTTATTCAGCAAGGACACATTAAATTTGTGACAGTAAAGACACTTAAGGTTACAAAAGATTTCTATTTCAAATAAATGTTGTTAATTTCAACTTTCTATTCATCAGAGAATCCTGTAATTCTCTGAAAAACTTACGTGTTTTCCGCAAAAATATTAAGCAGTACAACTGTTTTCAACACTGGTAATAATAAGAAATGTGTCTTGAGCACCAAATCAGCATATTAGAATAAGTTCTGAAGGATCATGTGACACTGAAGTAATGGCTGCTGAAAATTCAGCTTTGCCATCACAGGCATAAATTACAATTCAAAATACATAAAAATAGAAATCAGATATTTTAAATTGTAATAATATTTCACAGTATTACTGTTTATTGATTAAATAAATGCAACATTGGTGAGCATAACCAGACAAGAATAAAAAAAAAAAAAACAAAACAAAGAAGTAAATCTTACCAACCTCCAACTTTTGAACGGTAGGTTTAGAAAGGCACTCCAAAAGATTTTAAGATCACAGAGGCCATTAACACAGCATTATACCAATTATCTTGTATCTTGTAATTAGCTTGTACAAGATTACCATTACAATATGTAATACTCCTGATAGAGCTAATCTCCCCGCACAAATAAAATGAGTGAAACGTCTATATCTCCCCGACTGTCGTCTCCCGTGACCGGCTGCCATGCAACAGGGAGTGAGAGATGTTCCCTCCAAAGGGTGGAACCAAAAATCTCATAGCAACATCATAGTTTTTTTTTTTATAACATAGTTGTTAAGCATGTATAAGCACAAAGCATTATGTCCATCAACATCAACTGCCTCCACAAAGACACAACTCCTCAACAATAGTTCATTGATGTTACTAAGACATGAAAGGAAGTCGAGTGGTTCAACCAAAAACTCCCAAGATGTTTTGAGCGGGAACTCCCATCTGACTTACCTACAGGGTCCACGTGGTCTAGATGATCCACAAAGTCCCTCTTCCCCAAGTATACTGTGAGCTGGAAAGAGTAAAATCAGAGGCAAGCACAAGTTTGAACATGCTACACAAAAGACCCTAGAGATAACGCAAAAAGCATGCAGTGCCTCTAATCAAGGAACTCGCACACAAACAATTTAACAAACAGCCCAAGGCATGCCACGCTGACCCCCAGATGATCTACTCCCTTCCTGAAGACAACTCTTCTAGACGGCGTGATGTTGAAACACACATCCTCCACATGCAACACGCTTTCCATTATAGAGAATGAAAGCGAGAGATGAGATGAGGGGATAGAGATAAGGCAGGGAGGAAAATGGCCCGAATGCAAGCCGAGAGAAAGAGATTATAGAGGAAATAATGCTGTGATAACCAAAACTGTACTGATAAAGAAATAGTCAAACGAAGAATGAAAAGACAAAAGCAAACAAACAACCAAATACATCATAAAACATTTTTACATGTTTAAAGACACACAATTAAAAGGAGCTTAAAGAAGTGAACAGGAAGAGAAAGACTAAGAGAGATGGATAGAAAATGAGGGAGGAGAAGCAAGAGAGAGACCGAAAAGGGAAGGAAAAGGTCCATTGAGACCTCTGAAGAGCCCACCTTCCACCTCGTAACATACTCTGGGGAATCTTACCTTGCAGTTGGGGCTGGACTTCTTGAAGACTCTGTAATAAGGGGAAAGAGAGAACGTCATTAAAACTGATGTCTTTAGCAGCATGGAAGTCTAAAGAAAAGATTAACTGCACAAGTTCCATGGTGGTATTTCAGAAAGACCAGGGCAATGCAATGCCAAATCCAGTAAATCAGAAAGGCTTTGTATTCAAAATGAAGCTCAGTTTACACTATTCTGCAGCGTGTGGAATTCAACAGAATATGAAATATCACTTTTACTTTTTTTTCATCCATTAAGGGTACAAATTCAACGCCTGACAAGTGCCAAATGCAAGAAACTGAAGAAACAAAATAAAATTAAATAAATAAAAATTAAAAACAGTCGGCCAATAACTTTATCAGGAACCAAAATAGTTTAAACTAAACAAAAAATAAAATCAGCAATGTTTTATAAAGGGAAGAAAACAAAATATTTACACGGAAATTAATTAAAAAAAAATTAATAAATCAATACAACTAGAAATGATCCAAAGATAAAAACAAAAACAAATTTACTATTAACTAATTTGAAATTGAAAATTAAACTATTATTATAATTATAATTATGAGCCCTGACTGAAAGTGACACTGGGGGATAAAAAAAAAAAAAAATCACTTTCATGGCCAGTAAGAAATATTCAGATCACCTAACATTAGCAGTTGTGGTAAAAAGTTACATTAGGATCCCGTATCCGTCATTATAAGGCATAAAAACATAAGAAAGTGACCACCTGTGGTTAACCAATTTAATTAGTCAAATATTATCTGTGGTTACATGGGCAAACATACAAAGTCTCATAAGAATGAGCCTCATTTTTCCCTGGGATCAAGAGACAGAAGATGAGAGGAGGGACAGAAAGGGCAGAAGCATGACAAAAGGAAGGAAAGAAAGAAATGATGAAAAACTGACCGACCAAAGAGGCTGCAAACAGAAAGCAGCTGGACAAAAGGAAAGGAAAGAGACTCAGGCGGAGATGGACAAAGGAAGAACATAAAACAGTAAATGGGATGAACGCAGCTGCCCAGCTAAAGCGAGAGCAAAAGAGAATGAACAAGAGAGTTAGAGAGCTCACAAAAGAGACTGTAGGTGTCAGTGACTCATCTGAATGTGGGAAAATATGAAATAGACAGAGACAGAACATGAAAGAGTGGCTAAAAGATAAAGGGAAGCCAAAAAGATTATGAAGAGAAGGCAAAAATAAAAATCAATATAGGGTTAAATGAACAGTCTGTCATCATTTACTCATGTCGTTCCAAAACCTATATCACTTTCTTTAGTGGAACACAAAAGGAACAATTTCAATAATCACTGGTCATTCTTTCCCATGCCATTACAAAGAATGAAATCTACAGGGTTTAAGCTACAAAATGGACCCAGAAACACCATAACAGAATCGGAAACAAAAAAAATCTAATAAGTCAAGTCAAGTCAAGTCTGCTTTATTGTCAATTCTTCCACATGTACAGCACATACACACAGACAATTGAAATTGCGTTACTCTCAGACCCTTGGTGCATACAGATAACACTAACAGTAGAACATAAATACAGATAGATACAGATTTAAATATAAAATACAACTATACAATAAAATGTTTATTATTATAATAATAATAATTATTATTATTATTATTCTTCAAAATATTATTTTTCTTTTATTATTTAAATTACAAAAATTAACACATCAATAAAGAAATATATTACTATCGCAATAATACTACTGCACTGTAAAATAAAAGATTTAATAATAATAAAATATTAAAAACCTCTTTCGTTGACAACAGGTTTATTAAATGATTGTCATCATACTACAAATATATTACGCCACAAGCTTGTGCAATGCTGTCGAAACCTACAGTATCCATGCATGTGATAAACATATTTAAAATGTATTTGAAAATGCAGAATTTTTTCTTCTATTTTATAAAATTCACATGGGTCATGCTTCAGGTTAAAAAAGAAAAACGTGTACACGGGATAGGGCTGGGTATCGAGTTCGGAAACAGCGCATCTCACAGCAACCAGCCGATTCATTGCTGATTGATTCTGTGTTTTGAACGAATCGGTTGAATCAAAGTTTCATTAGCCCACGCATAAACATCTGATGAATCTACCATTTGAACGAATCGTTTGAATAAACGACTCAATGACTCACTCATTAAACACTACTGGCACTGGCGTTTTAATTTCGTTGAAAAGTATCATTTCCACCATCATGTTTGTATATTCAAATATATTTAAAATAATCTCATAATAATTAATTAATGCAGTTGTATTTTTCAGTGTAAATGATTTAATTTGATAACGAACACGGAAATATCACAACCTTGAGAGAAATAAAGGAAGGACAGGGTTATAGTCACTGTTATTGTGTACATAACAAAACTACGCAAAAGACATGTGGAAAGTGACGTTTTGTCTTGGTCAATGCATCTCTTGTTATTTTAAATACAGCAGAGGTTATCATGAGAGATTTTCCCCAGCCCTCACATTTTTAAATGCAAAAGAACTGCAAACTTATCTAACCCGTTACTTTCCATAAAAAGTCACACTTTAGTGTAATTATGTACTTTTATTAAAGGGGTCATATGATGCTGCTAAAAAGAACATTATTTTGTGTATTTGGTGTAATGAAATGTGTTTATGCGG
>NW_015537968.1:256256-258140 GCF_001515605.1 Sinocyclocheilus anshuiensis
CACATATGGCCATGATAAGCGCTGAATGAATGACAGGCTTTCTGTTGTAACATCGCGCAAGGTAAATAAGGGTGACATCTAGTGGAGAAGACTAATGATAAGATTCATGTTAATCAGATCTTATTTTAAATGTGTGCTGAAATAAATCCCGGAAAAGATCGATTCGCGGCTTTTGAGAATCGATAACGAATCGATGTCATTTAAAAAAACGATTTATCGAAAAATCGATTTTTTTGCCCAGCCCTAGCGTCAACAATACAACAGTGAGAATAAAAGTTACGCCTTCTTTCTTTGCGTGAACAAAAAAATGCAGAATAAATCGGGGAAAAGGAAGAGTGAAAGCTCACTCTCAGCAGGAGCTGACAACACACCCGATCAAGAGCGGCTGAACCTTCAGCACAGGAAGATGGAAACAAAACACACCCCACATACCACCTGACACACACACTCTGACCTCTCAAAACAATACACCGGTTACTTTATGTGTCCACTTCACACTTGACAAGCTCAATGAGGAGTAAGCTTGAGTGAAATCTGAAATCTGGTGGGTGTCTGTAATGATGTCAGAAGGACAGCATATGAGAGGAAATAGTCTCACCTAGGGATGTTCATTTTAACCGGTTAACCGTTAACTGACCATAAGAATTTTTGACCGATTAATACAGTCAGTTAAACGGTTTAAAAAGTAATTTATACAAATTTTTTCAGTAATTTATCAAAATATTTAAAAAGGTTTGCTGCATGGTTAAAATACGCTACACGTATATAAAAAAAAGTGTTTTTGAGAAAAAAAAAAAAAAAAACGCAAGTCGAGTATAAGTCACATTTTATTATTTCATTCAGAAATAGGCCTAATGCTGACACGAAATGTTTACAAACATTATAATAAACACTGTAAACATAGCTAGGCTATTTTAGTTCCCCTCACTCCACAACAAAGCTGTTCAATTAACAGTATTTAGAAAAGAACAAGAATTAAAAATATAAGAAGCTAAAGCTAAACGACAAGCCAAAACGAATTAATTTAGGCTAAAACGAAACTGAAACCAACGTTGGGTCTCTCATTCGACACAAAATCAAATAATGAACAGGCTGCATTGTCAAGGTAGCAAAGCTTGAAGCGGGATTTATACTTTCGCCTGGCTCCGCTCCGCTCCGCTGACTGCGTTCGCACCTTCCCAAACGGTAGGGTTGGGCACCGTTCACATTTTAACCGGTACGGTACCGGTATCGGTACCTGAACAGAAATTCTTGTTTTAATTTTTCTGAAAATCAAATGAAGGCATTAAACATTTATTTTAAATCAAATGAAAATTAAACCCTTTTATTTTGTGGCAAACAAACTGAGGTTTACTGTTGAAATGAATACATGGAAGAAAAATTGTGTGAATATTCCTTTAAAACATTTTTTAATAGGCTAATAATTGTATTATTATTTTTTCTACAATTGAGTGATTAATCTGGTTGTAATATTTATTTTTATCATTTAATTGTTTTATTTACATTTGATAGAAAATTGAATATTTAAAGATGGACATTATACTGTACAAATGTAATACAAGAGTAATATATTTCTGTTACATGCTAAACCATACTTTTATTTTGACAGGTTGCCATGAAGTTTCTGTGTATACAGTATGATGATGCTAGTTTTCTCAAATGAAACTGTAAAATTCTCGCGAAGTTACTCTCACAGCAGCTCTGGAGATTACGTTTTTGTGTTCATGCCGTCATATAGTGAGACGCAGAGGCCGAAAATCACCGCGAGCGTCACGCGTGCTTCAGTATTTGTGTAGTAAACAAAACCACGTTTCCGCCATTCATACATACAGAAGCAAGTGGAACATGCAGGATTCATATTTAAACCGTCTTTTTGCATTTTAA
>NW_015537968.1:258480-276293 GCF_001515605.1 Sinocyclocheilus anshuiensis
CCGGCCGTTTTTTGTCTTATTGCAAGCAACTCGTCTCTGTTCTGGACTTGCACAAACTGCGTTGCAATGCAATCGTTTTCCAAAATGTAATTTATGTGAAAATATTTAGTCTGTAAACACCCGTTAACACAGACCAGAGACATTGAAGACGGACGCACAGAGAAAAATACTGCAGCAGGCAGATCATTCACGGTTCATGATGCACAAACTATTGGAAGAAAATCCTCAATATTGATTTGGGGGTTTATATGAATGTGTTTCTGAGGGGAAACTAAGTGAATCTGCATCTCATTCAGAGCTCCTGCTGTTTGCTTCGTTCAGGCATTTAGTATAATTTCACAAAGCTTGTCAGAACATTGTTTTTGCTTCAAATTGGGTTATTATTAAATCAAATTATGTATATGAAATTATATCTAAATGATATGAAATTATATAAATATGTATATGAATTATATAACTGTAATTACAGATTTAGGTTAAATAAAGATGTCAGTCTTTATTTTTCTTCTTTTTAGGAAACAAATCAAAGAAAAACAAACAAATTCTACAGTTCCTAATATTCTGTATGTTGCTCAAAAACAAAATATATTGTGTTCAGCGGGAAAAGTTTCTTTTTTTTTACCCAGTCATTTAAAAATAACACATTTTAGAGCTGTAATGACAATACCGTGATACCGTGATATTTTTGCTTAAGGTTATCATACCGTCAAAATCTCATACTGGCCCATGCCTAGTGGCAGTGGCTACTTTTGATTTATAGAGCTATAGAGTAAATTACGTTTTAATGAATGGACTCCGCGATCCCGTCTGCGTTTTCGCAGAAACCATATAGCCCTAGAAATGTAACCACACTTCACAACATTTCGTCTTGCCCTGTGTGTTGATTGAACGAGTTGCAGGGGTGACATCACGTCACAGGGTCTCTCTTTCTCTCTCTGTAGCGTATGCGCCCAGATGCGTTCTCAGGTACCGAAATTTGGCACCGATTGATTTAACGTGAATCGGTACTCTGTAGTACCGACGCAATTTGGTCGGTACCCTTAAAAGTACCGAGTTCGGTACCCAACCCTACCAAACGGACAAGGCTTTTATACTTGTCGCGTTCGCTGTTGTACTATTCTTTGAAACAACAGGGGGCGACAAGGAGTAATTGTCCTCTAAAACCATCGGGAATCACCGGTTAGAAGAAGCCATTTGCCGGTACAAGATTTCTCGCGTGATGAATGAGTTGATGAATTAATAATTTCTTTATGTACAAACTGATTAAAATAATCTTAAGCTTTTGTGTTTATTTCGCATCAAAACCAAGACAACTTTAAGAAAATAATGTATAAATAGTATCTAAATAAATTCTATACAATAAATACAATAAAAATAAAATGTACTTCAATTAAAAAGCCTTGGACAAACTAAAAAAACTCTACATTGTTTTCCCTCAAAGTGTTGAAAGTTGCACCTGATGGAGTTTGAACTTAACATCAAACTGCTTCTGTTTCACACAAATGCCGGCACAGACGTGCATGTTCGGCTAGAGTCGCTTTGAACTCGTGCATCTTCGGAAGCTGAGCTGCGCGGAAAGTTACAAAAAAATGTTGTGCACACCGCCACGCGAAACATCGTCGCGCGCACTCAAAGCGAACTTCCCCCAACACCGCGATGACGTCATATTTGCCGTCATATTTGCCATGTCTACTTGCGGACGAGTAGAGTATAAATCAGCCTTAACTGTGTGCGCGCATGCGGCACCAGCGCAATCACTTGAATTTTTTCCTTCTAACAGTGGAAGCAACTACTCCTTTTAGTCAAAGATAATCAGAATTGTAAAAGGTTTGCTTTTATGTGTGTACATTCACAATAAAAACAAATCTTTGTGCTTTTGTAAAATAAGCCTAAAAAAAAATAGGATGCTGCTTTCTGCCGTCTGGTTTCCTTTCGCGCAGCACAAAAATGAACAGAAACTCTGTATATAGGCTACTTGTTGCACAGTTTTTCTTTCGTTTTATTAATTTATTATTCAAGTAAAAATATATTTCTTGTATAGGCCTATTTATTATTATTATTTTATTATTATATTAATATTTATATATATACATAGCCTAGCTTTATGATGTTTTTCTCCGCTCGCAGAAGCGCTGCAGGTGCGTGATGTGATATGATATGACCATGTGAATCCTCATGTTCTGTTGTTTTCTGCTTTTTGCGCATGTAAAATAAATCTCCGGGAAACAAATGTTAGTATTTTTAACGGTTCACAGACACTTATCCTTTCTAACTTAATTCAATTCTAATTTAAAATAATCTTGTCGGTTAACGGTTAATAATCGGTTAACGAGCGTCGGTTGTTGGTTAGGAAAAATAACCGAAATGAACATCCATAGTCTCACCCTGCTCTGAGAGGAGTGGCATCCCAGAGCTCCATCTGTTTCGAATGACGGAGAAATAACAGCATGTGCTTTCTCCCTCTTTATTCCTTTCCCTTCTTTTTTTTTTAGAGTCATGCTCCCTCTCTCGCTTTCTGAATCACCATCCCTCACTTCATTATGTTATCTATGCATCCCACTCCAAACCTCTTTAAACAGCCTTTTCTCCAAGGCGTCATCAGAGTTTAACGGCATAGCGTGGTCCCGCTGGCCACTGACGGGAGATGCTGTAACTACGTCATTAAGGAGACAAAAGCATCTTTTTTCCACTGACGGCCATTCAGTAGTAGACGTGTCCTAAATACATACAGGTTTTACTAGCAAAATGCATTTAAAAAAATATATCATCGTGCCCAAATTGTTCAGCATGGCCATTAAAAGCTGACTGGCCCAAAAATAAACCATTTCTTTAACTGCTGTCTTTCATGTCACAGTTTAGAACAGTCATTTAGCGAAGGGCCTGTGACAGTGTTGCAGTTAGCGCTGTCATGATATCATTTACCTGCAGTTTCACAATAATTAGCCACATAACGTTTATGGTTCAGGTAATTACAATAATAAGAGATAAATGAAACTGTATCCAGAAATTAATGCCTATGAGAAAATATAGCAAAATAAGAAATTAATAAAAACAAAAATTAAAAACAAACAAGTGCACAGTAACTGGAAATGAGTGCACATAAGCAAACAGTGCCAAAAAAAGACAGACAGATAGATAGACTCCAGAAATCAGTGCCCATAACGATAGAGCGATAGAGCGACAGACAGACAGACAGATAGACAGATAGATAGATAGATCCAGAAATGTGGCTCTATATACAGTGCTCAGCGTAAATGAGTACACCCCCTTTGAAAAGTAACATTTTAAACAATATCTCAATGAACACAAAAACAATTTCCAAAATGTTGTCAAGACTAAGTTTAATATAACATCTGTTTAACTTATAACATGAAAGTAAGGTTAATAATATAACTTAGATTACACATTTTTCAGTTTTACTCAAATTAGGGTGATGCAAAAATGAGTACACCCCACTGAAAGTCTTTGGAGCAAAGCTAAATTTGATACTACAAATGTCTAATTTAACAAGAATTCAACCACAGGTGAGTCTAATTATTCATTACACAGGTGTCGAGCAGACAGTTGACTATAAAAGGATGTTACTTAAAGAAAACCCCTTCCCATTTCATGCTGTCAGCAATGGCACCACATGGAAGAGAAATGTCACAAGACCTGAGAAAGAAAATAATTTCTTTACACAAGAAAGGTGAAGGCTACAAGAAGATCAGCAAAGCTTTACTTATTAGTCAGAATACTGTAGCAAAAGTGGTACAAAAATTTAATAAAGATGGTACTGCAACCATCTTACAGAGACGTCCAGGTCGTCCACGGAAGTTAACACCTCGACAGGAGCGTCTTCTCATGAGAAGGGTTGAAGAAAATCGGCATGCAAGTTCACTGCAGTTATCTAAAGAAGTAGAAAGCCAAACTGGGCTGACTATTTCCCGTGACACAATACGGCGTACACTACAGTGGAATGACATGCATGGGTGCCGTCCACGAAAGAAGCCTCTCCTAAAGCCCAGGCACAAAAAAGCCCACCTAGAGTTTGCCAGGGCCCATGCTGACAAAGATGAAGACTACTGGGACTCTATACTTTGGAGTGATGAGACCAAGATAAATGTTTTTGGAACCGATGGCTTCAAAACCGTATGGCGTTGCAAAGGTGAGGAATACAAAGAAAAATGCATGGTGCCTACAGTGAAACATGGTGGTGGCAGTGTCCTTATGTGGGGCTGCATGAGTGCTGCTGGTGTCGGGGAGCTGCATTTCATTGATGCCATCATGAATTCACAGATGTACTGCTCTATACTGAAAGAGAAGATGCTACCATCACTCCGTGCCCTTGGCCGTCGTGCAGTTTTCCAACATGACAATGATCCTAAACACACATCTAAAGCCACTGTTGGATTTCTGAAGAAGAACAGGGTGAAAGTGATTCAGTGGCCAAGTATGTCTCCTGATCTGAACCCAATCGAACACCTATGGGGAATTCTGAAGAGACAAGTTCAGCATCACTCTCCATCCAGCATCCAGTCTCTAAAAGAGGTCATACTTGAAGAATGGAAAAAGATAGATGTTGCAAAATGTCGCCAACTTGTTCATTCCATGCCTAGAAGACTTGATGCTGTCATTAAAAATCATGGAGGCCATACAAAGTACTAGATGTAGTAGTTTTTGTTGTGGGGTGTACTCATTTTTGCATCACCCTTATATATACACAAATTCTCTTCTTCTCACAAACAGAGTTCAGAGAGCTGCTTTGAACTGAAAGCAATAGCATCAAATCATACGCATGTACTAGCACTCTGAACTGGAAGTGGCATGTGGTCAACCTCTCACTGGTATAAAACCACACAGACAAGTCACTCTGTGTCAATACTGTGTCAGTAAACACACACACACACAATGTTTAACCCACTTGAACATTCACAAGTGCCACAAACGCCTCTGAAGAGGAATATTATGAGGAAGACTTGTAGAGCTCCTGCCTTGGCCTGCCACTGATAGGCTGTGTGTGTGTGTGTGTGTGTGAGAGAGAGAGATGGATGGACACTGTTGACCCCATCCTTTTCAGTCAAGAACACCAGCTCAAATCAGACTCAAAGAACATCAAACAATATGCCTGTAGGTGCCAAACACGCACACGAACTTGTGAAGTTCTGAAATGACAAGTACAAAGGAATGTCTGCTGCTGGGATGCCACATTCATCAAAACGACACAAAGACACAAATACACCCACAAATGCTCGCATGGGGACATTCTCATTCAGCTCACTGACAGAAGTGCAAATCTATTAGCCTGTATGCCAGTAACACATAATGAGCTTCTCAACTACAGAGCGCATCTGTATTTCATAATAGATTAAACAATAGGGCTCCCAAGTTGCATTTCTGGTTGTGATATGTGTTTGCGAGTCGTTTGACATCTGTTAACGGTCTACAGTTAGTCTGATGAACTGCATGCCTTTCAAAAGTTTAGGGTCAGGAAATGAATACTTTTATTCAGCAAGGATGCATTAAATTGATTAAATTGATGAGAAGTGACAGTAAACACATTTATAATGTTTCAAAAGACTATTTCAAATAAATGATGTTCTTTTGAATTTCCTATTCAACAAATAAGTTTAAACAAAGCAGCACAACTATTTTCATCATTAATGATAATAAAAAATGCTTCTCGAGCACCTAATCAACATATTAGAATTATGAAGGTAGAATGACGTCAAAAAGATTTGCATACGCAGGGTAATATTTGTGGAAGTGTACATAAGACTGTAAGCGTAAATTAAATTTGCATGCGCAAGAGAAGCTTTGTAACAGTGTAAATCGCGTTTCAAGCGCAAGAAAAAATTATTTGCAGCATTTTACTGTTACTCGTAAGTGTAATTCATGTATTGTGAAACTGCAGCTTCATGCTAACGCAAAATAAATATGATCTGCATGCTTCTGACTTCCATTTTTCCGCGCTTACACTTTTGGCACGTTTTTTTCGCCAAAAGATAGTCAAAAGCACTGCAAGCCTGTGAACAGTGATTTGCAAGTGAAAACAACAGTTTAAAGAACTGCAAAACGGATCGACTGCATAGAACCAATCTGTATGTGTACAAAACTAACTGTTGCAAATGTCTAAATGTGGGGCAAAAAGTTCCCGAAATAAACCGATATGTACAGCTCCGTCTTTCTTTTCTCTGCGCTTACAATTTTGGCACAAAAGTGTGAGGGGAGGGCGGGGCCACCTTCTTCTTGTAGCCAATCAAATGAGCCTCTCGCTGACTGCTTTCTGAAGCATGTGAGACTGAACACAGTGGCTGCTGCAAATTCAGCTTTGCCATCACAAGAATAAAATACATTTTAAAATATATTAAAATAGAATATTAATGCCTTTACTATATTTTTGATCAAATAAATGCAGCATTAATGAGAATACATTAGGAGACTTAAAAAATCATGATATATTACTGACCCCAAACAACAGTGCATATTACTTGGCAGAAAAATTGCTTATGATAAATTATAAATCATAAACGTAACAACTGAAAATTGGTGCTTTGCTGTTTTAAAAAAAAAGAAATAAGCCTCTCAAATTAATGAATACAAGAATAAAATGTGATTTAGGCTAATTCTACTGCTTGCTCTTCAGTCAAGTAGTCCTTCAGAGAGAAATCACAATTAAAAGAACAATGAAAAGATGAAAAAGTCGAGTTGTTTTCAGGGCAACAGCGAGGGGAATCAGTTCAGCTCATTTTGTGCTCTGTGGTTAATGAAAGGCTTCTCAGTGAGAACTATGGTGCTGAGCTTTGATCCATTTGTGAGTTTTATTATTCACCATAATCAAAGTTTTGTACATAATCAAAAGTACTGAAAATGCTACAAAGTTTTTAATCAATTATGAATGTTTTTTTTTGTTGTCATTTAATTAGCTATTTAGCGAATATATGGGTTTTAAATGAACGGATTAAACATTATGTCCATGTCTCAAATGTTAGAGTATCTCTATAGAACAACAAATATTTTTATACCTAAATTGTAATTACGTACTGAATTGATAAAACTTCTAATATTCTTAAAAGCATTTCTCCATCTCAATCTCTCTCTACTCATTATATTCTTACCCGACCCTTTCAATTTCCATATTTTTCTTGTTCAATCTCCAGCTCCTTCATTCTTTATCTCCTCTCCTTTCTCATAGCTTGACTAATTTCATTTTTTTCTATATCGACCTCATCAAGTGGAAACCCTCCTCTCTTTTACTCTTTCTTAAGTAATGAACGTTTAAAGCAGCATTATAGTCAGCAGCCTGACCAGTGCTCTCTAATGAATAGACCTTATTAATACTGCATAACCTATAAACAGGTCTGGGGCAGCTGCCAAAGCCACATGCATCACACACATTCACACCTCTGTCTGTGTACCAGTTTGCCAGCTTGTATATGCATGCACCTGCTAAAAACCACAGGCTTTATATAGAAGCTCAAAAGCACTCATAAACCACATCAGAACCAGACACTTCTTCATCACATAGAATAGAAAACGGGGCCCACAGCACAAAGGGTTAAGCCCCGTTCACACCAAGAACGATAACTATAAAGATTAGCGTCCACACCAGCGAATGATATCGTCTGTTTATTCTAAGCACACGCACGTCTGCCGCTTTCAACTCTTGAGCTCGTTACAGCAGGATGGATTCTGAATGGCTGTCAATTTTTTATCGTTCATCAGCTGGAGAAAAATCGGTTTGAAAGTGATTCCAACGATCGTTTCTCTCTTTGTCTTTATCGTTATAGTTCTGAGGTGGACTCGATTTTTAGAACTATATCTTTATCGTTATCTTTATAGTTATCATCCTTGGTGTGAACGGGCCTTTAGGGTTGCAAAAAGGTGGAAAATATCCAGTAAATTTCAGAAATATTCCAGACATTTTGGAAACTTTCCAGGAATTTTTGGAATATTCCAGGGAAATTTTTGGAAAGTTTCCAGAAATTTTCCACCCCTTTGCAACCCTACAAAAGTGTTAATTAAAAGGAGCGCACATGAACGCCACAATCTGGCTTTTTATCCACTTTATCCCAGTTAAGCTGCACACTTACCTAAATATGCTGTATTCGGTTACCATAGCAGCCCGATGAGCTTTCTTGAGTTGCCATGACAACAGAATGAGGCATAAAGTTCAAGACGCCACACAAAAAGTACAGAGCACGCATTTGTTGAAGAAAGAAAAAAAGATAGTGACCGCAAATTGGAGAGAAAGAACATCAGGCAGTGTGAATTTGGAGAGAATAAGTGGCTTATTATGTGCTTGCACATATAGCCTACACAAAAAAGTATAATAAAAAAGATAACTATCACACACACATATATAAATATATACGCATTTACTAATACATATATAGATATATGTATCTTTATGCGTATACATATATACACTACCATTCTGAAGTTTGGGGTCAGTAAGATCTTTTTTATTAAGAAATTAATATTTTTATTTAGGATGCATTAAATTAATCAAAAGTGATAGTAAATGCATTTATAATAAGTTAGTTTCAAATAAATACTGTTCTTTTGAACTTTCTATTCATCAAAGAATCCTAAAAAAGTATCCACAAGAATGTTAAAAGGCAACTTTTTTCAACATTATCAATAAAAAAAATTAGGTAGAAATGTTTTATTAAGCAACAAATCAGCATATTAGAATGATTTCTCAAGGATCATGTGACACTGTAATATATATATATATATATATATACATATATATATATATATATATACACACACACACACACACACACACACATATATATATTTAAAATATATTAAAATTAAAAAAAATTAACATTTTAAATTGTAATATTTTTACCATTTTACTGTAATTTTGATCAAATAAATACAGCCTGGGTTAACCATAACTGCCAAAATACCACGGTTAATATATTAGTATACTATAAAACTATGGTAACATGGTAGCCACCTCTGTCCAAAAAAAAAAAAAAAAGACAAGAAATCTGAAACCGATTTTTAAATCTATTAAAGAAAAATATCTTATGCTTGTAGGCATTTTGGCAGAAAGTCCAGTTGCCGCAATCAATTTCTGAAAGATAAACATTTATCTCAACATTTCATGGTTGCCATATGCCAAGTGTCAGGCTGAATATTTACCTTCAAGCAGATATATGGTGTTAAAACACACACTGATCACATCACTTTATTTTCTGAAATCCTGAAGGATGATTCTGCTGGTCGTATCCTAGTTACTGGCAGCCATTTACAAACACATCAAAGAAACATACACAAATATACCCAAGACTACGTATCTGTGCTCTGCAGGAATGCAAATATTAGTGATTGTACACAAATATACTTACTCTCACACAGAGGCAGTGAATAGTTCCTGTACCCTCATTCAAATGTAAAATGCAAAAGACGTACCCTTTGAACTGACCTAATGCTACAACAAAGAGTTTTGTTCTGTAAGTACAAAAACAAAGTGTTCAATTCTCTTCAATTCACCCTCAGCCAATCAGAGGCCAAGACTGATGCTGACAGAATCACATTGATGACATCATTCCAAAAAAGGACCCAAGTCCCTACAGATCTGACAATGGCGCCTGTTACAGATGAGACACACACATAGAAGAGACAAACTCGACCAGGCACCCTCAAGGACTGTGAGCAGAGAGAGAGAGAGAGAAGGGAAAATCAATCAGGGTCTCAATTTAATTTGGGAAGTGTAAAGAGGGGCTAAATAAAGGCACATTTATCAAGGCAGTTAGAGGGAGAGGGACATGCCGAGAGGGAGGGTGATGGAGAGAGCACTGTAAACGCCAGACATTATTTTTAAAAGCTTAAAACACACACAAACAAGTGGCCTTGTATGAGCTTGAAAGTGCATCAATATAAATATTTAAAAAAAAGTACAACTCTTCAATTATGGTCACATTAAACCCTCTAACCTCTGATGTTCACTAGTAAAAGTACAGAAGCAGGTATAGAATTACACCAAGCACAATTACTTCATATTTATTAACCAGTAGCAATATGCCAACTGCATGGTACAATTTGTTTATTTATTTATTTTGTATTATTTCCACAGTATTTAATATACATACTGTGAAGAGTATATGAATTTTCTGCATGAATTTTCATAGAATATCTGGATTATTTCTACATTTGCCAAAATGTGCAGTACATATCAGAACACACTGTGAGAAACTGTATCCCATTATATAATGTACTCAACATGAACTTCCATTTCCAGTGTGATAAATGAACAGACTGTATTTTATCATCTCTTTCCTTGTTATATGATTGTACGGCCAAGAGCTAAAACATTTTTATATAGAACTGGAGTTTTATTTTTTATTATTTATTTATTTTTTGAAAAAAAAGTGAAAAATACTTTTTTTTAGGGATGCACCGAATGTTCAGCAACCGAAATTATTCGGCCGAAAATAGCAAAAAAAGCTCTGTCGGTGTTCGGCCAAATAAGCAAAAAGACCGAATAAATTGTTCCGAACAATGATATGACGCGATCAAATAGCAACCAGCGCAGAGTGAGAGGCGCGCACTCTTCATTGTGCAGCACACACGTCAGCAGTGTGGAAGCATTTAAACTGTCGGAGAAAGACGCAAAAATCATTACAAGCACAGACAGCGAGAGACCGTTTAGGACTGCATCGCATGTCTTCGATGAGAAGAGGAAGGGGTGATTGTTGCTGGTTACTGTATGATGATTGAAATCGCGAAATGGCCTTAAACAATTAGTAAATAAACTGCAGAACGTTATGTTTTCTAATACACACGCGCATTGCATGTATTCTGACAGTGCTGCACGAACTCGCAGCAGATTTGCTTGTTAACCAGGGTTCAAAGTCCAAAGCGTGAGGAAAATCTGCGTCAGTTGCGCGGTCACATTTTTATGAATTTTTACAAGGCATGTGACAACGTGATACGTACGACGTATTCGTAATGAGACTCATTTATAAATCTGTTGTCAACAAAAATAAGCACTGAGGTCTTCCTGCGCGTTTCCGCCAAAATAAAAGTTGAGAAAAAGCAAGAACTCTTATCAACATTCAACATTGTGCTTTGTTGGTATAGTGTCTGCTAGAATGTTAAAAATGTTCAGTGTTAAATATTTTTTAATTGTTGTTTTGTAATTGATTTTTTTTCTTTGAAAAGCAAGACAAAACAGTAAAAAGCACATTTTGGCTTTTTATGCAATGGTGAATTTTTTTGGGGCAAAATACATGGGGAAAAAAACTCCGTGTTCGATATTCGGTCTTCGGCCCAGTGTTTCATTTTGTTCGGTTTCGAATTCGGCCAAGAATTTTCATTTTGGTGCATCCCTACTTTTTTTTTTTCAAAATAAAAGTCCAGGTCTCAAAAACAACACTGTTCAGGACCCCATCCTTTGAAACACTGCATAAATTGTGCTAAGCATATTCATAAAGGCATAATGGTTAAAAACTACACATCAAAAATGCAATGAGACAAAAGTAGGAAGTACTAAATTGCACGACCGTGTTCTCTGTTCCTGTTTTTAGTCTATTTATGTGTTTTCATAATCCACTTCATGGCTAGGCTAAATCAGCTTACGGGTGTTTTTAAACACGGTTTCTGAACATTTCGTCTCTCGGGTGCTACTCAAAGTTATTATGGAAGCTCCATCAGGCCACATACAAGCGCTACAGTGAGAAATCAGGGTGCCAGAGAAGCTGACAGCACAGGACACTGGTAATTGCTGACTGAGGAAGATCTACTTCAGCTTTCAAAATCAGAAACGGCTCATGCGTCACCGACTGAGTGTGCGGTAGTGCTTGTGCTCAAATATGACATGGAGCCAAAAAGGCAACGTCCACACACTTCCTCTATGTGGAGCAAAAAAAAAAACAGAAGAATGGAATGAAGACACCGGGTGAGAAAGAAAAAGACACAACAGTTCAATGAGAAATCAATGAGTGCCTAAGTAACGATCTGGACTGGTGCAAGTACAAGGCCAGTAATAGAGAATAAGCTATTAATAAATAAATTATTGGTTAGAGGTCGCCATTAAACTATAAATGGCTCATAATATACTGCCTGTCAATGTCAGATAACTGTGGAACAGACTGCTGTTCCTGTATGCAAACACACATATATTAAGGCCTACTCTTGGTTGTATGCTACATCTTTCAATCATGCAATTCACAGAATACAGAATAATCTAATTTGCAAATACATAAATATAAATGAACCTTCTTCCTTTCCTGACAGTCTAAACGCCATAATTTATCTCCTCATTACAAATGCAAATCAACACACATCTGTTGAAACATCATTCTTATCAACCAGGTACCCCTAAAAATGAAGCTGCAGGAAACAGAAAAACTATGTAAATGATGACACTGGAAAACTGATGGGCAAAAACAATGTTTCTTTAATCTTTCTAATGATTAAAGGGTTAGTTCACCCAAAAATGAAAATTAGGCTGTTTTACTCACCCCAGAGCCATACTAGGTGTACGCTGTGTTTCCGCGTTCGTCACTTCTGAGCGGCGCATGCGCAAAGCCAACCGCATATGTCATCCGCCCGGAGCTGCTTCGTTTACAACAGTGAGCTTGTAATATTGATATGGATATGAATATGGATATCTTTCTTACAAAAACGCATCGATTCGCTACAGGAGGCCTTTGTTCAACCCCCGGAGCTGTGTGAGACGGTTTTTTGAATGGATGGGCACTTTTTATTTAACTTCTTTTGGACTGATGCATGCAACACCCGCTGAGTGGCATTAAACAACTTGAAAGATCAAAGACTTTTTTTAATCTAACTCCGACTGTATTCGTCTGAAAGAAGAAAGTCATATACACCTAGGATGGCTCTGGGGTGAGTAAAACACAGCCTAATTTTCATTTTTGGGTGAACTAACCCTTTAACATTCCTTGGCACCCTGATTAAAAAAAGACTTTAAAAGATGTCATATTTTAAATAGTGAATTTAAACCAGAGTAAATACATCACTGAATTGTGCCAGAAGATCTGTTTGGTTAACTGATTAAAAATAATTTGTTAACGCAGCAATAGCCAATGTGTAACTACTGATAAAACACTAAAAATATGCAAACATTGCCTTTACAGCCATGTAGCAAACCGGTGACAAATAACCTCTTAATTCCATGTGAAATAAAAATAATATTGCAAGTGCCTGCATGTTTCCTCTGAAATACTAGGAATCTGAATGTAGTGAAGTAAACAGGATATGTAGTCGAGGATCCATTTAGCCTGAAAATAAAAGGAGGGGGCGAGAAAACGGCACTTGTCAGAACTACTGTGATAAGTGAAAATAGGAAAGACCGCGTTTAGGAAAGACTATAAAAAGCCAAATGCTTGACATTAATTTCATAATTAATGACATTAACATGACATTAATGTGCATAATTGTACTGTTCTTGATTATAATTTGTATTATTACTCAGTTTCAGGCCTGGTGTTTTCTTACTGTCCTCAAATGTACTGACACTAAGTGAAGGTCTTTTTAAATCTGACTGCTGAGTCTGAAAGTCTGAGACTCTGAATAATTAGTAACACTACTGGAGTACTACTGTACTGTTTACTGCACATCATACACTGAAAACTGGACACTGCTTACTACCGTTCAAAAGTTTGAGGTCAGTAAGACTTTTGTGTTTTATTCAGCAAGGATGCATTAAATTGATCAAAAGTGACAGTAAAGACATTTATAACGTTACAAATAAATGCTGTCCTTTTGAACTTTTATTTAAAGAATTCAGAAAAAAAATATCTACAAAAATATTAAGCAGCACAACAGTTTTCAACATTGAAAATAATAAGAAATGTTTCTTGAGCACCAAATATTATTAGCATATTAGAATAATTTCCGAAGAATCATGTAGCACTGAAGACTGGACTAATGACTGCTGAAAATTCAGCTTCACCATCACAAGAATGAATTGCATTTTAAAATATATTATAATAGAAAACAGCTTTTTTTTTAATTGTAATAATATTTCACAAGATTATTGTTTTTATTTTTAATCAAATAAATGTAGCCTTGGTGAGCATAAGAGACTCCATTCAAAAATAGAAGAAAATATGTGAAATTGTATGCATTATGTACCCACTCACACTACAAAAACAAGTATGCTTATTCTACATTGTTGTTGTCGTGCCATCACCTCACTATTTCATGCTTAATTCAGGGGGGTCCAGCTACTAACTTGAATTAAAATGCAAAAAGTGATACTGAATGAAACCCATGAGCGATATTATATTTTATTCATCACACTTCAGCAGTTGACCAACTCTAGTCTTTTGAGATGCCACAGTCCATCAAACGTGAAACGGATGGTGTAACTTTGGCAGTAGAAATAAAGAAGCTCAGGAATTGATTGAAAATGAGTGAGTGGGAAAATCATAGTGGTGCATCAAAAAAAATAAAACTGAAAAATGGATTGTTTTCTCTCAGGATATCTTTATAGGCACCACAAAAAAGCAGAGCACAATTGAAAAACTAAGAACAAACAATAGAAAAAGACTTGAACTTGAAACCAGCTTTTATTCTCTCTTATTTTCTGAGTCTTAAGACAAGAAATGAAGGTCTGAAAAAGGAAGGCTCCTGTGAAAAGAAGAAAGAAAGATCTGAAGGAAGTGCCAGTGACAGGACCTTAACAAAATGATGAGGCTTCAGCAATTCGCAAGCAACAATGTGGCACACAATGCTAAAAAGGCGCTGTCTCATGCCTAACACCACAACCTTTATGAAAGATAACACACTCCGTCAGCACAATCTCACACGACACGGTTTACAGTCGTACCCAACGAACGTAACTCTGCTAATCAGCCCTGGAAATTTTCATCTGGTGAACTATTCCTTTAACGTTAAAGTAAGGCTGGGCGATATAGCTAAAAAAATTATCAACGATATAATGTTTCATATCGTTCGGTATCGATAATTATTGACATTTTTATAACCTTTTTTAAAACAAAAAGCAATAGAAAAAAAACTTTACATTTAACCACTGTATTTATAATTTAAACAAATTGTTTGAGACAAAAAACAAATTTTTTGTTTTAACAATCAAACACAATAAAAATTAAACAAATATCTAATTTCTAATGTTTTATATGCAGATTAAATAGGTCTTTATTGTATAGGTCTAATTGTCTCCCGAGGCCACAAGAGGGCGCAATGAGCAAAATAAAAATTTAGTAAGTAACTCTATAAAAAAGTGCATTAGGTCTAAATTAACTCATAAAAATCAAATATAATTTCGTAAATTGCATAAACAATTATGAACAAAACAGCATCATGTATTTATGCATTGCTTAATCCAAAGAGCCGAAGCGCCATTCACACAGACTGCATTTAAAAACATATGAGACGCAGTGAAAAGGAATAAACCTCCACAAATTCGTGACGTGTTTTCTAAAAGTTTAAACTGTTTTAACTTTGCATGGCTTTCTATACATCTCTTGTGTGAGACGCGAATGCAGCAGTCATATTTGTCCGTATAAAAATACACTGAATATGCGTTCTGTGTGAATGGCTTGGTTTCGGTTTTAACCCATTCAAGATCTTCTCCGCATTCGTTAAAGATAAGTTTAATATCTGCGAGGGCAAAAATTTGCTTGCCACACCTGCCAAGAGCAGGTTAATATATGTAGAAAAATATTCAGCCATGCACATGCACACACACACACACACACACACACACACACACACACACACACACACACATAAAAAGAGATTATCGATATTGGAGCTCCCTTAAACAGAGTGCCTCACTCCTGGTGAGAGTATGGGGGAAGCCAACATGTCAGCTAATAAAAGCGCTCTATTCTGTTCCCACATCACTTTGAGGAAGAAAGGTTGCTGCACTTTAGCAGAATCATCACATATATCCTCATCCTGGTTTCCTCTCTTTCTAGCCCGAGGAAACCCAACCCTCTTCCATGCTAACTCTATAGGTACAATCATCATAAACAGTTTAATTAGTCAGGAAATGAGAGAATAATAAACCCACATTTCAAATTAAATCATATTACATGTAGTCACATTTTAATAAATACGCAAAAAGCAAGTAAATAAGAAAATAAATAAAGGAATTGGGATAACGTTTCAATAAAAAGAAAAAAGTGGAATAATTTGAGGTCAAACTTTTTAAACCTTTTCTACAATAGCTTTCATTTAAAAAAAAAAAAAAAACATACACAGTTGGGGACTTTTACGTTTAAATTAAGGAACAATAGGCGGAGCGTGTGTAAGACCTGGCTATAGGGACTTGGGGCAAAAATGCCACTAAATTGGACAAAAATGCCCCTGCACAAACAAATGAAATCTATTACGTCTGTTGCTAACAAAGTGAAAATGAATAGACAGTGTCGATTGTGGCATTAAATTAAGATCTGCTCATGTTGCACCGTATTTATTTTTTTTACCCAATCACACACAATTCTGTTGAGCTTAGGAATGCAATGGCCAATCAGAGGCGTTTAGATGAGTAATCGATGAAACTCATCAGTTTTGAGAGTGCGTGCACGTACAATGTAAGTAAGAGATTCATTTCACAGTGTATACAGGCTGCACGATAAATCGAAATGGAATCGAGATCAAGGAACTATAGGATAGTGATTAATGGCAGACCTGAATATCAAACAGCTCAGCAAAAAAGTGCAGAGGAATCTGAAATATGAAGGAAGAGAATTGCAAAAACACCATTAGGAAAGAAAAACGTTGAAGTTTGAAAAAGAGTTCAAGGCAAAAGGGCAGTGCATGAGTGAGAGAGGAAGGAGGAGAGGAGTGGAGTCAGAGCCCTTGCCTAATAATGTGGTGGTCACACTTCCTTTATTCGGCCTGTGCGTTTCCTTTTCTTATTGTGTAGGTGTGAGAAACCACCAAGGGTTTGAGCTATGGGCTGCATGTAGGCATATATACACATGCAGTAAGTTCTGCAAAAGCATCAGAATAGAGAAAGACAGCATACAGACAGACAGAGGCCTCACTGTGGGAGAGGCACTTACGGAGAGTGTCAAAGGTGCAAGCAGCAGGATGAGAAAAAAAGAAAGAAAGAAACACATAAGAACTTCCTTTAACATGCACGTTAAGCTGTTAAAATCTTCTTCACATCAATTCATTTTTGTGGTGCTCGTATAATATCCACCCTATGTTTAACATAAGAGCGGGTGTGGCCATTTATAACAAATGTGCAGGGCTTCCGGTGTCATTCACTTCCAGCTATTTTAGATGTACAAAAACGGTCCGTTATGCCATTTTATCTTGCAAACTGGTATGTATTAGCATCTTATTTTATTCTGGTTTTCTTTTTATTTATTATAAAAAATTACCCTCTAACAAAAGCAATCTCTATTATTTTTCTATTGTTTTGAGGTTTTATTTTTATTTGAAAACAGACCCTCTAACACTAGCATTCCCTATTCTATCTACTTGTTTTCTTTTTATTTATTATAAAAAAATTAAAAATAAAAAACTAGGCTAACCGAGACTTGTCACAGCACTTACATATTATTGCCCTTTTGTTGGTTTTGAGTTTTGATGTTGTCCTCATTTGTAAGTCGATTTGGGTAAATGCATCTGCTAAATAACAATGTAAATATAATGTAAATGTAAATAACAAAACTAAATTGAAATTTTAAAACAAGGCCCAAATCATATAAATAAGTAACACAAATAAAAGAAATAAGGCTTTGTCTGTGCTCTTGCCATTTAAAATTAGAGGCAGGCAACCACTGCATTTTAATCATTATCCAAACAAAGATGCCGCATACATGCAACATGAGCAGTTTTTAATCTAAATTAGATTGTATAATTTCAAA
>NW_015537968.1:277357-277562 GCF_001515605.1 Sinocyclocheilus anshuiensis
CCAGCTCCTTGTTGAGAAAGATAATGTAGCTCTTGAGCGATTAAGCTATTTAGTTGATAAAACTGTGGGGCAGCTCTAAAAAGTTTTCTCCTGAATGTCTGAGTTCGGCCGCAACGTGATCTGTGTGACTGCACCAAACTGCTTCTGTTTCACACAAATGCTGGCACAGACGTGCATGTTCGGCTAGAGTCGCTTTGAACTCGTG
>NW_015537968.1:277626-284003 GCF_001515605.1 Sinocyclocheilus anshuiensis
CGAGACTTGTCACAGCACTTACATATTATTGCCCTTTTGTTGGTTTTGATTGCTTCTGTTGTCCTCATTTGTAAGTCGATTTGGGTAAATGCGTCTGCTAAATGACTAAATGCAAATGTACTTCTGCAGTGCAAAATGAGTAGGCAAAGTACAGAACCAGGCCCAGGAGAGGATAATGCAAGGATAACATCATAAGGTTATAACAGGGGTCGGGAACCTTTTTTTTTGACCAAAGAGCCAATTTTTTATTTCTGGTTAATGCATTTTTCCAAAAGAGCCAAAGTAAAAAAAATAAAAATAAATAATAATAAATATATATATATATATATATTAGTGCTGTGTTCAAAATATCGATACGACGTATATATATGTGTGTGTGTGTGTGTGTGTGTATATAAATATATATAAATGTATTTTTTTCTCAATAACGCTTTAATAATAGTAACTTTATTAGGACCATGGAAACTAAAATACACAAATATGCAACAAACCGTCAAAAATTGTGCAGGGCTTTTTACTCTCTCTCTCTCTGTGTGCGCACGTGTGTGTAAGAGACTGAGTGAGTGAAAAATAATGCACGGTGCTTATTTCGACTGTATTTATGTGAATACACACCAGTGCAGGCATTTTGACACTCCATGTTTTGACCGTTTTAGGCACGCCACCGAAGACAAAGTCTACTATGCTATGCTAACGCGCAGAAAACATCCAGTCAGAAGCGGAGTGAGTTCTGTTTCACGGCTTTGAGTTTTCAATACTGTCAAGAATGTCCCGCTCTTTACCATCTCATTTTTTGCTGTTATTACCACAACCAGGGTACAAATCTGAGTTCAGGATCTCTACGTTACCTTATGTGGTTTGCTGTCGTGACTCTCGCGAACATCACTGAACGTGCACTGAACTCGCACTTTGGCCGGTACAAAAAATTGATTATTATTTTAAACATTTAATCAGCTTATGTAGGCTCTACAACAAAGGAATTGCTGATCTCTAGTGATGTCTAATTTTTGTAATAGATCATTTGTTGGTAAAGGGTGAGAGGTCTGGCAGGTGTGGCTCATGAGCCATAGGTTCCCGACCGCTGGGTTATAAGATTACAGTCCAGCTATTAGCCAGAAATAGTTTATACCTGCGATGTCCAAAATCAGCTTGCCACACCTGCCAAGAGTGGGGGAACTCAGAAAAAAAGTCCTGCCATAAATATTTCTTGATGTGATACAATTACCTTTCCACATATATAAAAAGTTTATATTAAATAAATATATGAAAAAAAAACTTTCAGATAGATAGATAGATATACGACAACAGAATTATAGAACTATAAAAAGCAATTATTTTCCTTTTCACATTTGTGCCAAACAGCACAGGTCATTTAAGGGGTAATATATTGTGATATATTTTGCTACATAATGATGTGAAATGGAAAAATCAATATTGCTTTCATATAGGGCTGGACGATATGGCCAAAATTTATATCACGATATATTTCTTAATTTCGGACGATACGATATAATTCCGATATTCATATTACTTCCATCATTATTACTAGAGTTAGTTTTTTACAGCACTTGAATGTCCTTGATTTTATTTGCTCAAGTCACTTGCAACCTGCATATCTGTTAATGGTTTCCACGAAAACATCAGACATTTTAGTCTGAAAATGGCCTCTACCACTAAAAAAAAAAAAGAAGAAGAAAAAAAAAAACACAAACAGGAAGTAGACCGTATTAGTTAGTGCACTTCACTGTGAACAGGTGACACTGAGCTTCCTCAGTTCTATGTCTGGCCTGTCCAATGATTTATAAATGTCAGTAGAAAACCAAACTGTCACGAGTTATGAGAACACAATTTAGCAAATTCCACATAATAAAGTCCTTCTGTATCATCCTGAAGCCCCCCTTTCAGAAACACACTCAGTAACAACCTCAGGGTAACGCGACTGCCACAGCACAAGGTCTTGTCCTAAGTCCTAACACATGTACAGACATGAATAACGCGCACGGGCACACACACACACACACACACACACACACACACACACACATGCGCAAACTCCAGGGAAAAATCAAAATGATCAGAGTTCATAAATTTCCTAACAATTAAACAGCAAAAGTGTTGAGAAAGATGCATGTACATAAACACACAAGCAATGTGAGTGCATAGATGAGAAAGGCACAGTCATGCATTCGCTGCCTTCCTGAACACGCAGCTTGCGTCAACGCCGCTCTGCGTGTGTTCCTGTTGCCTGCTGACTCTGTTCGTGTTTGCATGCTTTTCTAGCTCAAGAGAGGACAAGGAAAACAGCAAAACTTGCAAACAAGGGTATGAAAAACATTTCACACCCTTGTTTATGGAAACATATTCCAGAAGCCAGTGTAAGCCATGCTGCTGTCAGGAAACGCTGTCCCAAACATTGTATTCCTAATAATTTTGTCCCAGGCCCATGAATTAAAGCAACATCCCTGCCTGTGAGAGGAGTACTTCTACTACTGTTCATCTCAATCATATCACACATACACACAAAATGAAGACTTAGACACAACATCACACTCTGACCCTTGATGCTGTTCGTTTAAAGAAATGAAAATTCTGTCATCATTTACTTACTACCCTCAAGTTGTTCCAGACTTGTAGAAGTTTCTTTCTGCTGTTGAACAATATGCAGCCTTATATGCAGCCTTTATTAAATATAGCCCAGCTAAAAACAAAGAGTTACTGCCATCCTAGGAATTACAATGACCACAAACATTATAAAGAGCTAAACAGGATTCAGCAAAGGGAAAGAAACGACAGAGAAAACAAGCAAGATCATCATGACAGAAAAGTGCAGAAGGTTCAAGACGCACTGCAGTCGGATGTATTAATGACAGTTAAGACCTTCACAACATACCTCTAAAATAAAAGTTTGGTTTAACTTGAAGAAATGACATTATTGTGCATAATTGTGAAAATGATATTATTATTGTTTTTATCCGTGTTTAATTTATACAGTTCTGCGGTACAGCATCTTGACAAAAACTAAAGCAATGTTTTGTTGTAAATTTATTGTTATATTTTCAAATAGTTTTGCCATATTGCCAATCCCTATTTTAAATATATTATATTATATTGAAAGTGAAGATATTATGACACAATAAAATGTTATTATTATTAACAGCAACAATAATTTTGTTATTATTATAATTATAAACAATAATGCATATTATAATTTCATTATTATCATCATCATTATTATTATTACTGCATTCAGAGATTTGGAACATTTCAGAGCGTTGTGAGTGGAAAGTGGAAATAACCTTTTCTGGTTCGCATTTTAAAAGTCATTATAAAACATCCTATATTATACAGCAATCATTAATAATCATACTAATATAATTAAAAATCACAAATGAATTAGAAAGAATTCAGTCTAAAAAAAATGTCCCTGGTTTTCCATATGGCAGTAAAAGTAATGCTGTCCAAATCCCTATATAGTTGACTTTATATTCCTGATGACCCATCCGATTTTAATAATAACTTTCTAACGATTTATACATTAAAACAAGTGAAAAGAATTATTTACTTCTCCTAAAGACAAGAATCGGGAAATGCTTAACATCAAGCCCTAATAAGCTCATCAATACTGTAAACAAATCCTCCCACATGACAAACAAGACGCTCACATTCCATGGTATGTGTGCAGTAAAAACAAGAAAAGTAAGTGAACATGCAAATGTTTGAAATGCAAAAAAGAAATTCAAGACCAAACCATGGGAGAGGATCCAGCAGTGAGAAAAATAGACACAGTAATGGATGGAGATAGTAAACGTGTGTGTGAGAGAGACTTAATCAATCTCTCTGTTGTCTTAGGATGGAGCCAAGGGAAGTGCCAAGGATGTCTGGTTATAATCACCTGTCAGCCGTTTTCACATGCGGACAATTTACAGGACACGATGCCAACCACGTGACGTCGCAGAGCTGTTGTCAGAGAGCAAGTGTGCCCAAGCGCCAGTAATTACAACCTATTTTAAAGAGCTCGTCCCTCTTACTTTCAACAGCCCACATCCAGAGCAAAGTAAAAGTTATTTGGAAAAAAGATGTAGACGTCAAGTACAAGCAATTTCCTAATTAAAACAGCAATATAATGGGAAAAAAGGAACCCAGCTGAGATCGCTTCTCCATTTTATTTATTTTTCCACTGCTGAGGTGCTCTGAGTGTAAATGTTATTTTTCTAGACCACTTCCCATTGGGAACTCAAACTGGTGAATTATTCGGAATTCCCGCTTTCCATAATAGGAGCTTAGGGAACAGTGTGAAGTGATTCACAATATCTTATATGCACTGGGAAATACTCTGACAATAGAAAAAATACAATTCAGCTATTTTTAGAGAAAGTCCGACTTTTTATATCATATGTGCTTGCTAAGACAAGAAACTGCTCATTCCTCGTTCAAACCCCTTTGGTAACCACATGGATGATAGTGCAAATTGTGCAACTTCTTAAGTAAAAGTATAATATTACTTTAAATAAGTAAGTTTTACAGGTGCAGAATTGTGATTTACAACTGTGGCAAGATGATTAAAAATTCTTTGAAGTTCTTTGGTTTTTACATTTTTAATTGCTCATAATGCCTGAAAAATAGCACAGATACTGGAAACTTTTTAGTGTGCTTGTGCCAAACACCTGAGTTTGAGCACATTATCAACTTTGAAAGGCTTTGAGTTGCGCTACTCGCTTCTGGTAAGCGTTTGCCTCAAAACTGAGGTATACTCTTTACATTGAAGGAGGGATATGCACTGTATCTAGAGACCAAAATATTTGCGGCATTTTTTGACTTCAGCCAGTAAGCAACCACCCAGAACACCCTAGTAACTAGGGCTGTGCGATATTGAAGAAAAATGCGATATGCGATACCTTGTTAAAAAATGCGATATTCGATATGCGATACGATATTGCTTAAAGTGTGTAAAATCAATTTAAATGATATTTTAAAATATTTAAAAATGAATTGACATAATTCTGTGTGTATGTGTCTGTTCAAACATATGAAGGAGATGCGAAAGATGAATCAACTCGCGCTTTGCACGTGTGCGGCAGAACTGAAGAGACGCTGTGCGAGATGCGGCTTGTACGCGCACTTCAGGTGCGAGTCAGACAGCAAGACGAGACGGCAAAGAGTTGTTTTCTGCAACTTATTGTACTTAACTCTTTTTGCAGCCCTACTAGTAACTGTATAGCAACTTGCTAAAATGACTAAACTTTATGGAAACCACCCAAAACATCCTGCATCAAGGCAGCGAGTACACATTTTTATCATAAAATGTAAAAATGTAGTGTAAGCTTTAGTTTTTGGAAGAGTGGCCATATTCAGTACATATAAGGCCACAACATCTATGAAAACGAAACTGGTGGAGCGGAACATCATTCATCTGGGACAAAATCACATAAGAGAGGTTAACTCAGTCCACAAACTAGACAATGTTAGAGGAACAGGGTGCCTGTTAATCCATCAGGGCAGACAGGTGTCAAAATAGTCTCCAGTGAATTGCCCTTTCAGCCTAAAATTAGATAATGGAGTCATCAGCTGATGAATTAGAGGTGTGTATGTGTGTGAGAGATAAAACACACACACATACATACTAGGGATATGCCAGTATCAAATTTTCATGTTGCGATTAATTGCTAATGCTCTTATCACGGTATACGGTATTATCACGATATTGCAATTTAGTTTTAAAAAAAAGTGCTGTCATAATACAGTATAAGAGGTTTAATAACTTTTTTCTTATAACAAAAATAACTGAACATTTAAATGCAATAAAGCAATACAGAAAAATGTATAAAGTTAAAAGTTTTACACAGATTAAAGTGCAAAAGAACTATAAAAACCAATAGGTATCACTTTACAATAAGACCTCATTAGTTAACCTTAGTTAACCTCTTGGGGTCGACAGTTCCGCCAGCGGAACTTTTTGCAGATTTGAATGATGACAGCGAAAAGAACTAAAATGCTCCTTCATACTTGACCGTACATATAAGAGTAATACAGCATTTAAATCTGTAAAGGGTCTACTTTTATTTGTGTACACTCACAATATCAACAAAACATTGTGCTTTTGCAAAATAAAGAAAATAAACAGGGTGTGCTTTTAGCCGTCTCATTCTCCGCGCATATCTGTTTGAAACGCATCACTAAAATGAACTGAAACTCAGCGAATATTTGACACACACACATGAGAGGTATATCTATAGAAAGCTTAACATGTCTACTTTTAAACGAAGTAAGTCATGACGAAAACAAATATTATGTGACAAAGTAATCAGTATGAAACCAACGCGATGTCAAGTCTTGGCCGTCGCCTTCATTATCCGCTAATGTGACCATGCCCACGCGCC
>NW_015537968.1:284042-285411 GCF_001515605.1 Sinocyclocheilus anshuiensis
GCATCATATGACCCCTTTAAATGAATTATTATTATTATTATTTCTGCAGTTTAGCGCCATCTGCTGTCAGAGAGTGAAAGTGCGCTTTCATCCAGAATGTCTCTCACATGTTCCGCCATGTGCTTCTCGTCCGTGCTTATTTACATCAGAGTGCGCACACATCTTTCATGCAGCATACAGCAGTGTTGTGCATTTTGAAAAGTTGATGGGAAAAGCATTCTTAAAATGCATTCAAAATTCTGAATAATTTGTTATATATAATTATTCACTGTATTTAGAAGTGCCCACGATAACAATATCGTGCATATTCATTACCGTGATATATCGCATCACCGAATACCGGCACAAGTCTAATACATACATACATCAAACCTGGGTGGCAACAGCAACACTGTGTCTGTGTTGTGTGCCATTACTGAGAGCACCCTTTCCATCTAGGTCAGTGAGACTCAAGGGACAGTTCACCCAAAAATGAATTATCTATCATTATTTACTTGCCCTCATATCGTTCCAAACCTGTATGACCTCCTTTCTTCTGTGAGCGAACACAAAATTTTTGTCTGAACAATGAATGTCATTTGTTTGAATCATTGCATGGGCAAAACCATTCTTCAAAAGATCTAGTTTTTTGTATCACAGAATAACGAAAGTCATACAGGTTTGAAACGTTGTGTGTGAGTAAATAATGCCATTGTTTATTTTTGATGAACTATCCATCTCTAAAAAAAACGGTTTCTGTACATTAACCCTGTCAAATATTCAACACAGACTCCTCATGAAACTAGACAACTAGAGAATAGGGATGCATGATATTATCGGATCGTTATCGGAATCGGCCGATAATAGCTTAAAATGTAAATATCGGCATCAGCCCGATATGAAATATTATGCCGATATGCCCTGACGATAAGACGAATAATCTGCATGTGCTCACGGTGTGCTAGCGATAAGATCACATCAGCAGTGTGGTCAATCTTGAAGCAAACTTTTGCCTGAATGGTGATTAGATTCACTATTTTGGATCTCCCCATTTAATCTGAGAATGCAAGTACAGAATGACGTGTCCAGTGTGCGATAAAGTCAACAGTCACTAGCGTGTGCAACAACAGCCTCCCCCCGGCATCTAATGCCCATCCAGTAAGGAGCTGTCGGCCTACTTGTAATAAAATGAAAGTAAAATACACAAATAACATTATGTTTTTGATTAAATAAAGCAGTAATTGATGTCATAAAATCACAAGTATGTTTGAATTTAAAGGTCAGAATCTATAGCTTGCATGAATAAAAATAACAAACATGACACTAGTAAATTAAATAATTTTATATATAAGCCTACATATTCATTAATGTGTATGTATACACATTAATA
>NW_015537968.1:285508-329772 GCF_001515605.1 Sinocyclocheilus anshuiensis
GAAAGCTTAAATACAAGGAGATCTAAAAGATTGTCAGAATTTTTACAACTCCTTTGCATTAGACCATCAAATGTTAAATCTTACCATTAAAATGTACCACAACAAAATGTTAAGGTTACCACTGCATCTGTCTGGGAAAAAAAAATTTGAATTATTGTTTATTTAATTCTAACAAGTACGTTTTTGTTAGAAACTAACCAAAATTTAAAATTATTTGTTTATAATCTCTGCACAGGAGAGACCTGGTGCTGTTTCCAAACAAAAGGAAATATATCCGTATCGTCATAAGCTATCGGCATATTGGACATCAGCAAAAATCCAATATTGTGCATCCCTACTAGAGAACATTTTCAATCACTGACGAAAGAGAGAGCAAAAAGGTGAAAAGGTGAGATTAACAGGGCAAAGTATAAGATGATGGCATGAGGGGAGAAGACGTGAAAACATGCCCAAAACAATTCATCACACTCATGTACTGATGCAGACGTGATTTAATGGACCACACCAATCAATCACACTACAAATTGAGGACAACATGAGGAGAGTACAAGTTTGAACATGCAGATGTCACAAGCTGGAGTACAGGGAATATATACTAACCAGCCTCCAGTAAATCCCTAATCAATGTTCAACTCAGCTGCAGGATATTGCGCAAGTATGGTACAAATACAAAAACACTGTTATGGAGCTACATGACATTTTGCTCAGCATTTAAATAACGCTTCCAACCACTTTTCCTGTTCTGATCTTACCACAGTGATCTGAGGAGCCACTCCCAATGCATGACAAGCTCCCTTGAATAACCCATGGCTCTTTTCACTCACATCTCTTGTGAATTGGTATGGACTGAAGAGCAATCATAAACATACACTTACATATAAAAACAGCTGCACAAGTTGCAAATTTGTAATGTGTATCTTGTAAGTCTTTGTTTTTAAAATAAGGAAATTAGTTTGGCTGTACTTCTCAGACAACTTGCAAAATAGTAAAACCAGCATGCCAAAGAATTGTGATAAAATCATAAATTGTGATTTTCCTGAAAAAAATCATATGATATTTTTGCCATATCGCCCACCCCTAGTACAAATATGCAATTGGTTTTTGCCACCTGGAAAAATTTGGCAGTACAAAAATAAGATAAAGCAAATATTACTAAATAAGAGATTAATCAATAAATAACAAATAATTGAATGTAATAATACTTTGCCTCCCTTAAGCTCACTGTGTTCTGAATGAAAAGTCATGTAAGAGATGGCAATGCCTACTTCACAGTGACTAACTAGTTCATTATCTTGTCAATGCGCTGATGCTCGTCTCTCATGTTCACAAACAGTCCACAAATAATTTGTATAGGTCAAACTGGTGAAAATGACTAACTAATTACAAAGTAAACAACTTGGACATCACTTCTGTTCATTAATTGAAATAAACTGACTTGAAACTAGGGTTGGGTACCGAAACCCGGTACCAATATGGCACAAAAGGAAGTTTTTTAGTTTCTCTTTTACCTATGTACCTCGGTACCTATGTAACCGGAACCGAATCAGAATGCAGATTTCGGTGCCTCATTTCGGTGCCATGCCTGAGCGATCGATTGAAATATTTGTCCTCTGGTTCTCCGAAACGGACGTAAGAATCATCATCGCAGCTCCGCACGTGAAAAATAATTTCCCGACTGAGAAAATGCACGTGAACTCAAGTCGGAAAGGTCTAATAATACAAATCCAACACATCTTTGTTGTAACGAGAGTGTCCTGTCCATGTTGTTTTCACATTCCAACTTAAAAGCACAACTCGGGGAATGAGAGGATCCGAGGAGCGCGTGAATGCAGTAATTACACTTGCTCTGATGGCAGCAGGTAGCCTTCCATTAACTAAGCTAAACGTGCTTAAATTAAAATGCCTAAAGCTAAACCTCCCTTGTATTCACATTTCTAAACCTGTTGTCCAACAAAAGAGAAAATTATAACCTTTTTACTCCACAACACCAGTCAAATGCTTCCTTTTGTGATCTGATGAGGCTTCTTGTCACAGAATGAGACAGAAAATATGTTCCATATGCTACTTTAAAAAGAATACACCGATTAGCAATAGATTATAAATTAGGGTGACCCATACATCTTCTTTCCCCCGGACATGTCCTCTTTTTGGACCTACAAAAATGCGTCCGGCCGGGATTTCTTAATTGCCCAAAATGTCCGGGATTCGGCTGTTTTCTTAATCCCACTCCCGCTGAATCTCTGACCATTGCCGCCTGCTCCCCGCAACATGTGTTTCGTGAATGAGCGTTTGCGTTGTTTACTTTCACCTTCGATTTCACGATCACACGCACTCTGTGTAACGGGAGCACATCTTACAAGATCAGATATTTGTCAATGAGTGGAATGACCTGCCCTGCTCAATCCAATCAGCTGAGTCCTTAATATTTTCAAGAAACGGCTGAAAACACATATCTTTCATCTTCATTTGACACTCTAACTCTAGCACTCTCTACTCTAATGCTACTTCTTATTTAATCTGCTTGTTTTTTTTTATTAAAAAACTTGACCCTCTAACATTTGCACTCTCTATTCTATTTCTATTCTAATGGCCAATCCATCATTTTTTGGGGGGATTTTTTATTTATTTTTTTATTTTTTAATAAGTATCGGTTCAGGCACCGGAACCGTTTTAAAAGTATCGATTTGGCACCGGTATCGGAAAAAACCCAAACGATGCCCAACCCTACTTGAAACATGAAATGATCCGCGAGTAAGCCATTTTTAGTGAGTAAATGAAAGCTGCAACGCCGTGCCTGTCACATCAATATATTTATTGTGTTTACAGAGGATTTGATGACTAATGAGACGAAAGGAAGATAAGATAACTATTAATAATTATAATGTACAAGTTTACGGCAATCAATTAAAGATATAAAAAAAGTTACAATACTGTTAGTTATTTTTTGAAGCAATGCAAAATGTTTAAAATATCATAGTATTGGCCTCTTGCTGATAAATGTTCTATTAACCTGGAAAATGTGTAGGTTATACATCAAACAGAACTAGAACATAAATTCAAACTGGATAAAAAAAAAAAATTAACACACACAGAGAGGATTTTCATAAGAACACCACACATCACTAAGCCTGCGAGATCCACCAACACCCCCACATCAACTCCAGTGAGTGAACCACAAGAGAAGATGAATCAGAAATTGCTTAGCAATAACAGCAACAGGCAGGGGTATACTGTTGACCATATCTATGAGGTCTTAGGTGGCAAAATATGTTTATAAATAGCAAGTATGATAAATAAAAAAATTATGGAGCGACAGCAAGCTTTAATTTACCCAAGGCTGATATGAATGCACAGAAGGACCAATGACACCTACATAAAACGCCTCTTTCACAGCTTTGCAGCGCTATGAATGTGTGTCAATCAATACGAGCTAAGTTTGCTGTGCATGGCTTGCTCTGTAGTGGGCCGATGAACAACTGTTCTCCACGCACAAAAGCAATGCTATTTAATCTTATTACAATACAATAACCATGCAACAATCACTGCTCTCCTTCGAGCTCTTTTCAAAGCAAAAGTTTGCATTTCAGTGGCAAAACGAAGCCTTGAGAAGAGAAACAGAGATTAAAGGGATATTCCAAAAATTTATATTTTTTCATCATTTCCTTTACCCTCATGTCGTTCCCCTATGACCTACTTTCATCCGTGGAACACAGAAAGGAGACATTTGGCAAAATGCTAGGAACTGTCAGCCTCGGTAACCGTTCATGTGCATCTTTTCTCCATACAATGAAAGCGAATAGTGACCAAGGCTTTCATTCTGCACAACACCTTTGTGTTTCACTAAAGAAAGAAAGTCATACAGGTTTGGTAGAACATAAGGGTTCAACATTAACATTGAACATCAACATTGAACTGTACCTTTAACCCTTTAAAGCCTACCGTATGATATTTTAAGGCCTATAAAGTGCCAACATCAAAACTTGGCTGAAAATCTACTACACGCCTTCTGCCCTCTGATTGATAGTTCATACTTTTTAGCAAGTAAAAAGCCTTTATATTTCTAAAATGTCCACCTTCAGGTTGTGGTACATGTGTGAAATATTTAATGATTTTTACGAAGTAATGTTAGAGAAACTTTTATATTGTTAGTAATATTAATGTTAGGATGAACATTAACTGCACTAAAGCAACCGAGGTTTACTTGATTAGCCATACATCATTTTTTTTAAAAACATCATGTTAAAATGTATGGATCAAATACAATACATCAGGCTTTTGAGGAACATTTGTTTGTACTTCTCTCAATCGTCATTGTATTGCATTATATTGTGTTTTTACCCACACAATTAAAACAGAGCTTTGAACATAAAACTAAACATTTAAATACGATCTTAAGACATATTATTGGGAGATATAGAGTGACAACTAATATTAATATGCATTTTTGCAGGTATTCTGTTATACTATTAAACATTACAAGCTACCAAAATCTTACTCTTTGGTCAAATAAATAACAACATCTGCAGTAAATTGCATATTTTCTGCTCAGTTTGGGCCGTGTTATTCCTCCTTGACTGTGAGCTCCATATTATCACTATATCATATATGGGCCATAAAAGCCTGATGTACCAAATGTGCTTTTATGTGTTATGCAAACTTTTTACTTCTTTTTTTTCCCCCCCCCCAAAAAAAAAAAATAAATTAAAAAAAATAATCAAAAGGATTCAAAAAACATCCCATCTCAGAAAAAAAAAAAGATTATTTCAAATGTCAGGCTTACGGGGTTAAGAAAATTAACATTACATGTGAACGTGAAAAAGAGCTCATGAGCGTACTGTGCATGTACTAACTGTGTCATACGTCAATCCAACATTAAAACAGGGTAACCCGAAATGCAACCTTCTGTTAAAGCCCAAAATGTAGCCTACAGATAGACAGGAGGCAGAAGGCCCGTGGGTTTCCTCTCATGATGGTGTGAGCCGTGACATGTAAGGAGAACTGAAGGCGCAACTGAGAGAACTGCTGGGTTACTCATCAAACTCAGCGCACGTACATGGTCGCCCACGACTCGACTATCTATCTACACTGAGCCTATAGGGCCTAATCTGCACAGACAGGCTCGGAGAGGTGTTCAGATGAGATTTTAGGCACATCAAACCCCAGTGCTTTTCTGCAACAGGAAACGTCGAGGCCTTTTCTGAAAGTTGAGGAAGTGAGCGTGCAGTGATAAGCAGGAATTTCTCGCACTGGGTGCGACAGAGACTTTTAGGTTTCAGGCAGCGGGGCGGAAAATAATAAACTGTCTGCTCGTATACCAGCATGCAGCATTAAAATAACCCGTCGTAGTAAGGGCTTGCTGTTGTAGCGAATAAATAGGTCTAGCATCAAAAAAACAAACAAAAAAAACAAATTGGGTCCTCAGACAAACAAGATAATATCAGATCGCAGCTGATAACAGCAGCCGTTAAAGCAACTAAATGCCGCACTCCTACGCATACTCCGAAGAGATTTCAATTGCATGGGTGTACAAGAACAGAGCAGGGCTGTAGATTTATGGTGTAGCGTGCTGGTCACTCACCCCACCCTGGGTGAAACACGTAAGATGTCCAGTGATCATGTTTTTAAGAGCGTTTGCTTCGAGTGCCGATGCATATATCCTGTAGGCTACAAATTAAACCTCACTCAGATCAACTAGTAGGTTTTCCCACGCCATCCCTCCAGCCTCGGAGGTTTGGTGGGATTGCTCATCATAGGGTGGGCTGTGAGAATATGATATCGTGACTTCAAACTAAGAAGTCCTGAACCTGAGCTGAAAACTGCCGCTTACCTGGTCCCCGCCTTGTCGCCCATCTCCGCAGGCCTTTTCCTTCAGTGAGGGGAAGATGCTGTGTAACGGGTATTTAACTGAACCGAGACTTCGAGTAAAGCGGTTCTGCTTTCCTCAATCACTGCCACTCTCGCTGGTTTCGCTGGGTAGTTTCCGCAGCCCAGAGACAGAAGCCTGTCGCCCCACTCCGCTCGCTGCCGCTTCAGTTTAGACAGCAAGCAACTGGGCTTTGGCCTCAGAGTTTGATAGGCGTCGTGAGTAGCCAATCAAATGTGGAGAAACGTCTGACGTCATCTCGCGGGTCACGAAATCCTCCCACTTTGCCCTAGGGACTACCAATCAGAAATGTCGTTTAGAAAGAACGTGCGCTGCTTAGTACAGTATGAGGAAAAAAATCAAACGTTTACATATTTACGTACAACGTATGGCGTATCCGAGAATCTGTTCAGCGTTTTACGGAGAAACTGTGTTTGTAATATAATTGCCAGGATTTGGCAGACTTTTGCATTTTCATCTAAATGTCAACCGTTGAAATATTATCTCTGAAAGGAGATCATTATAACGATGAGGCAAATTACATTAATAACAGGAGAGCAACAGACTACGAAGGACTGATAAACTGAAACGATAGTTAATTTTCTCCAAGACAAACTAATATAGAGTTCACTTAGCACTGCATATGACTCCCATCTAATGTCATTATCGAAAGAATTCCCATGATGGCATTATGTAACGCAAGCGTGAACTCATGCAAACTTGTTCAATAAAACCTTTTGGTCTATGAATAAAACATAGCCTTGCGCCATCTAGCGACGTAAAGTTAAACAACATCCACATATAAATGTCACCAAAGGAAAATGCCTGTAAAATATATCTTAACACAGCTGCTGTTGATTAAGAGTTGATGAATAATGCGTTTACATAGACATATTTAGAAAATAAGCCATAAGATTAATTTAAGAGTTCCTACAATGAACAACTGAAAATCAGGGATTCATAGTCTAACCTTTGAAGATTTAAAGACCATAGTGGACCACAAGGACTTCATTACACAGGGTCTGGTTGCCCCAAACTGGACTTTTGAGTGCCTTGTCTAAGCATAGACACAGAACATTTGTGAACCATGATGCAGATGGGGCTATTATTTAAGTGATGCATATTTATTTAATTTAAAACTATTGCTTATATTGAAGAAAGAATTATATATATGCTTCAAACGCTTTTGCGATTTCAGTATCACTAGGTGCAAGGGCCATCACTATCATAACTTTCAAACCTTAAAGACTTTAGTCAAGGATCTATGGCTGAAGGTGGCCAAAATCATTCCTACTTATTTTTGCAAGTTTTTCAAGAAATATTGTGCATACAATACGCTATTGTTTAGTTAAACACATTCACCAAGGTCCATTCTTGCTGGGTTCTCTTTCATATATTCTTGGTCTACATACAGACATACAAAACACAAATAAAAATGTTTCAATTTAATTGCAAACCTCAAACATATAAAATGAAAATCATAGATACAGATAAGTACAGCCTTATCATCAGCATTGTTTCTTACTTTATATTCAACAAAAAAATAAGTATTAAACTAGGGATGCACAATATATCAACACTGGCCAGTACTGACATTTTACATTGTTTAGGTATTATCAGGGCTCATTTTTTCACAATGGTAACTTTGTATTTTTTATGCCATATTTCAAGAGTTCTAATAGTTCGTTTCTGCTCCATACTGTAACATTTTGACCTGACATTAGCATTTTACACAAATCAGTATTTCTATAGTGCATTCCTAGATCACACAACAGTTAATATATATATAGGAAAGATAATACAAATATCTTTCCTACATTGATCGTGGATGTGCTAATATATCATGTAGTATAGTAAACAACATATAGTGCACACCCCTGCAACAGGTCTAACTAACGTGCTGGTGGCAACTGCTCTTTTGCACTCATTTTTTTTTTTCCTAAACTGGACAAGGAAGAGGAAACTAATGATGGTTTCAGCATGAAATGTCCGATGTCGGTGCACAGTTCCAAACTATGACACCTTTCCACAAGCAACATACTACGATCATAAACAATATCTACTCAATGTCAACCATATACAGAGCTACACACTCAGGAACCTCTTAAACAAACAAACAAAAAATATATAGGTCAGGGATTTACATATACAGGAAGGGTATTACTTGTTTAAAGGCTGTTTGTTATACAATTGGTAAAAGGTAACAAAGATGGGCTAGGAAGACACTGGGCTACCATGATGAAGTGAGATCTTCACATGTGCACATGCACTTGCACGCACACAAAGCTGGAAGTAAGAAACTGTGTTAGCAAGTCTCTCACCAACAGCACACTACACATTCCACCTCTATTAAAACAACAACGGGGCTATGAAAGACCACCTGTGTATTCCGTATCTACTGGACTTCAATGGGGGAGAAAAAGTTATTATAATCAAAATTGATCAAACACACAAAAATGACAGTCTATTCATCATCATATTCATCATCATCCTCTTCTTCGTCTTCCTCCTCATCATCATCCTCTTCATCATCCATATTGCTCTTCATCATGGGTTTTGGAGCCATACCATTCCCCATCATTCCCATGCCCATGGACACCCCCCCAGCCTTGCCCTTCGTCTTGTAGTCTGCAACATCCTGCACAAAAAGGAAATATTGTTGTATTGTAAAATACTAGAACTGTGATATGTTACATGGTGGACTACTGAAGCATCTAGACCGAGACATGCCTTTTGGTACTTGTCCTTCAGCTTGTTGGCCTTCATCAGATAGGGCTGTTTGGTGGCATCTGTGAGGCCGTTCCACATCTCGCCTAGTTTTTTGGCCACGTCTCCGATGCCCAAGCTGGGATACTGAGCCTTGATTTGTGGACGATGTTCCGAGCAGAACAGGAAAAATCCAGAGCTGTTGATCATAAAAGGTGACAAAATGAATTTATTCATCACCATTAGTAAGATAATGCTTTATAAGCAATAATGTGATATGTTGTGAATATTTTTATTCTAATAATTTAAAAAAATTAATAACTATCATTCAGAACCTCTACAAAATCTATCAGTTAAAACCTGTACATAATAAATAATTAAATATAAGACGAGATAGCATTTGAAAACCTGTCTGCTATACAGCATTAACAAAACAGCCTTCATAAAAACTGCATGTAGATAAAAAAAAAAAAAACGGTAATTCAATGGGGGTCAGGTCTACTCACGATGGTCTCTTGGGTGCGTTGGGATCCTTCTTTTTGCCTCTCTTGCCACCAGGCATGTAGTGCATCATCTCTTGATCATAACGCACCTTATCCTGTTTGGCCATGTCATCAAACCTGGATTTCTCTTTATCGGACATTGCCTACGCAACAAATCAAGAGAAATTTCCATTGAGAATATGAAAGTGCTTCTGCATTGCTTTATTTAAATCATTTGAGTCAAATAATAATATTAGAACATTTCATTTCAAATCTAACCTTCCATCTTGCAGAGCATCTTTTGGAGAATTCTGAAAAGCTGACTGGAATCTCAGGGCTTTTCTTCTTGTGCTCCTCTCTGCATGTCTGAACGAAGTAGGCATAAGAAGACATCTTGCCCTTGGGCTTCCTGGGGTCTCCTTTTGCCATTTTTGTGAGATGAGAGGGGCCTATATCCAATAAAGTCTTCTTGTGTGCTGTATTTTTTTTATCTAAAATGATAGGAAATAAAGAGCATAAAACAACAGAAAAGAATAATATTATATATTTGGTAAGGTGTGGCTATTAAAAACTGTTTAAAACACAAACTGAGTTTTTCAAACTCTTAACATCAGCGGGGTGCAGGGCTTATCAGACTAAGATGATACACAAAGGGAATTCCAGACCGGTCCTTCTTGCATGGGGGATGTGAACTGATTATTAATGAGCCTGATTGATGTTCACAGCGTTTTTTTTGGGGAAATACAATGTGCCACCACCATATTCTTTGTGGCTACTGTGCTAGATAGCAATTAACAGTACACCTTTCATTGTTTGTTATTATTAGTAAAACTTTGGACTACTCTATTGCACAGACATGAATTACCTTCATACACAGTCTTATAGGTTATACTTGGGTGCTCATGTAAAGATGGTGGTGGTAGCCCATAAAAGCGTCTACTAAAAAAAGAAAGGTCATCATCTAGAATTATTCAACATCCTTCACATTAATGCATTCTCATGACAGAAACTGATCTTTATTTTTGTAAATCTTTTTCACCTTATTAATATTTTATTTTGAGCTCAATTACTGTTCTTGGTTTAAACGTGTGCTTTACAGCGTCCTGCCCGTTTACAAGCATATAGAGACTGTTATATATAGTAACTGGTATAAGCTCTGCCTTGCGCTGCTGTTAAAATGGCTTCTTTGCAGAGCGAGCAAACAGATGGGTTGACCGTGCAACAAAGCAACACACACCCCCTCGGGTTTAAATGACGATTCTAGTGATCCAAGGGCTTTAATTAAAAGAAAAACATATTTATCAACTAAAACAAATGTTGTACTTTTAGTTTAAAATTACTGTAAAAGGCTGCCAGATCATAATTTGGCGTGTTTAACTGTTTTTCTAAGTTGAGCTCTAGCTGTCTCTTGGCGCAGTGCTGCCTTAACAAAGACTACAGCCAGCCATTGCCTATGCGAGTATATCCAGCGCAACTGTCAAGCTGGAAACAATGTTAAATCGCTCTGCACTGTCTTTATTTTAATCCACAGAGTTAGAGATAGACATTCCAGGGCGAAAACGAAAGGAATGGGCAGTTTTGCATCTAAAATGGATGTTTTCCGTCTAAAATTATCCCGTCCTTGCAGCGTGAAAGAATAGCTGCTCATCAACGGTCTCAATCGCCAGCCATTTTAATACACGGCAAGCGCGCTTGTTTAATTTGGAAAAGGAAAAATGCGATAACATGTTTTCAGCGCGTATACAGATTCACATTTCACATAATAATATAGAGAGTAAAGAATAATTGCATAAGCGAATGGTATCGGGGACAAAATATTCCATTACGTGAAGATGTCATCGAAATCGGTCTGTATAGAAGAAGGCAGGGTGGTTCATAGACAGGACACAGCGAGCCATATTCAGCAGCGATGCGCGACAATACAGTCCGGGGGAAAAATCAGTTTAATAACTTTTAATCGATCAGTTAAAGGAAAGGAAAAATTATTAGTGCGGATAACAGCAAATCTGAAAATTACTCTGTAAAAGAATACAATGTAGTTTTATTCACTTTTCTGTGATTTATTAGAAATAGGTAATTTCTCAGAAAGACAGAACGCAAAGATTGGCAAACAAACTACAAATATACAAAACTCCTTCTTGACCTTCACATATTAACGAATTTATGACAAAATATATATTTATTCTGTTTTAGGGGAATAAATGTTAGTTTCACATTTACTTAAAAATAAATATATATAAATGTGTATAAAATGAAATATTTTAGCTAAAAATGAATGAAATGTGTTGTGCTAAATATTAGACCGTTTTCCGTACCTGTGTTGTTGAGTTGATTGAAATCTCGCCACTGTCTCCCTTCTCTCTCCGCTTTAAACCCCATGCGCTCAGCCTCGCGCTAGCTCAACACGAGACCGGCCTGATTGGCTAAGGCAGTCTCGCCGATTCAAAACAACCTCCATTCCTCTCCATTGGGCAGCGCAACATGCACATCTAGCGATTCTTCTTCCAGATTGGTCCTGTCGTGGGTTTTCGTTTGCCCAGCCTCTTTACTTTTGAGGATGCTTAGGGAATTTACACCGAAAAACTCTGGGCTTCGATTCTTCTAAATTTTCCATGTTGAGGTTAGTGCCAATATCAACATGGATTTAGAGGATGCTTAGTAAACCTGCAAAGGAATAAACATCAGATTGCCAATCTCGCACGTTCTTTTGGTGTTGTATTTTCTTTTCTTTCTATCTTTTTTTTATTGTACTTTATGAGTGCTTTAACATCTAGGCTACCGTAGTAATGATTTCCACATACAAAGGATGGATTATAGTCCTGCAAGGACAAAAGACTGGGTAAATGACTTTGTCACAATTGTGAGATATGTAAAAAAAAAAAGTACTTCATAATTACATAATTAATCATAATTACATTATAAATATGAGAGAAAAAAAGTTGCAATAAATGCACTGCAACTAGTACAAAGTATCAAGGCTGATAATCATGTGTTCTAAAAGTGAGGGGCTAACATATTCTTGAGTCTTTGTTTATTTCACACATTCTAGCACTGTTTTATATCAGTTTTACAGATGTCAGGACACTGCAGGCATATCAGCTGAATGCTCCTGACAGATGGTATAGATAAAGATGGTTTAATATTTTGCATGCATTTAAGCTGTACGCTGTGAGACATTTCCATATTTACCACCACTTAAAACAGACTGAAAGGGCAAAGCATTTGCAGATGTACAAGGTAGAAGCTTGTCCTGTTATGATATACCATGCAGGGTCCATGTGTACTTTTTTTGCTTGGATATTTTATAGGATGTAGCAGACAGCAATAGTCCCAGTTTGTTTTATATTATACTACATTAATATACTACATTATTACATTTATTTATTTAGTAATTTATTAGACGCTTTTATCCAAAGCGACTTACAAATGAGGACAACAGAAGCAATCAATTGTAGTATTAAAACAACTAAAAACAGATCCAAAACTAAAAGCTAAAACTTTATAAATACTACCTATACACATTTTAAAAATAAAGAGATTAAATAAAAATGACAAATGCATACATTTCAAAACTTAACATTTAAATGAAAAACAAAAAAATAAAGCTAAAAGCAATACTTATTATACTTATTACTCTCTTATTACATGATGTCTTCAGTGTTGTACCTGAGAGGAGCAAGACCAACAAAATGTGGTGTTCCATTCAAATCAGGACAAAAAAAAAAAGATATTTTGACTTGTTTCATATGCCTTGCTATTTAATTTTCTTAGTGTTTTACACTGTCCAATGACAGTCTAGCCAAATATGTTGTGTGTCATCTTATGCCATCTTATCTGGGTACGACATGTAGGCAGTAGACTGTATGATGATGACACATATTAAATCGTAAATCGTGAACAAGTTAATATTCTCCTGAGAACCAGAAATCACAAATTTTGTGAATTTTGTTGTTTTTTTGTGTCATTACATAGGTTGGAGCATAAGAAACAAATAGAGAAAAAAAACATTTTTGAAAAAATATATTTTATTCATATTTTAACCAATGTCCTTTGTAGAAGACGCCAGGACTAAGTTATATAAAAAAAAAGACATGAAAAGGTATGTATAGGCCTTTCAATATAGTATTATTCACCAATCAGTTTTTAGGTTTCAGGCTATTTTTAGCCAAACTTTGTACAAAGACGATTCTCAACTATGTTATGAAAGTTATAACGTAATGATTTGATATACTACTGGATGTAATGAATTAGTGGATGAGGAGATACCCCCTGACAATGTAAAGCACTTTGAGTGCCTAGAAAAGCGCGATATAACTGTAATGAATTATTATTATTATTACTGTACTTTATGGTATATGTGTGTAAAATGCCATACACTGGTATTCCCATTCCATACAATGTATCTATACATTGCATCTAATTTGCATATTAATGTGTTCTTGGGGCAAACCATAATGAAAAAAGAAGTATAATAATGGGAGTAATAACTTGGCAACATTTTCATAAGACTATCTCATTTCATAGGAATATATAGATTCATAAGAATCTATAATTTCTTTCCCTATTGACTTCTTGTGTTTCCCCCAAATGCCTGATTAACATTATGTTTGTCCTGGTGTCCTCTACAGAAGACATGTATGAAAATTATGCCCTGTTTCTTAACAAAAAGCCATATTCCGATTTGAAACCCCATTACATTTTTCTGAGATGTTTATTTATGACAATTTGAAAATTATCCAAATTACAAAACATCATATTTCCCTAAGAGTGCTAAATTTGAGCATTCTGTCAATATCAGTCATATTTAAAGACCAAGGAGAGGGAGTGTTTATGATCACACCTCCAAACATTTGATATCTCTAAAAAGCCCTGAATGCGCTCTGTACAGGACAAACTGTGGCATGTATGGTCTCAGAGAAAGTCACTAAAATATAATGTCCTCTACAGAGGACAAAATTCTATGCCTGGGTCCCAGGAGGAGAATAAAATGTCATCATGCATACTGAAAAAAAGAAGAGGAGATGGCATAGGAGGTCAATAAATTCCTGTTATTGTCCTCCTGTTATTGTTGGTGTTATTGAAATGAAATCCCATATAGCGGTATTCCTTATAGGTCTTTCAGCCGTAGCATTTATGTTTTAGCGCCATGTGAAGCTGATCAATACGTTCTTTCATGTTGCATTTTTATTGGCTAGTCAGTAGACATAGGTCATAACCGCAAACACACTTAGATTTCTGACACTGCTAGAAAATTATTGCATGCTATCTTTGGTCGCAAGACCATGGCAACGGCTGTCTTTGAACCTCTCTCACAGTACGACATAGGACCACTGTTTAGGAGCCATGACGAAAGAAATCATAACGATTGTTTCACGATGGTCATCTTTTGTTTGGGACAGCCCAAAAAATCGTACAATGTATACCGGGTATTACATGCAATGCAAAACTTGCAGATGAATTACAGCACATATGCTTCCTGTTTTGTAAGAATTGGTGTGCCACTATAGGGATGCTATGCTGAATGTGCCACATCAAAGTAGAAGTTGCATGACTTCAGCGTCACGATTACTAAGCTTTCGATAGTTCTTTATTTAAGAAAACATATGCCCTTAAGGTTTGAATTATGATGACGTTCAAGGTGATGCCGTTTAATGTCCCCGACAACCCCTGTAGTCTCATTGACCACTTGTTAGCAATTGCCAGTTTCAACAGAAGTAAAAGCTTAAAAAAAAAACACAAGGGGCTATTACTGATATACTGTATTGTACATTACAGAATAAAACATGAAAATATATTGAGGTTGTGTTAACAACAGACCTTATTTCAGACATTTACCCAAACGCCTGTTCAAAAAAACAAGACAATGGATCTGGAAGTGCTAAAGTGCAACTAGAACAAAACAAGAAAGCATGGAAAAAGGGGGCCTACTGTATATGATCTCATATTATCTTGATTATGCACTCGTTTTAAATGGGATATATCTTCTGTGAGCATACCACAATAACCGGAATGGATGAGTCACTGTGGCGCTTTCAGTTTACATTTACTCTATGTTTCATCGTCTTACAGTAAAGCACAGGTATAATGCAAGTACCAATTTCTACTCTCAGTTTTAAAGTATACTTGCTATAATCTTAGGTTTCAGAAGTCAAAGAGAAGATCAAAACTCAAGAGTACATGCAAATACACTGGTCGTTAATGCCTTCCTTTATAAAACTGGATCATAAAAAAGCACTTCGTTTACCAACCAGAAGAGTCAAACCCGCAAATTACTATATTTGCCAGTTAGTGACTGAGAGTTATGCATGCTGCTAATATGACAACAGTGGCGTGCACAGACCTTAGCAGGGGCAGGGTCGTGTTTTAGGGGTTCAAGGGGCAGCCTCGTGCACGCCACTGCATAACAATATAATTTTGTTTTAGTTGCAATAAAAATCCAGCATATAAATATGTAAACTAAGTGTCAGATAATAGCAAAAGAGATACAGGCCAAAGCATAGAAATGACTCTCTATTTAAAATACTTCAGCCTGTTTTAAAGGTCCTCATGCTTTGTAGGTCCAAGTACTAGTGGTTTTGGACTTTATACTGTTTATTTACTAACTGCTGGCACTTCACAGCAGTTGTTGTGTTGCTTTAATGGTGTTTTGTTTTCTCCTAGTGCAATTAATTTCTTAATGCATTAAACCTTTTAATTAGCAAATAATTACTGCATGCACATAACTAACTGATATAGGCTATAAACCAGAGATCCACGTGTTAACCAACCAAACATGAATTATTAACTGAAGTCAATTGTGCAAGTCACTTAATTATTCAGAGACGCACAATTATCCTAATTCAGTCATTCTAATTGAATAGGCAAATGCACGAGAGAAGGTCATCTCATCTCATCTCATCTCATCTCCTCAAGCAGTCCTTCACTAGCGTTACCTGTAAACACGTTCTTATCGCGCGTATTCTACAGTACACTCAGCTGGTCAAAGTTCACTAGTATGTTCACATAGCTATTATTTATTTGTAGCCAAACCAAGTATAATCGGTAGGTTCCCCTAATTATAAAAACAGTGCATTTCAGCGTGTTCTACGTAAAAAGCAGAGCTGAGTTTAAGGAACCGCCCTAAAGCCGGTGCTGTAACGTGATCTAACACGCGGCTGTGAATCTCTTGCTCGCTCATTCGCACTGCGGACTGTCGCGCAGGCTTTTCTGATACAAGTGAGGAGCTACGACCCTCAAAATTACCTCTAGGCCCCAAGGGCAAATAGTCATCATATATTCATCATCCACTGCCAATATTTAATATCGCTGTAATCCCGGTGCCATTTCGGACTTTCAACATGGGGGAAAAGCTCTCGACATGGACGCTTCTAGCGGTCTTTTCTCTGCTGATAGTGAAAGGTAAGCGCTGCGCCCCTCTTTGTTGAACCCGGTGCCATGCCCGATTCATCATTTTTGGTCGGCACCGTAGGCAAGCATTGATTTAAAGCATTTAGACTTTGACTTTTAGGCAGCCTTCGTTTTTATGAAAAGCACTAGGAGCAGGAATCACATAAATCACCGTGTTTGAGTTGCGTTTTAACATCTGTCTGGGTTTAGATCATCTGTCTGAGTCGAGCAATTGCTACTGCGCTGTGCATGACATGCTGAGGCTCAACAAATGATGCTCATCTAAATACGAAAAATTAAATTACGTTTATTGCGTGGTGAGACGTTTTAAATCTGTCCGTTAAGGATATTAATGAGGACGAGAAGAATATTACTGTTCTTGACTATTGAATATTAAAAGTGCATCACTAATAGCCTATTAATCTCTTGTATACTATTTTGTTTCCCCTTGCGCAAAGATGTATTTAGGACTATTTAAGATATTGCTATGAATAGATTTGCTTCTTTATTAAACAGTGGGTATCATATTCACGTGTATTTAAACATCAATCACTGGGGTGTCTTTTAATTAGGTTTCGCTTATTTCATGAATTAACATCGTCATGTATTTTAAAATAAAATTATATTAATACCGTGCCATGACTTGTAATATCTTACCAATTCATGGTGTTTTGCAGCCCTCATTAGAGAATGAGATGCTTCATTTACCTTATAACGGCATTAATCATGTTTTATATCTGGGCTGAAAAATAAAAACAAAACAATACGGTTCAGTACTGCTTGAAATTAAATATGTTCACAGAACAATATAATTTCCACATAGTCTCCTCATCCTAGCACGGTACAGGTATCCTACGTTGGGAGGCTTAAGAGTCAGAGCGCATGCGCATACGAAGCCACAATGCGCCCAGGTACAGCATAGGAGTTTGGAATTTTTTGGAGACTGCGGAAGATAGGACGATACCATCATTTTATGACAGGGGGTGTAACGGTCCCCCCTCTATTGGTGTGAGGCACACACGAGTACAATGTCAAAAGATCCATGCTTGTAAGGGCAGAAGAGGCAGACAGAAAGAGACATTAGAAAAAGACAGTGGGATAGACAGATTAAGAGAGACAGATAAAGAAATATAGAAGTTTAAGACTGATCCCATTGGAGTGTTGCACCACATTATCTGTGACCCAGTGCTAAAAATATATGGTAGACATTTATTGCATAAGACATGGAGAGTTGAGTCTGGCTTATTACAGAAGAAACCATTTAGAAATGTACTGCTAAAAATGACACATGGGGGAAGAATCTTTGCAGAAACTTCTTTGTTGTGTAGGACATGAGCACAAAGGATTATTTGTCCCTTTGTGCTTGAAGAATGCATTGCTAAGCTGTCATTTTCTTGTCTTTGTTAAAATACAGGAATGCAGCGGCACTACTGTGGAATTTGTATCATAAAGAGTCTTTAGTAAAGCTGGGCATCAGATCCAGTTTTGGCATTAGCATCATCTGAGATTTTTATTATGGTACCGCATACTGCCAGTATTGCAGTCAAATAAGAATATTACGGGGCTTGGATGATCTGTGTGAACAAAATTATGCATTTATATGTAAGCAATAAGGTATGAGAGGCCGTGCTATATTGTGAATAAGTCACGACTGTAGGGCGTTGTTTGGCACGATGTGAAGCACTCCTCAAGTACCTTATTGCTTTTATAAAACAGTTACAATACAATACAAATATTAAAACCACAAATTCATGTATTGATATGTTACTTTTTTGAAGTAAATTCATTAAATGTTATCCTTCCACTAAAAAATAGTACCTGACAGTGACAGTAAATGGCAAGAAAATGTTCCTGTAACAAGCCTCATCTTGTGGAGCTCAAATAAAAAACTGAGAATAGGAACTGTTCTCATCCGCCGTGTCATTTATTTTTACACCATAGGCTATGATATTTTCTTACTCGCTTATATCCGCTTATCTCTCAGCATGAGAAAACATCTGTTTTTGTCTTTTAGTAGAAAAAAGACTGATTCACGGCACAGTGCAAATTTGCGAGCATCATCACAGTGTGGACATACAGCATCAGTGGACATCACAGGACATACAGCATCATACCTGAAACATAAAACTAATAAATACAGTAATATTCCTTCCGCACTATGGAAACTGTGGGCTTCCACACAGATGCACACATATCAATGTATCTCCCGCACGAGAAGAGTTCATTTGACACTGGGAAGAGTGTGGCCTCAAAATTAAAGGTGAATGAGTGACGCAACATAATGTCAGCAGGGGTCATTTATAATTCCTTACATAAATAATAAAGTTAATTTTGATGAAATACATAATACATGGAATGGTTTTGACGCTATACTGAGTGTTTTTATGTTGTTAAGGGTGGTTGCTTAGCGTGTTGAGCAGTGATATACACAGAACCACTGAGTGAAGCGATCATAGCCGTGCTTTTATTGTGAATAAAACAGCGGCTGACCAATTAGTGCACACATATTTTGTGAATGTTTCTTATTTTGTGTGTTTTACAGGAATAAGTCAGGATCTGGACTTGGCAGATGCATTTGACAGTGATGAACTAAGTAAGTATGACAATTATGATGATGCATCCATGTAAGGATGACAGCAGTATTATAGATTTGTATAGAACAGCATTGCCTTTCACTGTACAAAAATCCTTTTCTTTTTACAGAAAAAGCTGTGTTTGTCGGAATAATTCTGTAAAAATACAGCGAAATGTAAACATACTTAAAAAAACAACTAAATTTATTTTAGTTTAAAACTGTAATTAACAAATAAATATATTTTTACATGTTTAAAATGTTAACTGTAAACTATAAAATGACTTGTTCTTTTAAACTGCCACAAACTACATGTAACAGTATTTTACTGTAAAATTACATGAATTTGTAAGGTTAGCTCTTTAGACAGTTTTTCACCATAGTAAGGGAACTTACCAGTAACCAATTAACAGTTTTTTCTGTAGCATTTTTAGTCTGTTACATTGCATACAATTTTTTTACAGTGTAGTGTCAGACGGCTATTATTTTGTGTATTGTTAACTTTTTTTTTTTTATTCTCCAGCTAGCCCACCACCTAAAGTGAAACCAGCAGGTGGTGCAGGAGGAGCAGGTGAAGGTAATCATTAATAGCACTGTAATAAGCAGAGCAAATGCTGACTTAAAATAACTGTCAAAGGAATTTAATACTTTATTTAAAATAATCTGAAAAAAAATGATGTTAATTTGTTCAACAGTGAAACCCAGTCTTAAACCTGTTAAGCCCACAGTCAAGGAACCAGCAAAGCACAAGCCCAAACAAACAGGTGAGAGGCACTTAATGTATCCCAGATGCTTGTTCTGCTTGAGATGAACATAAAGCAAATCTCCCTACTAATATTCTTCAATAACCACTGGAGCTATTAACATCTTTGAATGCTAAAACATATGGTTTTTGTGTCTTGTGTTATATGATGAGTCAGCAGGATATTTACCCTGATAGAAAGCTCTTAGAGCTCATATATAGTTATCTATGGTCAAAAAACATTGTGTATGGTTTATGGGAGTAGCCTATATTGAACACTGAAGAATGTAAAAGAAAAATCTCACAAATACTTACTATCCTGTATTTTGATGCTTACTAATCAGTCTTCATCATAGGTTTGAATACCCAGCACCCTCTGTATGTAAAATGCTTTACAATACTAACATATTAACTAACCTCCACTAACAGAAGAGACATTCACTGATTTGTTTGACGCCACCATTCGACCAGGCCTGTTGCTCCGAACACCCCCTAGTCTTCTCCGAACCTCTGTTCCCCCTCGGAAAGCCCAGTCTGGTTTGTACCGTGCTGTCAGTTTCCCTGTAGAACCGATCATCGCGTTTGTCTCCATGTCTGTTTGCATGCAGATATGTGTATTCAAAGCAAGTTTAAAAGTGTGATGAAAGGCCAAAATGATTGGATTTCATTTTTGATCGAGTCTAGTAATTAATGCGATCATGGATTGTTTAGCATCATTTTTTATAACGCTCTGAATGTCCTTCCATATTCATACATAACAGAAGGCAAAGTCACTAATGATATATATTATTAATATAATGTATACCTTTCATACAGTTCACAGCAAATAAAAAAAACATGCTTTAGCTTGTACTCAAGTGATGTAAATGATAACAGAATTACGGCAGCTAAAATAAGTCATAGCACAGATTTTCTGGTGGATGTCAACTCAAGTCCTTAAACTTATCCAGCTTGTCTTATACCCCAATATCACAGCACGTTATGATGACATCGTTTACATTGGTCTTCATTGTCATCTTGTCTTGTGAGATTGTGTGTGTTCTATCTTGACTGCAGAAAATTGCTTTGAATTGAAAAAAGCTTTGTTTTGTTTCAAACATTCACATCTCATATTACACAGAAACCATCTGTTTTCATTGTCACTTAGCTATATAAAAAAAAAACAATTGGTACTCGGGCTGGGCGGTATATCGAGTTTGTACGATGTATCAATATATTTTTTATAAGTGATATGGTATGAGGAAATACCGTTTATATCGATATACAGTAGTTGTTGGATATGAGCGCATCTGAATAATAGCAGAGGACATAGAGTAGGCTGTTGCGGGGAAAGTGCATAATCCAATTTGTCCTGAGAGATGCTTTATATTAAGGGCTTTAAAATAACTGGTAAGATATAGTTAACACATATGGTTTAAAGTGGCTCGATCCAGTCAGATACTCTGACAGACTCATGTGCTGCTGACAGAGATGCTACTAGCACTGTTTAATGTGTTTGAGATGTGCATAACTTACATTTCACAGGTATATTCTCCATCTGTAAATGTTAGAAAGTCATGGAAATATTTCCGTTTTGCTGTCAGGAGTGCACGAGCCTACTGCATGCAATTCTCCGCTAAACTTAACAGACTTCAGTATACATTTTACTAAAATATTTGTAGTTGGACAATAAATGTGCCATGTGTAGAATTTTAAACCCAAAAGTAAGCTAAGTGTATTTTATGATAGCAGTAAAGTGTCTATTGTAATGGGGTAATGAAAATATAATGCAATTAAATCTGTGCTTTTGTTCTTATTTCTATTCATTTTTAGTTTAGTGAATTTAACTTCTGCTTTAAATAGCATTGTTTTTGTTTTTAGATTGTAATGTTACAATTTTAGAATGCAATGTGATTTTAGCCCCTTTTTTGCACATAATATATAGCATAGCCTACATGGTTTCTTTCACTATATTTGTTTTCATTGCCTTTAAACATTGTTTCATTGGACAACATTGGGCAGGATGTAAAAAAAAAAGAGTAAATAAATATATATTTAATCTAAATAGAAAAATGTAGAAAATTGATCGTAGTTCAGCCAAAAAATACCGAGATATGATTTTTGCCATATCACCCAGCCCTAATTGGTACTGTGCATATTTCATTTGTTACACAGTGAGTATTTCTTTTGGCTGATAGATTTTGGGGACTTGAATCTTGAAGATGCCTTGAGCCCCGACAATGACATCAGAGGAAAGGGCAAAGACTCTGGCAAAGGCGGTAGGTATTCTTCTGTTTATCCACTTTTACCTTTCTCCATATTTCATTTTTTGCAATTTAGTAGTTCAGTCAGAAGTCAGAAAGAGCTTTATTGCCAAGTATGTTTACACACACAAGGAATTTGTCTTGGCGACAGGAGCTTCCAGTGCAGAAGAAAGTCCAGACAGTGCAAGCATACAAGACAGTGCAAGCATACAAGATACAAGCATACAAGACTGCAAGCAGCCATATATAGGAATTACACAGTAGAGATGAAACACTAATATAAGAAAAACAGAAAATTAAATAATGCAATATAACACAGAAGTAGAAATATAGAGAAAAAACAGGGCCCTCTGTTTCCTATTGAAACATCACATATTGACCACAGCATCATTATCCATTTTGTCCATTGTCTGTAAAAGCCTGTGTAATCTTGAAGGTCATCAAAAGCATAGCCAAAGGAATCACTCAATAAAGTCAATAATATTGCCCTTACAGTCTGTCACTGGGAAATTTAGGCTAGTCAGTGTGGATTAATCCAAGCCAGCCAGGTTTGATGGCATCTCCTGTCCCTGCCAGATAAAGACCTCGGAGGAGGGGGCCGTGATGAAGGCAAACCCAATAGCAGAGGTGGAACTGGTGGTAAGGAACAGAGTAACAGCTTGGGAAACCCCTTCTACCACCCTCTTCCTCTATTTATCTTCTTGGCTGGAAAAATCACCCTTTGTACCCACAAATCGAAGCTAATCTCACCATTATTAAAATCTAATCGCTGTCTGAGTTCAGGTCAAGGCTTTTGAGAACTGAAGCGTTAACCTAGTGATCATCACCATGGCTCCTGATCTCTTGCATCTTAACTTTGCATGGATTTTGGTTTAATCAGTCAGATTGCTAGTTTCATTGCTTCCTCTAGATTGTATACAGCAGTAGGGCTGGGTATTGATACAGATTTCATGATTTGATTCTGATTGACAACCTCTCGATTGAATAACATTAAATTCCGAGCTTGATTTAACTCAATATTTGTTCATTTAGAAATATTTAAAGGGGTCATATGATGCTTTTTTAAAGATCATTATTTTGTGTATTTGGTGTAACAGAATATGTTGACATGCTTTAATGAATATTTAAAATATTTGAAATCTATAAGTACATTTCAGTTTTTCTTAAGGAAAAAAATTATCTCTGTGAAATATACAGGGAACCCTTTACCTGGTACTTTACTATTATATTTAACAAGAGAGATTAAATTCAATTGCTATTTATTTTTAGATACAATAATCAATAATAATTAAAAAAATAATCGTCATCAGTTTTCATTTGCGTTGAAAAAAAAACCCATAAAAAAACAAAACAAGGGATGTCTCTGCTTTCTAATTTGGTTATCGATATATAATCATCATTAAAACTGGCTTTTGTCATGAAAACGTTTTTCATGACAGATTTATTCAAATGTCCATTGCATAATTGCGACATCAGGAATGGGTTAAGTAAAATATAATGAATATTAATATAGTGCATTTATTTATCAAAAGTAGTTACTTCTTGTTAAATAACATGCTATGGATATTAAATGGCTTTCCAGAGTTTCAATGACGTCTTGAAACATGATACATTTCAGTAAGTTGTACTGTCTTTCTCACCATACCTTTTGATGTCAATTCGTGTTCATTTCGTGCTGTAATTTGTAGTAAAGTGGAAGAGATAACTGGTTCACTCGTGCTCTTTATTTGTGTCGAGCTGCAAGTCAAAGAGTGTAAGGTAAACGAGAGCGCCATCTAGAGGTCATCAGTTTTCATTTGCGTTGAAAAAAAACCCCATAAAAAAACAAAACAAGGGATGTCTCTGCTTTCTAATTTGGTTATCGATATATAATCATCATTAAAACAGTGGCTTTTGTCATGAAAACGTTTTTCATGACAGATTTATTCAAATGTCCATTGCATAATTGCGACATCAGGAATGGGTTAAGTAAAATATAATGAATATTAATATAGTGCATTTATTTATCAAAAGTAGTTACTTCTTGTTAAATAACATGCTATGGATATTAAATGGCTTTCCAGAGTTTCAATGACGTCTTGAAACATGATACATTTCAGTAAGTTGTACTGTCTTTCTCACCATACCTTTTGATGTCAATTCGTGTTCATTTCGTGCTGTAATTTGTAGTAAAGTGGAAGAGATAACTGGTTCACTCGTGCTCTTTATTTGTGTCGAGCTGCAAGTCAAAGAGTGTAAGGTAAACGAGAGCGCCATCTAGAGGAAAGTACTGGTAATAATAGGATTAACGTTAATTAATTTAAAACCGGAAGTATATTATATGAAACTTTTTGCGGAAATAAACACAGAAAAAGTTCGATTCATCTTGAGAATCAATATTAAATCGAACGATTTTTTGGCCCAGCCCTAGTCGGCAGCTCAGCTTTCTGTTTCCTGCAGTGTTGGAGTACTGGGCTTTTCCTCTTTTGGGGTCACAAAAGCTTCACCTTAGTTCTTTAGATCACTTGGGTCTCTGATTCAAAGCTGATAGGATTAGTAAACCCAAGCCTGGGCCATGCATGAGTACTTTTCATGTACTTTTCCCCAGGCTAATGGTCTTTTCCAACTTCTCAGGTAGTGAATTCTCAGATGCAGACCTTGCAGATGTGGGCAATGATAACTCCTACAAACCCGACAAAGGCAAAGGTGACAAACTGAAACTGCCTGACAGATCCTCACATCGTGTGACGTCAAATAAAAGAAACAATAATTGGCCAACTGTAGGAATGTCATTTGAAGTGTTCATATTTCCACAGGTGGAAGAGGTGGAAGTAGTGGCGGACATAGTGGCAGTGATTTGGATCATACTGATGACAACTACGGTATGATTGTGTTAAGTAGTAGCCTATTTAGGGCTATTAGAAGAACATTCTGTATAGCACTTGCTAATTTGGTCCAGTTAAATTTTTAAATAGTGGCCTATGTGTTCATTCATAGACACCATGGCTGAGACTGGAACCATTGCTGGTATTGTGAGCGCTATTGCTATGGCTCTGGCCGGTGCAGTGAGCGGTTACATCTCCTACCAGAAGAAGAAGTTGTGCTTCAGCATACAGCGTAAAGACAAACACATTTTCTTTGTAATTGTACTACGCGGCTTGTGTTTTTCACACAATTTCTTTATCTCTCCACAGAGAGTCTAAATGCAGATATGGTGAAAGCAGATGCCCCAGATGCTGTAGTTGCACAGGAGCCACAAGGTATTAACCCCGTTTATGTTGAATTTATGAGGCAAATGTCTTCATTTAACATTTTTGGGTGATATTTAAAGGCTAAATTCAAAGATGTTTAACTTTGTATTGTTACAATATTGGTGGTGTAAGTAATAACCAATGTGTATTATTTTTCCTTGTTACTTGCACCAAGATATCAGAGTTTATTTGTCAGCAAAAGTCTGCCAGCCCATACTTCCGCATTTTTGTATCCCTGCTCACAGATATTCTGATCGAGCCCAATGCATTATGGGTGTTTTTTTTTTCTAGTCGTCTAGCACCGATTTAAAAAAAAGAAAGAAAAGGAATTGTTTCTACTGCATAGGCAGACAGCTGTTATTTTTGCCAGTGGTGTTTTTTATGATTTTTTCCCATTTTTTTTTTATTCATCATGTTAATTTTTCTAAACAATTGTGGCCTTAGATTGTCACCTTCTGGCGAGGATGTAGCATGATGCAAAAGCAAAAGTTTTCGGTTACAGATGCCATTGTATAAGTACCCTATTCGCTAAAAAAAAATTACTTTCTTTAATTGCACTTACTGCACCTTCAATTTAGTCCTGAAGTTGTGATCTGTTTATATATATATATACTTGATAGAATGATTAATAATAATTGCATTATTTTCCTTCCTACTGCAGTTCAACAAACTCTTCTCCAGCCTCCCAACACTGAGCCGCCAACAGAGGAAAATGCGGTGTAATCTGAAATGCATCATCCAAACTGAAGAGGGCGCAGTTCTAAATCATTGTTCTCCCATTTGAATGCCACTGTATTTCCTGGCACATTTACACCACAACTCCCTTTTTGAAGTACCAATGTGACTGTTTAAATCAACCTTAAACATAGTGTATTCATTTTGAATTAAATTCTATTTTAACTGTTCACATGCAACAATGCAGTAAGCCTGTTTGCAATAATATTGCTATGAATTGGAAAGCACCTAATAATGAATTTTAGCGTAATCTGCTGAGACCCAAGAAATCTCACTTGGGTCTTTTTACAGAGGCCCATACAAAGAGTCCCACACATACTGCTCTACAGTCTTTTTGTTTGTCAATTTAGCTCATCATTCCTATTGTGCACAAATGCATATTAATGAACAGTGATACAAGTGATTAATCCAAGGTTTACAAAAACATCTGATTGGATAATCATAGAAGTATGCTTTTAAAGGTCAAGACTGTTTTCCTTACGTTTTTACAGCAAGACAGGCTTAACAGATCCATTGTTGTGGAATTTGCAATTGAAAAAAAGATGAAGGATTCTTGAAGGATGTTGTTGTTGTTTTAACATGATCTGTATATATTTGCCTTGCTTTCACAGAGCAACGTGAAAAGATTGTTACACATATATGCAGGTTTTTGTGTCTTAGATAACTTTTTACTAGAGTGTCTTTTTGAGGGGAAAAAAACGACGAACAACTGAAGTCAAAAACTAACCAACAGCTGCTTCCTTCTAATTTGCTTTTTTAAAAAACGAAACGATGACTAAAATGTGTATAACTGTGAAGATGTGACGCGTGTTGATGAAGAAGCCGTGTTGACTGCTTTTGTGTGTGTTAGTTGGATGTCAGTGGTTGCGATTCCTTCTTTTGATGAATAGTTTGGGCGAGATCAGAATGAGTAGATACATTAGCGTGAAGGAACTCGTAACCGAAGTTGTGTTTTCATGTTAGCACAATACTTAAGCAGTGTAGTAACTCTTCGTTTCGCTAATTCTGATCCATTGCCTTTTGTGGGGTTTTAAGGGGTTAATGTGCTTGTATATTGCATACCGTTTCCAAGTTCTCAAACCGTTGTATCAGTGTATCTCTATTTACATTTGTAGCAGTAAATGTACATAAATATTTGTGCCCCCCACTCTTTTTGGATTACAGGGAGTAGTTTTTCGCCCTAGCTTAGTGTTTGTATCGTTTGTAGCATGTTTCAGCTTTAGCTTTCAGACTTTTTAGAGACCCGTTACACCCTCGCTAGTTTTGCTATTGCCTTAATGAGTCCCTAGCTGCTTTCCTGTTTTGCTAATTTTCCCTCTTCGTTAGCCAAGGGTCCTGTGTTGGTGCCACAGAGCTTGACTAGACCCTTCATTTCTTCTGATTTGGAAGGTCACCATCTAGAAGTAAGTAGAGTTAGCAAAACCGGATTAAAGAGCAGCACAGTCCTTACCATCTTCTGCCCCAGTTGAGATGCTCCAGATTTTCCTGTAGCTGTTGTTTTTCACTGTGAATTCAGGTGCACCTTTGTTTCCCCCTAACCCAAGCCCTTGCCAATGGTGCTTTCCTTCCCAATGCCTTACCACGCTAACATTAGGGAAGACACGCTAGTTTACTAACACAGCACTAACAGTCACGACCGTTAGAAGGGCTGCCTCACTTGAATGTCTACAAACTATACGTACTAGGTTATGTACGTTGTTCCAGTTTAAAGGTGTGGTCACATTCACCGAAATTTGTGGCCAAAAATGTCCACCGTCAAAGGCTGATTGCTCACGCAGATCACTTTCAAACCAGCTTTCTGTTAATTTGTGACAAACTGCGAATTCTGCACCCGAAAAAAATTTGCCCTCGCGCAAAATTCCTGATCACATGGATTCTTACTGAAATTTCGACCACAAAAAAGTGCCAGTAAATGTGACCTCACCTTAACACTCTATTGCAGTTTGAACTGATCTGAAATATTGTTAACTCGCATGCCCAAGATAAAGCAGATTTACAAGTCTTGCAGATGGTAACGATGTCGGAGACATATCGGCGCAGAATGTTGCCTGGTACATTCCCTTAAAGGCGCGTCCTACCAAGGCTTTTGTACAGTATCTAGGGTGAAAACCAACAAAGAGAATGTTAGCTGAATGTAACTCTTTTTACTGCTTTGGCTACCAGAACAATGTAGCTTTTTTGGTGCTACACTTGTAAGAAATGAAGAACACCAAAGATGAAATGTGATGGTTTTTGCCTTTTTGCATGTTCTTTGACTTTGGTGTGAGTCTAGTGATCCAGTGGAATGAATTTGAAACAGCTGAGTGAAAGATACAACAGTCTCGGTGAAGGCAAATGTGGAAATTCACAAGTGTCTTGAACATTTTCGACAACATTATCGCCTGTTTGTGATGAACTGCTTCCAGATTTATTGCTTGGGCACATTATGTATCTGTTAAAACCTCCCTAATTCCTTCAGTTGACCATCTACATTTCTGGGCACTAGTAGTTTGTATGGTGGATGTTGCATTTGTAAGGATCTCTGGGCTCTCTGGTGTCGTTTGGCCAGTATAGTTGCAATTTTGTCAAAACAAGGGTGTACGCGCCGAACTGTACTGATATGCATGTTTTGGATTCTAGCTGTAGATATTAAAGGGTTTTCTTGTGTACTGGGTTTATTTATGAACTTGAGCAATTTGTTATTGGGATGATAGTTTCTGAAATGTCTTGATTTGCACTGCCAGTTTAGTTCTTGCATCATGGTACTGCCACAGATGAGACTGTAAAGCCATAGGTTTATCTGTCATTGAATGAACTAAAATTCTGCTTTGACGTAAACCTCAGAAATATTGACTTTCAGAATGAAACCTCACAGTTTTTATCAGTGCCTGCTCACTCAAATACAGACTGTGATGAAAACACAATTAATTACACAGGTATCAACTGGCAATCCTCTTCTAGACATTTTAATATTCAAATGTACTCAAATTTCACTCTGTATCTCACTGGTTATAATTGGTGGTAAAAAATAAATAAATCAGCATACAGAAACCCAATAATAAACTATTTATCTTGTCTTTGATTCCTTCCTATTTATTTTTCTTCAAGTCTGGTTGCAAGTTTCTGGAGTCAACAGAGTTTAACAGAAGTAAAAAATTTGCATGTACAAAGAATAACCAGGGTTGCACAAAAACAAAAATACACTCGTAAAAGAAAAAAATAAAACCATATATTCTTTTTTTTTTTTAAGGTGCATTATAATTATTACATGTAATTGTTATTTTTTAAAACATTATATGGCATCCCTTGTTCAAATGATCTGAACTGTTGGCCATTTGTAAAGTCAAAACACCCATGATTACAATTAAATAGTAACAACATAAACATGGGAGCGATTCACCGATAACTTTTCTTTGCACTCGTTTAATCAAACATGGGTTTGATATATATGGTCCATATTTACCTTGTGTAAACAGATTTCAGTAGTACATGAAAGTACAGTAGTAGTGCAGTAATAGGGTGTGCACATTAAAACCTAATTCCACTTTCATACTAACAAGTGCAACAGAAAAACAAAGACAAATGCAGTATGGTTCCAAAATGGCAGTATTGCAACAGCAATATTCAAATCCCCATTCCTTATATATAAAAATTAATCTAGTAAAATCACAGGTAGAGGAACGAGATGCTCATGTAAGATTTTATAAAGAACTAAAAGTGATGTGAAAAGTTAAAAGGTTGAACTTGGTATTGGCACAAAGGCAGGCAATGCTGAGGCAGTGAAGAAAAACTATTACACAAAAACAACAGAAAAAGCACAATGTCACAGAAATGCTGTGATTAAAATGCAAAAAGATGCTCATATTGTTTTGACTACATACAATTAAATTATTAAAACGTATGTCAATAATTACAAGTCGAGTTAAAATCCTGGCCTATTTTTCATAACCTCAATCACAATCAAAAGCGTTCCTGGTTATCTGATCAGAAGGAAGCCTGAATTGTGTGGAAGACTGTCCTCTTTTTGGGAGGTCATGCAAGTTTTCACATGTGTATGTGCTGGGCCTCCATATATCCTGCCTGAGGCATTATCCAGAGAGAAACGAACAATAGATTTAGACTTAACCTACAGATTCCTTCTACACTTTCTGTTAATGATGAATTCTCTAATGCGAGCATTGCACGTGCTTTACACAGAGGTGTGTAGAGGTATACCGCCATGTGATGGAGAATATGCATGCTCTGATGAAGAGGAGATCGAGCGTGATGAAGATGCTTCTTTCTGTAACTCCTCCACCTTCCTCTGTAGCTCTGCACGCAGATACAGCAGCTCCTTCAGGTTCTGATGCACAGGCATCTGATCAAAAGAGAATACACAAACCACATTTCAGTTTCCTCAGAGAGCTGGTGTCTGTTAGTAAAGCTCTAGTTTTAGTAAACTAGCAATCATGTGATTCTACTAATTGTTTACATGCATTGTTTAAGCTTTGCTAATGTGTTGAGAACATTGTGCACCTGTGGTCTCATGCGGGGGTTCCAGCGTACGTAGTATCCAACCCAGAGCTCCAAATGTCTGAGACTGGCCAGAGGGTACAGAACATGGTTTTCATAGTTTACATAGAAGGGGTTGGTGAAGTCCTCTGGCTGGCTATTGATGTAGGACCACAAAGACACCGTTTTACTGTTCACTTCCTAAAAACAGAAGGAAAGATTTGAAAATTTCAGCATTGGTCCATCAAAACTACTACTAATCCATCCCAGGGTTGACACAGTGGTACATGCCTTTTCCACTCGCTCTTGTTCACTGTTGTAAAGGAATGTACCAAACAGGCAGCTGTAGAGGTGATCCAGGATGGTGATGAGGAAGAGCTCATTAAACTCAAAAGCAGTGGGAAACTGAGAACACATTATAAAGACATTCATAGCAAGTTCCAAAACATCAGTATCCATTTAATGAGGCTCAATGATAAAACACAAACATAACATTTTAAAGGGGTGGTTCACTGGGGTTTTTCTAGGCTTGATTGTGTTTATGGGGTGCAGTCTAACATGTGTTAATGCTTCGTTTTTTTAAAAACGCATTATTTTTCACATAATTTACCTTTATTCCACACAGCTCTGTCCCTTCTCTGAGAAACGGGCTGATCATTTTCTGCTTTTATGAAGCCCCTCCCTCAGAAATAGAAGATGGGCTCTGATTGGTTAGCTAGCCCAGTGTGTTGTGATTGGCTAATTTAGACACTAACGTTAAAAAAGTGAAATCGCGATGAACCACCCCTTTAAACAACATTTCATTATAAATATACATTTTACTATAAATGAAAATGTTAGTGCTTAGATAGCAAAAAAGGTGCAGCTCACCTGTCTCATCATTTGCCAAACACAGTCTATGAACTGCACAAATAGAGGCGAGCGCTCAGAGTTTGCATGATTTTCATCTCCATGACCAACACGCTATGAAAGTAAGAGATTTTTAAAAAAGAAATGAACACTTCCATTCAGCAACGACACATTAAATCGTTCAAATGACAATAAATGATTTATAATTTTACAAAATATTTATATTTAAAATAAATGCTGTTCTTCTGAACTTTCAAAGAATCCTGAAACAAAATATTAAAGGGTTAGTTCACCCAAAAATGAAAATTCTGTCATTAATTACTCACCCTCGTGTTGTTCCAAACCCGTAAGACCTTCGTTCATCTTCGGAACACAATTTAAGATATTTTTGATGAAATCTGAGGGCTCTCTGACCCTCCCATAGACAGCAAGGTAACTACCACGTTCAAGGTCCAGAAAAGTACCAAGATGATCGACAAAGTAGTCCATGTGACATCAGTGGTTCAACTGTAAAGTTACGAAGCTACGAGAATACTTTTTTGAGCAAAGAAAACAAAAGTAACGACTTTATTCCACATTTTCATCTCTACTGCGTCACTTGTGGATGCGCGTTCACGACAGTACCATGACGCGAGCGTGTGGCGGCACTGACCCAGATCCGGCTTAATGACGTAATTTCATCAAAAATATCTTAAATTGTGTTCCGAAGATGAACGAAGGTCTTACGGGTTTGGAACAACACGAGGGTGAGTAATTAATGACAGAATTTTCATTTTTGGGTGAACTAACCCTTTAAGAAGCAAAACAATTTCCAACACTGATAACACTCAATAACATGCCCGCCTGACTGGCTGAAGTCAGTTTTATACGCCATATAGAGTCTCTTTCACACTCAGGTTCCCTCACCGCAGCAAACTTGTGTCCAAAGCTGATCCATTCCTTCTCCAGCAGCACCTGGAAGCCCCTGAGAGTCCTGTAGTATGAATCCAGCATCAGCATGGCCAGAGAAGTGAGCTGAGCTGTGCGGTCCCAGCCGTCACTACAGTGCACCACCACAGAGCTCTTACTCGACTCAACCTTATCTGCAATCTTCACCGCACCAGCAAGCAAAAGCTAGAAAGAGAGAGAGTCGACTCCTTTAAAAGCATCTAATCGTCTTACACTGGGTGCACACTGTATGCCATGATTCGGCCATCTGAGACAAATCTCGCAATTCGATCGCTAGTTTGACATGTTCAGCCAATGACCATTAAGATGAAATTGAACCTGATGACCTTATTAATGCAACAACAAACCAGCACTTACTCCACACACATCTTTTTTTAATTTTATTCAAGGCAAGCCATGATCAAAATTAAAGCTAGAGACTGCTTTTGTTTGACTGTCACCATTTAAATTCCATGTGTGAATGCGGCTCACCATCACAGAACGTGTCACGGATTGATGATGTAAAACTCTGGACACTCTATTTTTAGTGAGTCTTGAACATTGTACAGTCTGACATTAATGACAGCTGAGATCCCCCAATGTGACACGGTTTATAGCTGGGATCATGTGCGTACAGTCTGACAAGCAACAATCGTAAAAGTGTGCACCTGGCTTTACTTTCTGATTCAGACTTATGGGGAACTGACTACATCCACTAAATCCTGTTTCTTGGGACAAGCTGGTAAAAAGGGCTCATCAAAGGAAATTTCTTAGTTCTTAGAAAAAGTCTGGCATCATTTCTTTGCTAATGCCAATTAATGTTTTCTAACATTGAAATTCATATATTTCTAAGAGTGGCTAAATGCTTTTTGCAGCCACTCTGTATATGACTAAATCATATACTCACGTAGAGGTTTCAAACATATGCTTATAAAGGCGAGTAGGAGAACAAGAATGTCCACTATTAATTCATATTGTAGGAATAAAGATTAGAGTTGGTGTTTACTCGTATGTACTCCAGCCAGTGTGTGGCATCTATGGCGGAATGCCAGTGGGGTTCGTCCATGGTAGGGTAGACCACCTCCTTCAGCTTACGCAGAGACTCTCTCATAACATGAATGTTTGGGATCTCCAGGAAATTCAGCTCCATGCTGGGGTAGAAATTCTCATTCTCATAACCTCCATCCTTAGCCTGAGGCATGAAACAGCAGAAAATAGTTAGAGAAGATTCTTGGCTTCCATTTTTATCTCCTGGCAGGATCTTCAGATATACATTAGCACAGATGGCTACTCAATACTTTAAAACTACATTTGCGCAAAACAACATGAGCGTGTGTGCATTATGTGTGAGAGAGGCATACAAATCTTTTCCCTACATTTTCCCTCAAAAATACTTAGCAGCATGTAGGCCTGGGCGATAAAACGGTATTGATATATATCGACGGTACACCATCAAAGAAAAAATGTTCGATATATCGCACGATAGTTCACGCTTTTTTCATTTAAAGGCGCATGTTATGAGCGATAAGCAGGCAGCCAACAGAGAATCTGACGGGTAGGATAAAATGTCAGGACACCGTGCCTGCCTGCGATGAGGAGACTGTGAATCAAAAAAAGGAATATTAGTTGAATTTAAAATAAAATTCGCATTCGAATGCAAAAACGGTGTATTTGAATTTGAGGTGTGCGTCAGGGAGCCTTATCAGTGGAGCACGAGATGCGGTGAGGATGATGTAAGTTTCGTTGTTGCATTTTAATGTTTTTGTTGAACCCACAAGATGCGTCGCTGCTGCATTTTTCATTCAAAATATTAGAGAAATATAGAAGCTCAATGCGGAGAAGATATTGTTTAGGTTAAAACCGAAACCAAGCCATTCACACAGAACACATATTCGGCCCGTTCTTGAGACGCATAACTATGACTGTTGCACTCGCGTCTCACACAAGAGATGAACAGAAAGCCATGTAAAGTTAAAGGAGGTTCAACTTTTAGAAAACATATCTCGATAATTTGTAGGGGTTTTATTCCATTCCACTGCGTCTCATGTTTTTACATGCAATCGTGTGATCGGTGCTTTGGCTATTTGTATTAAGCTATGCATAAATACATGATGCTGTTTTGTTCATAATTATGCAATTTACGAAATGATATTTGATTTATAAATATTAGTTTAGACGAATATTAGTTTGCACTTTTTTTTTTATAGACTTATTTCATTGCATTGAATAAACAATTTAATGAGGTGCTTTATTTTGCTCATTGCGCCCTCCTGTGGCCTCAGGAGACAGGCCAAAAGTTTCCTTAACACTTATTTAATCTGCATATAAAATATAAGAAAGGAGATATTTGTTTACATTTTATTTTGTTATTTTGTTTGTTAGGACTAAAATAAGTTGTTGTTTGTCTTAATAAATTGGGTAAATTAAAAATACAGTGGTTAAATTTAAACCTTTTTTTCTACTGCTCTGTTTAAGAAAGGTTATAATAAATGTTCAATTAATTATCGATACCGAACAATATGAAACATATTGTGATAATTTTTTTAGTTCCAACACCCAGCCCTACGTGGATGAGAAACGCAATCAGTATAAGAATATTTTGCATCGTACCTCCTCAGGATCTCTGTAGAAGTACAGATCCGGCATGACCAAAAACAGTGGCATTTTTTCTACTGCTCTCTGTTTAAGAAAGGTTATAAAAAATGTTCAATAATTATCGATACTGAACGATATGAAACATTATATCGTGATACATTTTTTAGCTATATCGGCCAGCCCTAGCAGCATGTTATTTTTACTCTGCAACATTGATGAACTGAACAAGAAAACATCAGTGAAGGAAATCACTATTACCTTGTGATTATCAGCCACCATGCTCTGTCGAGCATCAAATATGGTGAGTTTATGGGACTGTGCATTGGCATCCATGATGGTCTGGAGGTAATGCTCATCCTCCTTACATCTGCGGTCTGTCGGGCCCACCATGGGCTGACTACAGCGAACTATAGTGGCCTGAGTTTCTGGATGGATCCATGAGAGGACCTAAAAGAGAAAATGAGGCACAGGAGTCCAGACAGCTTTTGAATGATCACATGTTCACTTCATTTATTTCTACGTTGTTTTTTTTACACGTTACTACATTGGAGGGGGGGGTTGTGATTAGCATTTTTTTCTTCATTTTACCCCTGACTACTTCAATAATTACTGGGAAAATTTAACTGGTATTAGTATAGAACAATATTGGAAATTAAACAGGGCTCAAGCAAAAAATGCCACCAAAAGTGAAGAAAAATGCCCCACATGTCATCATAGAGTCGATGCAGACACTGCAGTGAGAGTTTTTCCAATAGAGTTTTCTATTTGTTTTGTACTTTTTATAAATGTTAAAATGTAAGTTATTCCTAAGATGGGGAAGTTTCATTACGCCAGTCTTCAGTGTCACATGATCCTTCAGAAACCATTCTAATATGCTGATTTTGTGCTCAATAATATTTCCAATTGGTTTCAGGATTTTTGTGATGAATAGAAAGTTCAAGAGAGCAGCATTTATTTTGAATTAGAAATGCCTTTACTGTTTTTAAATGTCATGAAGTATTAATTTTTGTTTAAAAACACAACTCCTTTCAAACAATAGTGTCTGTATTCACTTTCTCTGAGGACTATGTTGTTGAATGTGTAACTAATGTGAAATGCTGACAACCCTAGAATGCAATGTGTAAAATCAAATATTAGGTGGAAAAAAGATGATATGTAAAGTAATGTTGCACGGACACACACCCTCACTTACCGGTATACGGTGTTTCACTCTGAAAGAGGCCACTCGTTTGATCTCATCCTCCTTAATACTGGTTGGGGTGACGAGCAGAGCAGGGTAAGTGTCACACACTTCATAATTACTGTTGATCTTACTGATGGTCCAGCTCTCATTTGGCAAACCCTGCAGACAGTGTGGAGAGAGAAAAGAGAACTATATAAAGGATGAATTCAGTCAGACAAGTCTATTCTTTTCCAGTGATGGGCAGCACGTCTCACCATTCTTTTATACTCTGCCACTGGATTATAAACATTCCATCCATCCTCTGGAAACTGCTCTTTGTATTGGAAAGTGAATAAAGACTGCAAAAGAAAAAGGAACAAATGGATTGTGGAGAAATGAACCAACTGCACTCAAGTAATTACTGACAGATCCAGTAGCCAATCACTGCTCTGACAGGAGTTATGTCATACCAGCTCATTGGACAGGGGGAAGGCATACTTGGTCAACACCTCCAAAATCTCCAGGTTACTCTGTTCTTCCTTTTTATAAGCAAACCTTGGACTCCTCATGTCCTATTGAGACAAATCACAAAACATTGGTATGGACAGATTGCAGTTTTTTACTTTTGAAATGAAAATTGTGTCAGATCTATTTTCCTTTAATAAGATTCACATTTCATGCTTCAGACAACAATTTGAAACACACGACTAATAAAAACCACAGCAATTTTTTTTATTCATTATGTTCCCTAAAATACTGATGTAAATATTGATTTGCTTTATTTACCTTGTATTCTGGAGATTGAGGTTTATAATAATGATTATCATTCAATATAAAAAAAATATATAATTTAAAATAAAATAAATTATATATGTATGCATGCAATGTAGCAATAGCCAAAAATATATTGTATGGGTCAAAATTATTGATTTTTCTTTTATGCCAAAAATCGTTAGGACATTAAGTAAAGATCATGTTCCATGAAGATATTTTGTAAATATCCTACCATAAATATATCAAAACTGAATTTTTGATTAGTAATATGCATGGCTAAGAACTTCATTTAGACAACTTTAAAGGCGATTTTTTTTTGCACCCTCAGATTCCAGATTTTCAAATAGTTGTTATCTTGGCCAAAATATTGTCCTATCCTAACAAACCATACATCAATGGAAAGCTTATTTATTCAGCTTTCAGATGATGTATAAATCTCAATTTCGAAAAATTTACCCTTATGACTGGTTTTGTGGTCCAGGGTCACATATTTTGAATAAATATTTTTGTACTTTACCATTGAAAAGTTTGGAGATTTTCACAACCCCTGTAGACAGTCCCTGTGTTTAATCCAAACACTGACACTGAGCTCTATTGTTGAAGGTGGATGTTTACTATGGGTGAAATAGACTAGCATGTGGGTGGAAGGTGGTGCATCTGACCTTACAGACGATCTCCATGCCACTAGTATTCTCCCCAAGACTCTGTACACTGATAGTTTCCAGCCTGCTGATGGCACCCAGGTTCACATCCAATATGAAAGGAGCATCCTGCAGAGATGGATGGAATAAGACATCTATTTAACTTTAATGTTTAATTTCATCATTTGGGCATATAACTCAATATCAAGACACTATGTTGATCTTGACATAGACAAAGAGAATAATTTTATTTGTTTTCTCCGTACCCGTTCTAGACTGACAAAGTAGAGTTTGTAGTCTGTGACTGTGAGTGTGCCGGTCACAGCTCCAGTGAAAGGACAGATATACATCACATCTTTAACTGCAGGGACAGAAGATAACAAATGTTACCCAACACCACGATACGAGCAGAAACAGGAAACAAGTGTCACCACGGATGGTCCGACATACCAGTGGTTTTGATGGTCTCTCCAGGGACCAGTGGGACTTCATCCATGGGCGCCTGCCTTCGTACATCCTTGAAAACCTGCTACAGGGTAAAAAGACAAAACCTCTCAAAATTCACACAGCAGTTACTTTATTCTGCTAATATCTTGTTCATACACTACCGTTCAAAAGTTTGGGGTCGGTAAGATTTTGTAAAATGATTTTGAAAGTCTCTTAAGCTCACCAAGGCTTATCTGATCAAAAATACTGTAAAATAGTAATATTGTGAAAAAGGATTAATATTTTTAAAAACTGTTTTCTATATTAATATATATTCGAAATGTAGCTTATTCCTGTGATGGCAGTGTTGAATTTTCAGCATCATTTACTCCAGTATTCAGTGTCACATGATCCTTCAGAAATCATTATGATATGCTGATTTAGTGCTCAAGAAAAATTTCTTATCATTATCACAGTTAAATTGGCTATGCTTGTGGAAACCATGATTTTTTTTTAAAGTTAAAATAAACAGTATTTATTTGAAATAGTAAAGATATTTGCATTGTTACAAAAATTGTCATCAATTTAAAGCATCCTTGCTGAATAAAAGTATACGTTTTTTTCTGACCCCAAACTTTTGAAAAGTAGTGTTTTCTCATAATAATATAGCTGCTACCATAAAGTCTGGGCTGATGTAAAGGCTTGACAAAGAGCTTGACAGCAGTAAAATAATTGAGTGAGTGGAAACAGAGGAGAGACTGAGGAAAGTTAGAGTAAGCAAGTACTGTTGAAGCAAGAGTAACTTGCCGTAGTGTGAGACGGCAGTTCATAGTCATCTTCGTCAGAGTCCTGAGACTGATTTTGTAAATTTCCTACTGTAAATATATAAAAACTTAATTTTTGATTAGTAATATGCATTGATAAGAACTTCATTTAGATAACTTTTAGACAGGCTATTTTCTCAATATTTTGATTTTTTTTGCACCCTCAGATTCCAGATTTTCAAATAGTTGTTATCTTGGCCAAAATATTGTCCTATCCTAACAAACCATACATCAATGGAAAGCTTATTTATTCAGCTTTCAGATGATGTATAAATCTCAATTTCGAAAAATTTACCCTTATGACTGGTTTTGTGGTCCAGGGTCACATATTTTGAATAAATATTTTTGTACTTTACCATTGAAAAGTTTGGAGATTTTCACAACCCCTGTAGACAGTCCCTGTGTTTAATCCAAACACTGACACTGAGCTCTATTGTTGAAGGTGGATGTTTACTATGGGTGAAATAGACTAGCATGTGGGTGGAAGGTGGTGCATCTGACCTTACAGACGATCTCCATGCCACTAGTATTCTCCCCAAGACTCTGTACACTGATAGTTTCCAGCCTGCTGATGGCACCCAGGTTCACATCCAATATGAAAGGAGCATCCTGCAGAGATGGATGGAATAAGACATCTATTTAACTTTAATGTTTAATTTCATCATTTGGGCATATAACTCAATATCAAGACACTATGTTGATCTTGACATAGACAAAGAGAATAATTTTATTTGTTTTCTCCGTACCCGTTCTAGACTGACAAAGTAGAGTTTGTAGTCTGTGACTGTGAGTGTGCCGGTCACAGCTCCAGTGAAAGGACAGATATACATCACATCTTTAACTGCAGGGACAGAAGATAACAAATGTTACCCAACACCACGATACGAGCAGAAACAGGAAACAAGTGTCACCACGGATGGTCCGACATACCAGTGGTTTTGATGGTCTCTCCAGGGACCAGTGGGACTTCATCCATGGGCGCCTGCCTTCGTACATCCTTGAAAACCTGCTACAGGGTAAAAAGACAAAACCTCTCAAAATTCACACAGCAGTTACTTTATTCTGCTAATATCTTGTTCATACACTACCGTTCAAAAGTTTGGGGTCGGTAAGATTTTGTAAAATGATTTTGAAAGTCTCTTAAGCTCACCAAGGCTTATCTGATCAAAAATACTGTAAAATAGTAATATTGTGAAAAAGGATTAATATTTTTAAAAACTGTTTTCTATATTAATATATATTCGAAATGTAGCTTATTCCTGTGATGGCAGTGTTGAATTTTCAGCATCATTTACTCCAGTATTCAGTGTCACATGATCCTTCAGAAATCATTATGATATGCTGATTTAGTGCTCAAGAAAAATTTCTTATCATTATCACAGTTAAATTGGCTATGCTTGTGGAAACCATGATTTTTTTTTAAAGTTAAAATAAACAGTATTTATTTGAAATAGTAAAGATATTTGCATTGTTACAAAAATTGTCATCAATTTAAAGCATCCTTGCTGAATAAAAGTATACGTTTTTTTCTGACCCCAAACTTTTGAAAAGTAGTGTTTTCTCATAATAATATAGCTGCTACCATAAAGTCTGGGCTGATGTAAAGGCTTGACAAAGAGCTTGACAGCAGTAAAATAATTGAGTGAGTGGAAACAGAGGAGAGACTGAGGAAAGTTAGAGTAAGCAAGTACTGTTGAAGCAAGAGTAACTTGCCGTAGTGTGAGACGGCAGTTCATAGTCATCTTCGTCAGAGTCCTGAGACTGAGCATCGGACGCGGAAGAATACAGATTATGTGACCGAAAGAAAGAAAGGAAAAAGAGGAGAAAGAAAATGTTTGTTAAAAAGTTCCTGTGGTTTAAACTTTGTTTTGGAAAGAGAAAGAGAGAGAATGCAACAAAGATAATAGTTGCTCTTTGGGGCTGATAGGTCAGATCCTCACACAGAGACAAGAAGTGTGATTTAAGGAGGAAGAGAGAAAACGAAAAACATACAGCTGCTCAGCCATCACTACTTCACTAGCAGATCTGAGCTAATGGCAACTAAATAATTCAAATGATGCTTTTGATGCTTCTGATGCGTTTCAATACAGATTCTTGATCTTTAGCCTTACCCTCAAGTTTGGCCTCCTGGAAACCTGGAGATCACACACAGACATCAGACAAAAATGAGTTACAAACACACACACACACCTTCATGAACATGTAGGCACAAAGGCACGCAGATTTAACACACATTAGACTGAATGTCAAGAAATGTCCAAGTCATATTTTACCCCAAAATCAGAAGAAAAATAATTACATTTTGCATGGAAAAACATTAAGTCTATTTTTAGGACCATTAATATTATCTACTACCTACTATCTATGTAAAAAATCTCATTCTCATTAATTTAATGTGTTAATAATTATATACTATTATATTAATTATTATAATTATATATATATAATTATATACTATTACTAAATTGTAAAGAACAATATTAAGTATACACACACTACCTTTTAAAAGTGTTGGGTCAGTAAGTTGTTCAAAATCTTTTTTTTTTTTAATTAAATTAATACTTTTATTCACCAAGAATGCATTAAATTGACTAAAAGTGACAGTAAGATGTTTACATCGTTACAAAAAAGAAATCCTATTTCAAATAAATGGTGTTCCTCTGAACTTTCTATTTTTTGTAAAAATCCTGAAAATAATATGCAAAAATATTAAGTATGTATTTATCATATTTATCAATGTTGCTATCTCAGACAAGCTTTACAGAATTTCCCAGAGCAATAAACTGGAGATTTCTGTGAGCAGCACAATTTACTAAAATGTGCATATAACGTGTTTAAAAATGTAAATTAATCTTACATTTCATTTCTGTGAAAACAGATTTACATAAGAAAATAATTTGTCTGAAAATACAGCAGACAGCAACAATTGTATCTTAAAAACAGGCTTCATTTTTATGCAAATTAGTTTTCCTTTTTTTTCATTTTGAATGTGATAAAATATAAGAAATTTCTTCATCAGATTCATTCTTTAACACCTCGATAAAGCATAAAGAAGGGCATATGAACAGAAGACAAACACGTAACAAAAAGACAGTGTGCAAAATACCATACTGAACACACACAAAGAAAGCAGACTAAGTGTGCACAAACAGTAGTTATATATTTGTAGTGCTATATATAATTTCTAATTCACAGCTCAAAACAGGTCAAAGCGTTGGTCCTTTTAAAGCAAACTGACAAACACCCCACTTCCATCCCCCTTACCCTGAAATCTATCTTCTTCCCAACCTGTCGATCAAACCACAATATCATAATGGATCTCTCTGAGACACAAAAAACAACACTTGGCCACACTCATTTTGAATACTATGTTTCTACGTGTAAATAATCGAAATAATTTCAACTCAAATCAATATTTCACTTCCATGTGTTTATTATTTGGTAAGCAGTAATAAGTTGGGATAATGTACAGTCAGTTGGCCATTATCACAAAACAAACCCGCTCATGGGTCCTTATCACCCCTCATGGGTTTATTTAGTAATATCAGCCAACTGGCTGTACATTATTGCTTGCTTATTCTATACAATAAAGGTCTGATTTTGAGTGAAAAACATCCTTTAACCTTGTATTCACGGGTAATGGCTTCTGGAGGGACACCGCCAGAGATCTGGCTGGAGATAGTGGCCGTTATCAGCTGTTTACACCACTCCACGTGAGATCCAGGACTGTGTGAGCAAAAAAAAAAAAAACACTCAAGCAAGTGCTTCAGTCAATACATCTGCCATTAGCTGTTATTATGTGAAACTACAAGCGCCATACTGGCACAGTTGCAAGTATTAATGTGCAGTACTGACATCCTGTGGTCTGTGGACTAAATATGACAGATGGCGATATGAGGTCAGAGAAATGTGTCACACAGTCTGATCTTTCATTGCTGAAAAATGCAACAAAATATATTATAACTTATAATTAATATATAACATCTTGCATGTTGGCTTTAAAAATGCTTTTGTCTTATTGTTTCAGTTAATGTTATCACTTCTTCGTCACAGAAGTAATAGGCTACTACCTAACTATATCAGTGTTATCTGAGCAGAAACAAACTAACGTACAGTATACATCAAGGTAAATATCATAACAATAAACAATATAGGACGCGTTTTATCTCTCCATCACAAAAGGCGTGCCTGAATCGCGCGCGTACACACCGTAGATGGCTTTATTTATGAAAAATACATATATAATTGTACATTTGAGCATAAAATCAAGTCTTGTAACCTGTCTAATGAATCCACGCGGTCTGGTCGAGATGCAGGGATTCCTCCTCCGAGGTTCCGCGGTTTGCGCGGGACAGGCGGCAGCACCGGAGTCTCTGAACCCGATGAATGCTGCTGTTTCTCCATTTCCCACCTTCCCGAGCTCCGTCGTGTAAGATGTGAATGTCTTTTAGCTTCCTCTAGTCTGACAGCAGAAGCTGTGTCTAGGAAGTCATCTCTATGTGGCTGTTCGTGTTCAGCAGTCTGCGGTCGCCGCTCTGCTTCCTGTTCTTCTGCTGCTGCCGCTGACAAATAACGTTTCTCTTTTATTTATGTCAAGGAAGCAGCCATGAACAAACCCCCTCCACAACCCATATTTAGATCGTTAACAGACCGGCAGCCATATATTGTGCGTATGCATATATATTTTCCCCACCACAATTGATGGTTAAACATAAACATTTGGAATACTTCATATTTTTTAAAATAAATGCTGTTCTTCTGAAATGCCCGCTATACTCAACAAAGAATAATGCAAACAAATGTATCACAGATTCCACAAGAAAGTAAGCAGCACAACGGTTTTCAACATTGATACAGATGAAACATATTTTGAGCATCAAATCAGCATATTAGAATGATTTCTAAAGGATCACGTGACACTGAAGACTGCTGGAAATTCAGCTTTAACATCACATTTTAAAATAGAAATAAATTACATTTTAAAATGCATCAAACTAGAAAAGTTATTTTAAATTGTGATAATATTTTGAAATATAACGGGTTTTACTGTATTTTGATTTTCAATAAAAAAAGTACATTGTAATAGATAACTTGAGGCATGTACCCAGGGTCGGCGCCAGAGCGCACAAAGTGAGGGGGCAGGCACATTTTTTTTGGGGGGCCGCACTTTTTTTGGGGGGAGGGGGGTCTGCTTTGAAAAAAAAATGTGTCTGAAAGTAATTTTCAGATGCAACGGGGAAAAAACGGGATAAACACAAACATGAAACTTGTAAATAAAATAATCTGATATATAGCCTATGTACAATTTAATAACATATAGCCTAGTTTGATATATGAATTGGGTGTTCGTCAAAGATTGCATGCGGTCGGAGATTCCCGTGTTTACAGCTCCATAAGATAACCTACTGGACGCTCTGTAGTTTTGCTGTATAGGCCTATAGATAAAAATATTAAAATTACAAACACACAACATTTTGAGTTACTTCCATTTGTGAAAAAAAGAATGTAGGCCTAGTAATTGATGTTATAAATACACACGCCTGATTTTTGTTTTAATTATCCATCGTACATAAAAAAACAACAAAAAACATTTGCAATCAAGACAAAAAAGCCAGAAGTGAATGTAAACCAGATTTG
>NW_015537968.1:329902-338023 GCF_001515605.1 Sinocyclocheilus anshuiensis
TTTAGTTCCCCTCACTTTACAACAAATCCTTTAAATTTAACCGTATCAGAACAGAATAAGAATTTAAAAATATATAATTCTAATGGATAAATATAATTGCAGTATATAATAATATATGCTTAGCAATAAACATGCCAAAACAAATTAATTTATAAAGAAACGTAAGGTAAAGTTGGGCTTACTTCTCTCAGGCACAAATCCAAATGTGTCCATATTTGTGATGTAGCTGAAGCTAAACTATTAGCCTTATTAGGTAAAATAGGCTTTGTAGTTCACGCGCGTTCCAGTATCGACGGAAAAATATCGTAATGAGCAAAAATATGCCACAGTGGACCGGGTCTCACGCCGAACAGCACGGTAAACGGATGCACTGTTTCCAATGAATGCAGTAGCTTAGTGTGCGCGTGAGGCGCTGGCGCGATCAAACAGCTGAAACATAAAATAGACTACTCCGTAATTTTTGGTCATACAGTAAAGGCATAATTCGAAACTGCAAAGTGCAAAGTGTTACCAGTTTGAAAATTCAAGAATAATAGCAAAGTAAATAAGAATTCTTTCTAAATGCAGCACCGTTCTTATTTCGCTCTGCATAACCTGAACGAAAAAACTTTTTTTATTTGCTAAGAACGAACCAAAATGAAAACATTTCGCTTTTAATCTGTGTATTTAACAGCCTGGGAAACCTTCCCTGGGCAGTACCTTGCCTCACCGACTAAAATCAGGGCGCCCACTACAGAGACGGCACCAGAGGTGAGGGGGCACAGTGGCCGAGGTGGCCGGGCCGGGCCCCCTAAGCTCCCCCCCGTGGCGCCGACGCTGCAATGTACCTCATTAATGTAACTAAGGAAACATCTGTTTGCTTTTAGATCAGGCTTGCACTTATTAAATTGTCTGGAAATCATTTTATATCTATGCTGTTTTCGTATCACTGTGACAGTAAATCAATTTTTGTGATTAGAGTATGCATTTTCATTGCAGTCAATGCATGCTTGCAGGTCTTGAATAACATCTTTTTAAAGGTGATCAGTCATTCTAGACAAAAAGGAAATTGCATTGGGTGGTTTATATGCTATAAGTAGTACTGCATATAATAGTAATGCAAGCAACCTTTAAAAAGCCCGCTGTCATACAATCAGAATGCCTGAGAAGTACAATAATGAGCATACAGTCTTTTCCTTGTGAACTCTTTAAATTAATTTAATCAGCATTATGTACAGAACAATAGCTGGCCAACAAATAAAGGATACATGTGGGAATACAAAACAAAAATATATCCCGCAAAACTATTATGTCTAACTTAAGATAATGTCAGAAAAAAAAAAAAAAATTCAGAGTGCAGCTTTCCTTCACTCAATCTCATGCAATGGGATTGAGAACAAAAGAATTCCCTACAGAATCAGATCATTTTCAGATCTTTAAAATGTTACAAAGCAAAACCTAAATGCCCATTAAAAAAAGAAAAGAAATTATACTTATAAGAGGATGTCCAACAAACTACCTAGTTACCAAAACCAACCAAAAAAATTTTCTAATCACTTTCCTTTTTATAAAACGGTCAAATTTTACACTGAATAAAATAATTATATTTTACAACAATAGAACTTTCAACAGTAAAATAGGTTTTTGTTTGAGGTAATTACATCGTTCTGGTACTTGTACAAAATAAAAAATAGATTTCTGTCTTTTTCCCCCTAAAAACAACCAACCGCAAATGGTTTGTTTGTTTATTGAACTTGTTTGTCTTCTTCACACACACTATGGTTTAAACTTCATATCCTCATTGAGGTCAAAGTCTTTAGAAGTTCAGTTTTCCGTGGCAGCATGAGCAATGGCTCACCGTAGCCCTCCTCTATCACCCCGTGTCAGTCACCGCTCTCTTCCTCAGGAAAAGGCTGAATTTGGAACAGCTCAATCCCACCGCTTCATATCCCAGCCACTCCATCCTACCCAAAAGACTTTGCAGACCACGCTACGTCTCGTTGGGAGCAATACTGTCAGCTCCATCAGAAACAAAATATTTGCTTTCCGTGGCAACTGCACATCGTTTTACAGGGTATAACCAAAAGCCACTAGCATGTAGGGCTTCAAATTGTTAAACTCCAGACCTCAGCAGGAGAAGAAACTACCTGTTGCTCAAACGCACAGTGAATGGAAATCATTCTATTCTACCGCTGATGCTGCCATAAAGAAAAAACAATGTTTCTCTAAAAAATATACACCTGAAAACCTCAGATATGAGTCAAGGCACCGGAAAGGTATCCACGTCGCTCGCTTAAAAAAAAAAAACCCTGGTTCTGTTCAACAAGCTAATATTAATTGCTTCAGAACATTTTCCTACATATCAACGGAGGACAACATATCTGCTTCCTTTACCTTCTGAGGTCAGCCATTTGAGTTTGCCAAGCAGTTAAACCAAGTATACTAATGAAATGATTTCTCTACCAAAGGTTGACGACCCTGCTTCATACTGGATTAACTGGACACCATGCAGATTACAGTTTACAAGACCAGCATCTCTAAACACCATTTACATGCCATCTTACTAGTGCTCAACATCCAAAAATGTTCTTCACTCAGATCTACACTTCAGAACCCTAATAACACACATAACGTAACACATAAATCACATACGTCCGTCCGACTTGATCGCTTTCAATCGTCACAAGACTATCCCAAGCAGTATCCAAGTGGCGTCTGGGATACACACACGTAATCTGACTCACTTTCTTCCATGGTATGCGGCATGAAAAAAAACAGCACTGTCACTTTAAGGCTTCTCTTTTCGTTTAACGTTTTTTTTTTGCGTGATGAAGGCCGTACTGTGGTTTATTGCATAATTGTTTTGTTACTCATTATCGCAGACATCACTACTAATTGTGTTACCATAATTATCACTATTGCTATGTACAAATGTCCAATGTCTGTAACAGCTTGCGAGTGGGATCAAAACGGTGTCTGTAAGTGTGTGATGTGCTGATTGGGCGTGGCAGCGTTGGGGGTGGAGCTGTTTGTCAAGTGGGTGGAGTCTGAGAGCTGCAGTTCCTCCAGTTTCTTCAGGTACTGATCCCTCAACGCCAGTAGCTCCTTATAGCGCTGCTCCACTGGACTCTGTTGCTGATATGCACAAATATAAACAAACATGCACACATGTGAAGTGACAACTGTGTCAAATAGCCACCAGAGTGCAGCAAAAACACTCTGACTTCAAATAAGGAAATCTGCATTTTTATGATAAAAATGTGGCACTATGGACTGTACTCACTACATTTGAATGTTTTTACTGGTCTATTGTTTTTGTAGCATTTAATATGTACATTTAAAACAGCATTAATCTTTGTTATGACTAAGGTGGTAAAACGGTTATTTATGCCAATGCTGGAGCGGCTCCTGCAAAACCTCTTTAACAGAATGCATGTGTGTGTGTGTGGTGATCTGTTGCTGATATGCACAAATATACACAAACATGCACACATGTGAAGTGACAACTGTGTCAAATAGCCACCAGAGTGCAGCAAAAACACTCTGACTTCAAATAAGGAAATCTGCATTTTTATGATAAAAATGTGGCACTATGGACTGTACTCACTACATTTGAATGTTTTTACTGGTCTATTGTTTTTGTAGCATTTAATATGTACATTTAAAACAGCATTAATCTTTGTTATGACTAAGGTGGTAAAACGGTTATTTATGCCAATGCTGGAGCGGCTCCTGCAAAACCTCTTTAACAGAATGCATGTGTGTGTGTGTGGTGATAAGGACATTCTGAGTGACAGTTCACTGCAATGCCAGTCAGGACGTAATTAAACTGGAGAGAGAGGATTTTCTGCACAGATGAATCGGGTGCACACACACACACACACACACACACACAAACACTCAATCCCACCCAGAGGCAAAAACACCCACTATAGAAAAGATGCACATGCTTCCACCCCCTTTAAACATCCGTTTGTATATACCCTAAGAAAGTCATCTTAAATAATGCTTATTACCATACAAAATGCTATAGAAGCCACAACCTGAGTGTGAATGTATGTTGATACCTGGTGTTGTATGCGAGGGTTCCACCGGATGTAATAAGTCACCCAAAGCTCTAGGTGGCGCATGCTGGCAACAGGGTAAAGCACACGACTGGATTCTGAAGTGTAGAAGGGGTTTATATACAAGGATGTGTCACTGTCGACAAAAGACCACAGAGACACCGTCTTCACCCGAACGTTCTAATTAAACAAAATTGAGAGAAAAAAGAATAGAAAAATCAGAAAGATGGCATTTGAATAAACACTACTCCATTATTTGAAGCGAAGCTTAAGTATTATTCTATGTTAAAGAAAATGACAGGAGTTTAAATATATACACTGCCAGTCGAAAGTTTGGAATAATTAAGATTTTGAAATTTTTTGAAAGAAGTCTATTATGCTCACCAAGGCTGCATTAATTTGATCAAAGTACAATATCAGTACAGTTATGCTGTGAAATAGTACTACTTAAAAATAACTTCTATGATTATATATTTTAACGTATTAATTCCAGTGATTAAAGCCACATTTTCAGCAGTTATTACTCCAGTCTTCAATGTCACATTATCCTTCAGAAATCATTCTAATATGTCTTTTGAACTTAAGTACAGGTGATTTAATATATTGGTACAACAGAAGCAGCTGTTAAGTTGTTGAATATATATCGGTAATACAGCAGGTAAGGTGTTGAATCCTTTGGTTAGCAGTAGATGTAAAGTAGGATGGTGTTCCCTAACATTGTTGTTGCGGTGGACGGCTTTAGAATGAATGTTTCATCTCCCCAAAGTGCACTCGACTCCGACTGAGAGTCAGTGAAGCATCCCTTTTACTCATGCTCTACTTCACAAAATGAGTACAGAGAGAAATAAAAAGCAATGTGTGCGTGTGAGAGAAAGAAAGAAAAGGCCAATATATCCCACTGATGACAACTGGCCTCCAATAAGCAGTGAAGAAGATTGGATTTCAGAGATTCAGAGACAAAGGAGTGATAAAGGTAAAGAAAGACAGGTAGAGTACAGCGCATTTTAATAGATCCATCCTGTTTCCACAATGCATGTGATAATTATAGACTAACATACAGTGAGGTCCAAAAGTAAGACCACATTTTTAATCTGAGATTCAAAATCTAGTTAAACCAGGAAATAAACAAAGGTTTTTTTTTTTAATCATGACAAACTGATTAAGACATGTCAAGTAAATTCTCAATTCAGCTCAAATCAATTAATTTGTAATCCTTTGCTGGAAAAAATTATAAATTTTATTAAATGAGAAAAATGCAAAAAGCATGCATTTTCTGCTGGTCGCAAACTTTTGGCTCCACCGTATTTGGAAGGCCACCATTCAGTGGCTGTATGTAAAATCAGTGAAAATAATAATTATGGATTGCATTATAAAATATAACACTTTACTGATATTCAGGGTAGGAAGGAACTTCAGGATTTATATATTAATGTGGTTTAATATCACCGGTACACCAATTGTTTGTGACGTGTGTTTGTGTGTTATTTCTTACATTGCTTTCACGGGCACTCTCACAGTTGTAGAGGAAAGTGCCAAAGCGGCAGCTGTACAGGTGATCCAAGATTACCACCAGGAGACGTTCATTAAACTCAAACGCTGTTGGGAACTGCAGATGTGGGAAAGAGATAAAAGTTAAAGATCATGATTAGGGATGTAACGATTCACTCAACTCACGATTCGATTCGATTCACGATTTTGATTTCACGATTCGATTCACAATTTGTTTTTTTTTAACAAAATGAGATTTAAGACAAATTATAAATTAAATGTGTCCTTTTATTATTGCTTGGACAAAATGCTGAACTTTAATATGCATTATACAGAGGCAAGATGAAAGAAAAAATACTATCTAAACTTTTCTAAAGACAGCAGGTTCCCCTCAGACATTCATTCATATAAACTCCTACACCTAAATGAATCGCGATTTGTTTAGCATCTCAACCGATTTGAATCGTCACATATTTTAATCGATTTTCAACCGGCTCGCGGTTAATCGTTACATCCCTAATCATGATGCACCGATACCGATACTGCGCACCTGGACTCCTACTCGTACTCATTAAAATGCTCCGATACCAAAAACTGATAGCCCACTAGAGACCTGCGCAGGATGGATTTTTCAGTCCTGCTCCAGAACTCAAGCGTTTGGAGTAGTGAGTGAATTCTAACTTAAACACCTCTGATTGGCAATTGCGTTCCAGAAATCAACAGATACGTCTGTGATTGGACACATAGCTCAACGCTGCAAACGTTTAGATGTTTAGATATTTCTAAGGATTAAGGATGTCTATGAAGTAGACATGTTGCATTATATCATAATTAATATAATGTTAAACATTCAACATGTATGCGCGAGCTGATAAGCAAAGTGGATTGAGCGTGCGGCGGCATAGATGCATGAGCTTGTCGAACAAATATCCCTTTCTCACAGACATCGCTGGAAAAGGGACGTGACATGTGGCCAAGTATGGTGACCCATACTCGGAATTAGTGCTCTGCATTTATCCCATCCAAAGTGCTGGAAAGTATGTAGTTCGGTCGGAAATGTCAAAAGCAAGTAAGTAAAACAATGTACAAGTTACTAGTGTTACAAGTTACTTGACGGTAAGGAGCGAGAGATAGCACGCACACACTTCTGTTGCATGATCTTGATTGCCGTTCCCTCCATTAGCAGTTAGCACACACAAGTGAATACAAAACAAACAAAAATTAGTGGCATTCACTATAAATAACATTTATTTTAACGTCAAGCCTATAGGACTTTATTTAAAGCGAAAGTGAAACTAGCAGCCTGTGTGAAATGCACTAAGCTATACATGTCTCTCTCATTCTGCACCTATACAAATGTGTGTGCGCATTGTGCATCTTTTGCTTGACGTTAACTGCATATTGCATACGAGTCGTTTTGGAATATAAGTCGCAGCACATTTCCGATGATAAAAAATGTTAAATTCAGAAAATGTGTTCATCGCTGTTACAAGATTTATGTATAATGAATGGTTCCCTGAATTATTACAGGAAAACAGCAATGGAGCAGCTCTAATGTGTATTACAAAATGGATCGTTCCGGTCCTTGATTCTGATTGGTTGAGCCGCGTTCGAAGCTGTTGTAAATTACTCTACAAACATACACATTTGTTTACTTTGTGTGTTGCTTGGCAACCACTTTGTTGCAACCACAACTGTTTCTGAGGAACTACATTGTTTGGTGGAAGAATACTGTATTACAGTATTCTTCCACCAAACAAATATTCTTCCACCAAACAATGTAGTTCCTCAGAAACATTTGTGAACTGTTTCTGAACAGTTGTGAACCGTTTCTGAACAGTTGTGAACCGATTCTGAACAGTTGTGAACCGATTCTGAACAGTTGTGAACCGTTTCTGAACAGTTGTGAACTCCGCTTCGCGTCGTGCCTAACAACGCCCCTTAGCTGTTAAAAATTCACTGTAAACCACGGCTTCTTGGGGCTTATTGCTTTATTTTAACACAGCGTGAAGGAACTCGATTCTGAACAGTTGTGAACCGATTCTGAACAGTTGTGAACCGATTCTGAACAGTTGTGAACCGATTCTGAACAGTTGTGAACCGATTCTGAACAGTTGTGAACCGTTTCTGAACAGTTGTGAACTCCGCTTCGCGTCGTGCCTAACAACGCCCCTTAGCTGTTAAAAATTCACTGTAAACCACGGCTTCTTGGGGCTTATTGCTTTATTAAATTAAAGATGAAATACCATAGAACAATAAAATGAACAGTGAAAGTAACAAAATCTTGTACAATACATTTTAGCGGGCATAATTAAGTGTGAAAATAACTGAAGGAAATGTCTAATTGCTAAATGAAGCCAGCTAACATGATTAATATTTTTTTTTGGTTTCTGTACCCAATATGTAAAAGAAATTACAGGTATAGGTATCGGAAAGTACCGGAAATAAAAGTATCTGTATTGGACTCGTTCTGGAAAAAGTGGTATCAGTGCATCCCCAGTTAAAGAGATTTAATTGCATTAAAGGTGCCATAGAATGGAAAACTGTATTTACCTTGGCATAGTTGAATAATAACAGTTCTGTACATGGA
>NW_015537968.1:338201-338580 GCF_001515605.1 Sinocyclocheilus anshuiensis
ACTTACCACATAAACAGAGTAAGGAGAGATGACTGAGGATGATGGCGAATGATTTACAGATCCTGAGCACCACTGACAAGCATCTGATCTTGTAAAATGTGTGGTAAGTAGTACTGCCGCTGTAGTTTACGCAGAGCACGTGCGATCGCAAATCTCCAAAGTGAAAGTAAAACGCGATTGTGCATTCGAAAGCAGTTTCAATGCTCCGCATATTAATATCGGCTCCCTGATGCCCGCATTTATACAGTATAATTACCCAACGATATAACTGCGAGAGACAGTATTGAAATATATATTTTCCCTGTTTCCTTCCTGCTGTGTGAGCTACTGAAATGAGCCGCACTGTGAAACAGCCAATCAGAGCAGAGCTCAACATTGA
>NW_015537968.1:338970-339466 GCF_001515605.1 Sinocyclocheilus anshuiensis
ACAATTTAAAATATTGTATCAATGCATTCTATGGCACCTTTAACACATTAAACTCTAATTAGCCGGATAAAATAATTTTACAAAACACATTAAGAAAATGCATTTCAAATCTGTATTATGTTTTCTTTTGATTAACACAAAAGAGATATTTGAGATGCTGATTTCTGTGTTATATATTAGACAATGGTGTTCAAGCTCCAATAAAGTACTTAATACTACTGCTGACTACATACAACAGCTAGCTTTGTGTTGTTAAAGGGTTAGTTCACCCAAAAACGAAAATTAGCCCATAAATTACTCACCCTCACGTCATCCTAGGTGTATATGACTTTCTTCTTTCAGACGAATCCAGTCGGAGTTATATTAAAAATGCTCTTTCAAGCTGTTTAATGCCACTCAGCGGGTGTTGCATGCATCGGTCCAAAAGAAGTGAAATAAAAAGCGCTCATCCATTAAAAAACCCCGTCTCACACGGCTCCGGTGGGTGAACAAAGGC
>NW_015537968.1:340345-345740 GCF_001515605.1 Sinocyclocheilus anshuiensis
ATTAAAAATTGTCTTTGATCTTTCAAGCTGTTTAATGCCACTCAGCGGGTGTTGCATGCATCGGTCCAAAAGAAGTGAAATAAAAAGCGCTCATCCATTAAAAAACCCCGTCTCACACGGCTCCGGTGGGTGAACAAAGGCCTCTGTAGCAAATTGATGAGGTTTTGTAAGAAAAATATCCATATTCAAAACGTAATAATCACTTTAATCTAGCTTGCGGCAACAGTTGTACACGGAAGCAGCTCCGGGCTGATGACATATGAGTTCAGCGTTGCGCATGCGCTGGTGAGTCTCGTGAAAACCAACATTTGTTAACAGGAGCAAAGGAAGCAAAGTTTTCTTACTTTAGCAAAGGAAAACCAGTCTCCTCTTGGCTTATATCGAAATCCTCTGACATTCTTCTTTACAAATCCTCGTTTTGTACTTCTAATAAGTGACCGTTGTTTTGTTTCGATCTCTCCCCTGCGCTTCCGCGTTCGTCACTTCTGAGCGGCGCATGCGCAAAGCCGAATTCATACGCCATCCGCCCGGAGCTGCTTCCGTTTACAACAGTGAGCGCAAGCTAGATTAAAGTGATTATTACGTTTTGAATATGGAGGGATGGATGTGCTTTATTTCACTTCTTTTGTTTATGGGCTAATTTTAATTTTTGGGTGAACTAACCCTTTAAGTGGTTTGCCACTCGGATCTCAAGGTTGCATATATTTAAATATACCGTGTTAAGTTGTTTTGTGCCAGGTTTGATATCAATGATGCTGAATGCTGTATGCTGTCTCGTGTTACAATGCGGTCACATTTACCGTTGTTCTGCAAATTTTCACAGGGGCTAAATCCAGTCAATTTTAACGGAATCCACATGATTGGGAATGTCACGTGAAGGCGGATGCTGTTAGATTCACAGCATAAATCAGCATCCACAATGACTGAACAGCAGCTCAGACATTTTGCAAAATACCTCCTCTTGTGTTCCACAGAACAGAAAGAACAAAACAGCAATACAGGTTTGGAGCAGTATGACAGTTCACATGGTTAGACAATTAGATTCCTACCTGTTTAGTCATTTGCCACACGCAGTCAATAAACTGCAAAAAGATAGGTGACCTGTCCTGATCTGCATGGTTTTTGTCTCCATGGCCGATTCTCTACACACATAAAGCATGAAGTAAATACCAACTGATAATAATTTGTTTTTTTTTGTTTACAAAAAAAACAAAAGCTAAAACACCCAGATGTGGTTTACCCTTATTATTAATGCTCTATCAACTCTATTAAAGCAATCACCCTGATAACATGGCTGACAGAACTCAAACTCCATCACTAAATGTGTGGTTTTCCAGATCCAAGACTTTGTAAACCCAGCTGGGACTCACTGAGGCAAACTTGTGTCCAAAGCTGATCCATTCCTTCTCCAGCAGCACCTGGAAGCCCCTGAGAGTCCTGTAGAATGAATCCAGCATCAGCATGGCCAGAGAAGTGAGCTGAGCTGTGCGGTCCCAGCCGTCACTGCAGTGCACCACCACAGAGCTCCCAGAAGACACCTTATCAGCCACCTGGATGGCCCCTGATAGCACCAGCTAATGCAGGATAGAAGGTAGTTACAGTAGAGCATGTTGAGTTTTATAATCAGGGGGGCACATAAGTTTTTCGGCCTGGTTCTCAAAAGAGCACCTGGAGTTTTGATTTGGTCTTCACACTGCACAGAGTGTGACCCATTAAATGGTACATGAAGTGTGAACGTAAGAGTTTTTAGTAAGAAGTACTAAAAGTAAGAATTTATAAAAATATTTAAAAAATAATGATAGTGATAATAATATTATTGCACTTTATTTATTTTTTTAAATAAAATAAACAAAATAATAAGATGTAATAATAATATTATATTTTAAAATAAAAAAGGGAGTATTAAATAAAAATACAATTATTTTATAGTAAATTTAAAAATAAAATGCTAATATATACAATTTTTTTATATGAATTTTCATCAGTTTTAAACTTAAAATCAGCAAGCTTTTATTTTGGCGGGTTGCCGGCAAGTATATCGAATAGAAATCTTATACAGTATTACAGTTTGTCAATCTAAAATTATAATTGTGCATTAACAGCTGTCAAACATGTCGGTACGCAAATGAGCGGTCTAAACTAATTTACACAGCGCAATTTTTATTTTGGTCGCGCATGCGCACCTGCGTACCACTTATGTGCACCCGTTTATAATATATATTGGTATGCATGGAATAAAAAACAAACCTTAATATGCTCTAGCCAGTGGGTGGACTCCAGGCTGGAGAGCCAATGAGACTCCTCCACATTGGGGTAGACAATGTCCTTTAACTTCTTCAGTGACTCCCTCATGACATGGATATTATGGATGTCTAGAAAGACCAGCTCAGCATTCTGATATGCATCGTCACCCTCGTAACCCCCTCCTGTGGCCTGCAGGGTAAGGGGTGAGAAGTGTACAGGTTAAGATATGTGATCATGTAGAGAAATTCTGCACACTTACTTTCACACTTCAAGTACCAAAACACATTTTCCAAGAAAAAATATTGGATCAATAATGCCATTTCAAAATGCTCTGTTAGTGGTGTTCAGTGTGGCATAGCTTTCAAGCACCACTGTGGTCCACGTCTGGGTCCACATTGTGGTTGGTTTTGCTTTTAATTAGTTTGGCAACACACTCATGCAAAAGCAAACAGTTTTGTTTGTCTAATACAAACCAAGAGTCCAAGACCGACTGGAAAACAGTAACCATCCCATACCTTCAGTGGATACGGCCATAAGTTAGATATGAGGTAAACAAAGAGGGTTTTCATATTCAAAAACTCTCAAGAATTCCTTGGAGATGAATTTGAATCTCTCAGACCTGACACTAAGCCCCACTTATTAGTAACCCTCTGCGATCTTACCTTGTTTGCCACAGCATTGACATTAGGCCTGGCATCATAAATGGTGAGTTTGGTAGTACCATTGGCCTCACGGATTAGGTCCAAGTAACGTTCATCATCTTTGTTGCGCTTGCCGCTCATTCCCACCAACGGCTGGCTACACCGCATGATCACAGCATGGTTCTCTTTATGGAACCACGACAACACCTGAGAGGGGAAGGAAACACATCATCATTACGGAAGGTAAGGTCATCAACAGACATTTAAAAAACACATTGTTGAATTGAAGATGAGGAGATCAAAAGAAAGCTTTATCATCATCTAGGGGTTTCACAATATGTATCGGTACCATACTGGTTGCCAAAATTAGGAATTTTCTTTTTTATTAGTATATTAGATATAAACTCAAAATTGGTTATACACTGTCTATATTTAATTGTTCATGCTAATTTCCCTATTTTTACATTTATATTACATTTTCATGTAATGCTCACTTAAAGTTAATCTTTAAAAACATTATTACTGTAATAACACTGTTAATCACTTTTTATCTTTAGCAGATCTCAAAATGAACATCCATTTTTCATACTGTGCATTATAATATTGTGATGCGTAAATCCACTTGTAGAATTTAAAATGACTGAATGTAGTTTTTAGGATTTCATTTTTTCATTTATTTAGACAAAATACTAAAAATAGCATAGAATTTTAATATTGGGTATTTCTTAGTTATTAGTCGTAACAAGTGCATCTCAGGCATTATCATCATACAGAGATATATAAATATCCAACCACATATAACAATAATAATAATAAATATCACATATCACAGTAAATATATGAAAGTAAATATACAATTAAATAAATCTGAAAAGCATTGCTTTCTTATTTATGTGCAAAAATGTCAATTGGCATTCTCCAAAACTTTCCACTAAACAGCCTACATTATGCAGCAGAAGCTTGAATATGACCTTCCAACAAAAATCACACCATTATTCTGGCCTTTCATACTGGTCATCTGTGAAAGAGCTCACCGGGATGCGGCAGCGGGAACGGAAGGTAGCAACTCTTCTAAGATCTTCCTCTGTGGCCTTGTATGGAACAACAAGAATTGTGGGATAGGTGTCACACAGCTCGTAGTTCTTATTGATGAAAGTGACCCTCCACTCACTACTGGGTAGACCCTGACAATCAGAACAGAAAAACAACACATAATCATTAATGAAAGTGCACTGTGCAGTAACTACATTAACAATATTATATTTTATTATATTATATTAGCAAGTGAATGGCAAGTGTGAGCAGTTTGAAAAAGGGCAGCACGACTGTTTCTAGACTAGCACAAGTCCTGGCATCTGGTCCTCACCTGCCTCCTGTACTCTCCCATGGCCTCATAAACGTTCCAGCCATTCTCCTCATACTTCTCCTGACTCAGAAAGGCAAAGAGTTGCTGTGAAAGTCAAAGAAAGAGTAAGTTAAAGAGTAAGTTAAACCAGTATATCATGCATTCTGCTAAAGATGAAAGCCGGTTGTGAAATGCTGAAACGTTGACACTTAATCGCACTGCATAAAATGCACAAAAGTGATTAATGTAGTTTTAAATCATTTCTGAACGAGTCTAAAAATTAGCATTTGAGAATAACGTTAAACACCAAACACTGACCATTCCATGAGACAGTGGGAAAGCATATTTGAAAAGAATCTCAAAGATGTCTCTTCGACTGTGGCCTTCTTGCTTCAGAGCAAATCGCAGGTTCCTCATGTCCTGATACATACACACATACACACACACAAAATGATTTGAGAATGTCACACTTCTGCTCTAACCTAACCTGTCACATTTTCATACTATAGCAGTTTACATTCAAAGTCAAAGCAGAAGCTGTAAGTGCTCTAAAAACAGATGAAGGTACTAGCATGTATAGAAAATATTCAAAAACATTTTTGGAGCAAATGGTTATTAAACACTGTGTGATACTACACATGCAGTATGTCGAGTTAAAATCTGGCTTGCAACACTTTAGGATCCCACCACCACTTTTCCCCTCATTTGCTGCCCTTAACATTAGCGGTTATGGGATGTGAATTTCTAGGGCTTTGTGTGAGCGATACCTTGCAGGTGATTTCAAGCCCGTAGGAGTTCTCTCCTCGACTGGAGGCTCCGCCCATCTTCTCTACACGGCTTATGACACCTAATGGCACATCCAGGGTAACTGGCGTCTCCTTTAGACAGGAAGTGACAATCTTATATGTATGTATGTACAATAAACACATCAGAAGTGACACTTTCAGTTCCTTGCAATTAAATATGTGCTAAAGCATGTCACAGAAAGTTTGTTTAAAAGGTCTTTGATTCCATCTAACCAGTCCACTAACATATTTGCGTGATGCCACTAGATCATCAATCTAAAGCACAAGATTTTACATTTACATTTAGTCATTTAGCAGACGCTCTTATCCAAAGCGACTTACAATTGGGGGATACATAAAGCGATTCTTCTTAAAGAGGC
>NW_015537968.1:346623-346884 GCF_001515605.1 Sinocyclocheilus anshuiensis
TTAGCCTAACGCAGTACACGTAGCAAGGTGTGTATATATATATTATACACACACATACACACACACACAAAGAAAAACAAGTAGATAGAATAGAAAAAATAGAATAGATAAATGTAGATTAAATGTTAAATAAAAAAAAGAAGATAAATGTAGATAAAGTACAATTAAAATAGAATAGAAAGTGCTAGAGTTAGCGCGTCAAATAAAGGTGGAACAGATGTGTTTTTAGTCGTTTCTTGAAGATGGCTAAGGACTCAGCTG
>NW_015537968.1:347414-356198 GCF_001515605.1 Sinocyclocheilus anshuiensis
AAAAGTCAGTGAAAGTGATTTTGTGCCTCTTTGGGATGAACAATAAAGCGTTGTTCGCTTGCAGAACGCAAGCTTCTAGAGGGCACATAACTCTGAAGTAATGAATTTAGGTAAATGGGTGCAGAGCCAGTGGTGGTTTTGTAGGCAAACAATAATGCCCTGAATTTTATGAAAGCAGCTATTGGTAGCCAGTGAAAATTGATGAACAGAGGTGTGATGTGTTCTTTTCGGCTCATTTAAGATTAATCTTGCAGCGGCATTTTGGATAAATTGTAGAGGTTTGATAGAAGTGGCTGGAAGACCTGCCAAGAGAGCATTGCAATAGTCCAGCCTGGATAGAACAAAGTTATGGTTGATGAGCCTAACTGGATGGTGAAATTTTGATAAAGTGATGGGTTTGTTGAAACCACAAGCAGTTCTGTCTTAGCCAGGTTGAGTTGAAGGTGATGGTCTGTCATCCAACAAGAAATGTCTGTTAGACATGCTGAGATGCGAGCAGCTATCGTCGGATCATCAGGATGGAATGAGAGGTAGAGTTGAGTGTCATCAGCATAGCAGTGGTATGAAAAGCCATGTTTCTGAATGACAGAACCTAGTGATGCCATTTAGACAGAGAAGAGAAGTGGTCCAAGAACTGAGCCCTGAGGCATTTTAATTAATTTTAATTAATTTTAAAACTATATCTTTAAAACAGTCAATGTTACATTTGCATCAGAGATGAAACAGTATAAATATTTCTTATCAAGATTATAGTGATCAAAATGATCACAGTTATCAGCATGGTATTGTTAAAATGTGCTGGAAATGTTCAAAAAGTACTGACATATAAATCATTTAACAAGTTTTATATTTAAAATCAACAAACAACAAATACAATTAATTTTTGTTTGCATAAACACTAAAACCATAACATTATCAATTATGTCCGGATTTTAAATGACCACATGACAACAGTTTATCTAACAACATGCATGAAATTTTCAAATGAAGCTTTGAAAAAGTTTCATAAAATGGTAAACCTCACATTTCAGCCTTTAAATAAAGAAAAGGGTTAGGTCAAAACGATAAGTGATTAATATTATATGCATTTTATCTGCTCCATAAATAATTCTAGATACCTTATCCGAATTGTTTAAATGTGTAGAATCCACATAAGCTTGTTTTTGATCAACCGGTCAAACTTTACAGCAGGGCATGCAAATTCGGTCTGTTTTTTGGCCAAACAAAAACTGCACACAGGCTGAATGTAAATGTAAATCCACTCTCTGAAAGCAGGTGGTGCTTATGGAACAGCAGAATAAGAGCAGTTTCCCGTAACCTCCATAGACAAAGCATTGCGATAAGATTAAGAACGCCTCTTTATTAGGTATTACATGGTATTACATGGAGCGAAGATGAAAACAAAATGCCATCGAATCTTTTCTGAAGACAGTCAGAACACTAAGAGGTAAATTCATATAATAAATTAATTCATATATTCATTTGTATAATTCCCTCAGCACTCTTTTAAAACCTCCCAGCTGTCCGCCATGTTTTCACACAAAACGAAACTACTCTGCATGCTATGCGCAGGTGAGACTGTTACTTGAAACTTTGCTTTATGCTGGGCAGTATTTATTTATCCTGAGTTGTTCAAATCGCGGTAATCGAATACGGTTTTATTGATAATTAAAATATAAAATGGCAATACTAACAGGAAGGGAATTTTATCATGATTTATCATCAAACCGGTAATCGTTTCATCCCTAGTTTGTATTACTGTATTGACACTTGAATGAATTTCACAACTTTGTGTACCTCCAGCATTTTTTCTTTCTTCCACTTTGCCAGGCTGACAGATCATGGAAACGGACCCCATCAACGGTCAAAACATCCACAAAACAGGGCTGCAGGTGTCCGCTACCATGTGCCAACCAAGGACAAAGCCAGATACGAGATGAAACCCTTTCTCTGACTGATATGATGTGAAATCTCTCCTTCTTCCAGTCCTTTCATATTCGTCTCTTGTCTCATGTAATACAGACCTAAAGGATGTGTGCTTTAACTGAAGGTGGACACTAAAATTTGATCCAAAATAAAGAATGTGGAAACAAGCCTTTAAAGGAGAAATTGAGGAGGAAAGACTGAAAGACAGAAAGAAAGGAGGAAATGGATAAGCTGGTTTTAAAGAGGCACTGGCATGGCCTCAGAATGACTGTGCCTGAACACACAGAGAACTAATGCGTTGCATTTTGGGAAATGAAAATGAAAGTTTCTCTTACTGAGTCAGTGTTCTTGAAGTAAAGTCTGTAGTTGGTGATGAACACCTTTCCTTTGACTGCAGCATTAAAAGGGCAGATGTAGATGATGTCTTTATCTGAGGAGTAAAACAGAGTAGGAAATATATATAAACCTCAAGATTTATTTAATACCATAAAACCTGACTTAAAATGTTTGTGGGAAACCATTAAAGGTGCATTAAAGTTAGGTAGCTAAGATATGAATAGTACTTTTGAATATGTTTTGTCAAAACGTTGTACACTCACATTAAATGAAGATTCCAGTCATATCAGTGGTCAAGACAAAACTATAGTATATAACAAAAATCGGTCCCCCCTCATATTTTGAGATCACATGACCAACCAAGTACTTTATTTTGATAGCCCTCTATTACTTATCTATTATTATTATTAAATAGAGCTGTGTGATGCTGCATCCTTGTCCCCATGATTTTAAGTTTTAAACTGTTTAAATACTTAGTTGGTTTTCATGATTCAGAGCACTTAGACAATGATTAATGACCTGACTCACTTAGGTGCTTTATTAAGCATTTATAGGTGCTTTATTAGTATTGTACGCCCAAAGCATATTTCGCTCTTTACTCTTATGCTATGGTAATGTGTGCAGTGAACATGACAAATTTCATAGTATTTTCATGCATAGTAAGGAGGGCTCCAGACTGCGACCAAAAATATTAATTTGCAAGTGATATTTTTGCTGAGATCGCCACTGGCAACTATAAATTTACATGTTATGACATAAAAATTTGCATGTAATGCCTTTTCTCCTGATTGTTTTGCGATCACATCTTTTGTTATGTTATGTTCAAAGTTATGTTAATGTTATGTTCAAAGTCTTAGTGGAAAAACAGTCCTCATCTCTGCCGAACAGCAGCTAAAAGCAGCTCCAGTTGTGAGAGATTCAAAATGCCAGAGACGTGTGAAGTAAAAGTGCAGAAAAGCAGTGTCTATTTCGCGCACAACTTGAACAAACTACAACAGCTAAAGCTGTCAGCTGTGTGGACATTAAAAATACCGTTAACAGTTCTCGTTTATAATCGATACTAATAAAGCTTCTTGTTATCAAGATCTTTAGTCTATATGCTGTGTTCTGTTAATGCGTGAACTTCATATTATTTGTAGCGCACTTGCCATCCAATAAACACAATAGGCTTCACAATAGGTTACATTTTAATAAACAAATTATCAGCTTTAAAACTGCCAAATTCAAAACGAAATTCAAACAATACATACCCTTTTGGTGCTCTTTAATATGGCATGAGCCATTTCTTTAGTGCCTCAGATCAAGCGGAACGTGAACCCTCTTTCTCTTTACTACTATAGTACGAAATAAACATGAATGGACACCAAAAGGTATATTATAAGATAGCCTACAGAACAACTTACTGAAATGTCTCATGTAATCACCCATTCAGTGTTTCATACTGCGGAAAACGTTTAAAGCTGGTAAACAATGCCTCGTAACAATCATTTACCTCAGAATAACCTTTTAGCGATAAGCTCATTAGTCAGCTAGAAAAAATAACTATAAAGAGGAGCATTTTGCTAAATATAAGCACTATATTGCATATTCATATTTTTACTTAAAGGGGTCATATGATGCGATTTCAAGTTTTCCTTTCTCTTTGGAGTGTTACAAGCTGATTGTGCATAGATAAGATCCCTGAAGTTGCAAAGACTAAAGTCTCAAAACCAAAGAGATATTCTTTATCAAAGTTAAGACTCTGCCACACCCCCCTAAAACGGCTCGTTCTAACACGCCCCCACATATCTACCTCACTATGTGGAAATATTTGCGTAATGCCGCCCAAATGTTCACGCAAAGAAAGAAGGCATGGTTTCAGTAACCGCAGTTAGTGTTGAAGCAGCCATGTCAGGGAGACGCTGTGTGTTTCTAGGCGAAAGCAAAAGCACTTTATTTGGCCTTCCGAAAGTAGATGCATTTAGGAATCTTTAAGATTACTTTATTTTGAAAGATGAAGCTCGCGATTATGGTAAGGGGCGTTACATTTCCGACGAGTGCTTGTGGTGTTCGGCCAATCACAATGCACTGGGTCAGCTGGCCAATCAGAGCAGACTGTGCTTGTCGGAAGGAGGGACTTTGTAGAAAACGAAGCGTTTGACAGAGGCGGGGCATAGAGGACCTACAATAATGTACAGTATTTGAAAAATAATGTGTTTTTTGAACATTAAAGCATGTCAACATATTCTGTTACACCAAATACACAAAATAATGATCTTTAAAAAAGCATCATATGACCCCTTTAACCTGTTGTCTACATGATAAGAAAGAATGCAAGCAGCTAAAGATAAAATTCAACACCTCCTATAAAACTGCATGTTACTAATGAAGAAGAACAGACTGGATGTGTGCAAGACATATGACAACATTTATAAGATGCATTGAGCAGAAGCCCAAACTACACTCAAGGGCCAAGTGATGCTGAAATAATTATGGTCTGTGATATTGGCACAGATCCTGTATATTAAACAATTCTTTGTGACTGTATACAGTTCTCAAGTTGGAAAAGACGTTTAGCTCCCACTCTAAGTGAACCTTAGTTCCCAAGACATCTACAAGATGGATTAAAATGCTTATGCTGTAAAAGGAGGGGAGACATAAATACATGACAGCATGACTGAAATGTTAAGGTGTTTAAAAAAATAAATAAACAAATAAAACACATTTATTCTGTGGCACTTAAAAAAATAATTTGACGCCTATTTATGTTTCTTATAGGAGTCTGGAGCCCTGGTAAGCATGAACCGTATGCATGCAGCCTGATTTTTCTAACCACACACACTCTGTATGCTCAACTTGCATATGCATCTTGATTTATTTTGCTTCAATAACTTCAGAAGAGAAATAGCGCAGACACTGGACAAGGATGAAACTTTCTAGTGTGCAAGTGTCGTGCACACTATCAAATGGAGCACACATTGAAAGGCAATGTGTTCAGCTATATAAACATTAAATTTCAAAGTGTCAATATTAAAATACATTTTAAAATATACTAGTATGACCAAAAGGCTTATGTAGATGTAAGATTAATTCTTATTCAATAAGAGCCCACAAACATGCACACATGCTCTCACTCACCGATCACTCTCTCTTCTCCCGGCAGCATGGCAACATCTGCCAGCGGCTCCATCTTCAGGCTCTCTCTGGACGCCTGTCAACACATGCAGGAATATTGGGTTGACATGGGCACATCCCTCACACACACAAACGACCACAACTGTTTCTACTCACAACATTAATACACTACAGTTCTGAGCACGACTGTACTCAGTGGCATCTGATCAGAGGGGAAAAAACGCTGGGGAAAAAAATCTGAGAGTGACAGGAAGTAATGGAAGAGGAAGTAGTGAAGAGAGGAAAATAAAGAGTAAGAGGAGACTGTCCTCTTTCACCCTCTGTCTATGAGCACCAGTCTGATGCTCTGTGTGTGTGTGTGAGATCAGGGATCCAGATTGTCTTTCCCTGGGCTATTTTCCTGCCGCCAGTTGAAGGTTAGTGAACTGGAATGTGAGCTAAGAGTGCCATTCACTGCATGTGGTCGTTTATTCGGCCTTTTGCTGCTGTTCAGTGTTTGCATGTCACAACCCTGTGGGCAGAGTGAAGCAAGGGCTTCTGGGTAATGGTCTAGCCTGTGCTCTTGAGATGACAAATGGAGCAGCCAAACACACACACACACACACACACACACACACACACACAGTGATCCTAGCTGGAAAATGAACCTGTTTCACACAAATAAGAAGTAGTTGGGTAAACAGAAGAGGGCAGATGAGGAAGGGGGAGAATAAAAAACAGCCAACTAGTAAGAGGATTAAAAGAGACACCGTTAAATACATCTTAAATGTACAGTGCTTTTTTTTCTGCAACATTCGTCTGCAATTGTTCAGTCATCTGGGAAATCAAGCCCAAATGGCTTAGTTATAATCATTTCTGCATATTCAGCTGTGATAGGAAAAAGAAAAAAAGAAAGAAAGAAAGAAAGAAAGGAGACTCACTAAGATAAAAAGAGTCAAACAGAAGCAATCACAGAGACAGATGGACGATTCTCTGTACAAAATCTCTCTAGCTGTCCTTGGGGACCCTGGAAAAACGGAGACTTGGGTTCTGCTGCCTATCACCTGCCAGGTGTTACAGTTCCACTAACATATGCATGGAACAGCAGTCTCCTGGCTCAAGCCCTAGTGATGTGCCAACTCCCTGTCTGTCTGGAATCCCCTCTGCCCAGAGACGTTCCCTTTGCCAAGCCAGACACTGTTCGTGTAGGGAGCTCTGCTTTTAAAGGAAACAATCTCTTTTGCTTTAACCACTATTACAAGTTCCCATTTGAATTACACAATTTTCACATATTTAGCAACGTGCAATATGCAAGCGTATTATTAATCACTCTATAAATGTACTGAATAGCTATGCTGGACTGAGTGCACTTAAAATAGACCAACTGGATAGATGACAAATAACGTGGACGTCAACTTTCTTTTTTAACGTCATGGCCCTATGTAAAAAAATAGTTCCATTGTATTATGTTATATTTTATTATATTACATATATAACTATATTAATAACCCTATTCTAAATTAAATGAAAATGAAATTATATATATTTTCACCATTTGCTTTTGCAGCAGTTCACTTAAATAAGTCCTGGGGTGTGAAATTATTTTTTAAAAGTGCTAATAACACGAGGCCTTGAAAATGCTGTTTAAAATAGCTCAAATGTAAAATAAGTTGTCAATAAAAAAAGCACAAGGCAGCATATACAGTATCTCTTCTATAACATCTATATGGCTGTTTAATGCTATAGGAAAGCAGAGCAAAGGGCAGCTCTATTGATACCAGTGAAGTGCATTATTAATTCATGCAGAAAACGAAAGTCTAACCCTCCTACAACAGCAATGCACACTTACAGGATAGTGTAGTTTGTAGGGATGCACGATATATCGGCCACCATATCGGTATCGGCCGATAAATGCTCATTTTTTCTGTTATCGGTATCGGCCCGATAAGAAAATTTGGCCGATATCCGGTTATCGGTATCGGCCAAAATTTTCATATTGGTGCATCCCTAGTAGTTTGTAAAGCAAAGGGGAAAAAATGAGTAACATTCTGTTACAGTCAAAGGACAGCACAATTACAGCATGTTTGCACGCAGACTTTACTCACGTTTGGGCTGGAGCTGTTCCCCAGAGGACTGGAGTTGTAAGGTGCTATAGGAGCCGAGGCCATCACTGGGTTTGCTTCTTCCACCTCCACAAGAGACATGTCATTTTTCTTTCAGCTCAACAATATAGTTTTTTTTTCTGCTTACCAGTAGTTCAGATTTGTACATTTTCAGTCGATTCACCATAAAAATATCTGTATTTATTTCTGACATCTACATTTAACTTTATAACAGCTACAAATGGGCAATAGAGGTATGAAGTGATTTTAACGCATTCAAACAGATGCTTCAAAGACTACTACAAATCATCTACACTATATATCATTCAAAAGTTTGGGGTCGGTATAATTTTTTTGAAAGTCTCTTATATTCACCTGTGCTACATTTTACATCACAATTAAATTATTATATATTGTGAAATACTATTACAATTTAGGCCTATATAAGCTGATTTCTATTTAAACACATTTTAAAATGTAGTTTATTCCAGTGATTCCAGTCTTTTGTGTCACATGATCCTTTAGAAAATCATTTTAATATGCTTATTTGGTGCTCAAATAAGATTTAATCTTATTATTAATATTGAAATGAGTTGTGCTACTTATTTTTTATTTTTCTGGGGAAAATGTGGTTGTTTTTATTTTAGGATTCTTTGGTGAATATAAACTTCAAAAGAAATTTGAAGAAGTTTGAGCATTTATTTGAAACAGAATTTTTTTGTAACATTATAACTGTTTACTGTCAATTTAAAGGGGTCATATGATGCGATTTCAAGTTTTCCTTTCTCTTTGGAGTAGGGATGGGCGATATGGGCTTAAAAATATATCACGTCAATTTCTGATATTTATTGCGATAACGATATCAATGACGATGATTTAGGGAATCCTGTTTCTTTAGAGAAAAGTATTATCTTTCCTATTTTTACCCAAAATAGGGTGTTGTGAGCATTACTGAGTACACACGTAATGTAATGACTGTTTAATTCATACTGGAAGCCGGAGGGCGCCCTTGCGCAGAAACTCCACATATGCATAGTAGAAGTAATGCTCCAGGAAGAAGTATCCAGTGATTGCTGTAGCTGAATAAAACGCAGATAGAGAAATTTTAACTGAGCCGATATTTAAAAAATGCCAAATATTGGCCGATATATCAGTCGTAGGGATGTAACGGTATGAAAATTTCTTATCAAGATTATAGTGACCAAAATTATCACGGTTATCAGTATTATCACGGTATTGTTCAAATGTGCTGCAGATGTTCAAAAAGTACCGACACATAAATCACTTCAAGTTTTATATTTAAAAATCAACAAACAACAAATAAAAT
>NW_015537968.1:356741-357335 GCF_001515605.1 Sinocyclocheilus anshuiensis
TGTCAAAATGATAATTGATTAATAAATGATTATATGTATTTTATCTGCTCCATAAATAATTCTAGACAACTTATCTGAATTGTTTAAATGTGTAGAAGCCACATAAGCTTGTTTTTTATCAAACACAGGCACACAGGCTGAATGTAAATACAAGTCTCTGTAAATCCACTCACTGACAGCAGATGGCGCTTATGGAAAAGCTTAATTAGAGCTGTTTCCCGTAAACTCCGTGGACAAAGCAGTATTGCAATTAAGAACACTTCCTTTTGGTATTACATGGAGCGAAGACGAAAACAAAATGCCATTGAATAGTTTCTGAAGACAGTCATATAATTAATTAATAAAACGAAACTACTCTCCATGCTGTTCGCACGTCAGACTCTTACTTAAAACGGTGTTTTATGCTGGACAGTATTCCATATATTTATCGTGAGTTGTTCAAATCGCGGTAATCTAATACGGTTTTAATTAGGGATGCACCGATACCGATACTGGTATGTGGTACATGGTACATGTGATAAGCGCCATATTCAGACAAAGAAACACCGACAACAGAACAACAGACAGCAGAATGGAGTTAAGGATGTCTACTAC
>NW_015537968.1:358137-359182 GCF_001515605.1 Sinocyclocheilus anshuiensis
CAGTACAAATACCTGCACGCGTTGCGCGTGTTTTGCTTGCTTGAGTGTTTGTGCATTATATGAGTGGCTTTGGAATATAAATCGCAGCACGTTTCAGATGAAAAAACGCGACTTCTATTTCTGAAAATATCACAGTTAGGAGATTTATAACGAGTGGTTCCCTACATTATTACAGCAAAGCGCGTGATTACAGTGCAATGGGGCAGCTCCAATGCTATTAAATTAAAGATGATGTACCACAGTGCAAAAAAATTAACAGTGAAAGTAACAAAAACTGGTAAAATACATTTTAATGTGCATAATTAAGTGTGAAAATAACCGAAAGATATACAGTCAAACCAAAAACTATATCTTAGACCAGATATAATTTTTGATATTTTTTTACTATAGTGGGTGCAGGACACTATAGTTCATTTATGTAAGTGAGGATAGCAAAATAAAGTAAACTGTGACAAATCATACCAAAAAATTCTCCATACAGTGGACCAGTAGTAACATTTATACAAATTTGGGACCAAAAATGATTCAGACAGAGTCTGGGAAAAAACATTGAAGTTGAGGTTTCATGAAGCTGGATGACAGCATGCCCAGGAGACTACAGGCTGTCATTAAGGCTAAAGGTTGCCCGACTAAGTATTGATAGTTGTGTAAATACTGTCATACTAACAGCTGTCTGAAACGGTAATACTAACCGTGGGGAATTTTATCATGATTTATCGTCAAACCGGTAATCGTTACATCCCTAATCGGTCGACCACTAGTTAGTTAGTGTGTAATGTTGCTGTTTGAGCATAAACAATTTCTGCAAAGTTACGAAGCTGAAAGTTCAATGCAAACGAAGATATCGACTTTTAAAATTCTGGCGGTTTAATGCCTACAAAAATGGCTCGTAGGGACTACAATGAGTTACTTCCCGGGTTCGTGACATCATCCCCTGCTCTACACATGCTCTGCATCTCTCTCTCTATCTCTATCTCTCGCTCTCATTCAGCTCAGCTCCAACAATGAACTGTTCCATTTATACACTTATTTTCACATAGCTATG
>NW_015537968.1:359348-368487 GCF_001515605.1 Sinocyclocheilus anshuiensis
AGTGCTTGTTGTTTGTCATTTCTCCGATCCCAAATGCAGACATGGTTTTATGTTTACACGGCGCAATGCAACGCAACGCGTAAAAAGACCATACAAGTCATTATAATCCGTAAGTATGTCCCCACTGGATGCAACAAATGCCTCGTTTATAATGGGTTTTATTGGTTTTGTCTCGTCGCTCCGGGATACTGCATCAGAGTATGGTAAGGGGCATAACATTTCCGTCACACGCCAATCAGAGCACACCTCGCTTTTCAGACCGATGAGCTTTGTAAAAATCGATGCGTTTCAGAAAGGCGGGGCATAGAGGAGAAACAATAATGTACAGTATGTGGAAAATAATGTGTTTTTTTAACCTTAAACCGCATAAACACATTTCATTACACCAAATACACAAAATAATGTTCTTTTTAGCAACATCATATGACCCCTTTAATGCATCCTTGATGAGTATAGAATTGATTTCTTTAAAAAAATTCTACTGAGCCCAAACTTTTGAATGATAATGTGTGTAAGCCAATTAATAACCATGGTATAATTATTAATAACAATTACCATGGTAACATATGTAAATCAGCAGATTCACAAGACTAATACAAACAGACAAATATTTAAATCTGCAAGGCAAAAAACAAGTTTATAACCAAACAATGTCAGACAGTAATGTCGGTTGGCTCCAGGCCTGTATTTTATTGTAATCTGTATTGTTGAACTCTATGTATAGACTTTTCAACTTGAAATTACAGAACAGTACGACAGGCAGCGAGGGGGAGAATTTGGTTGGAAAATTATGATGGTCATATGCAAACCTGGGCCATACAGCTAAGATCGATATGTCATTCAAATTGTATATTTTCTACTATCCCTAATGTTCTCAAGAAGCACAGTTGCTGTTTCTACAGTCATATTCATATATTTTTTGGCAGAAACTACCACAGAATGCATCTGAGTGGAAGTGAGAGAAAATATGAAACATACTGTGAATCAACAGCAACAACACAGCTGTGAAAGGTAATGAACATCCTGTCAATCGTGATGCATCATGGGACAGATAAGCTGACAAATCTTTACTTGATTAAACTGATTTTTATTTCGATTGTACCATAAATTAAATAATAATAATAATAATTACTTATTTAATAAACTTTATTTAATTAAAACATAAAAGATTTTTGTATAAAGGCCACCCAACAAGCCAAACCTGCTACAAGCTTCTTCATGTTGACACCAAAAAGCAATATGCAATATGTCTGCATACAGACCACATCAGCACCTCAGAACCTGAAGTCACTCATTTTGGGCTAAATTTACACTTATGCCACGAACAGTGTTGTTGAAAACACAACAAATTCAGATCTCTGAGTCATTTGAGGGGCAAATATGAAGCTCTGAGATTCAAATGGACACCTGAGGGAATGACACATGAGGTTAGCGGTCCAAAGACAGGCATGTAAATTATTACAGCACCAGCCTGGGTGTGTGAGAGAGAAAGAAGAGAGTTATTTATAATGATGACAGGACTGTTGTGGCTTTTACATGACGGTGTGCACATCTACAGCCTTCTTTCCCTGCCTATAAAGAAAATGACTTTTAACTTAAGAGATAAGAGAGAGGAATGAAATCAATCTGTCAAGGGAAGTTTCAATTCAAAACTCTCATACTTCAAAAAACTCACCCTGAGGCTTTAAATGCCCGGATCAATCACGACGAAAGCAGATACACACTTTCACCAACTTATGTGATGATGTGATGGAAAATTATGAGCAGTGTATGTACACACATCCACTTCCATTCATAGATTCAAACAATAAGAGATAACGACATACACGTCAAAACAAGCTTCTCAAGCGTCTAAAAAGTCCACTTTTATCACTTCAAGCGATTTCGTGGGAGCTCTTACACTGTGAATGTATTCCAGCACAGGACTGTGACCAGGAAATAGGTCGGGCCTATCTCTGCGACAGCTCTCAAGTGCTACATTTACCCCTGAGTCCGCTCCAAGCAGACCTAAATAAAGAGCAGACCCTCGCCGAGAAGTCTTAACATGCGACCCGATCAATCTTGGGTTTGCAAATGTCTTTACTTACCCAGAAACTGCAATTCTCCGTTCCTCAGATCGCCAGTCTGTTTTGCACCGCCGCAGGAAGCTCTCAGCCCGACTCACGTGACAGCGGTCAAGGCGCCCATTGGCCACTTGTCAAATCGTGTACTGCACGGAATTTAGGGAGTTGTATTTTTGCTAAGGACGGTGAAATACTAGGCTTGTTCTCAAAACATGCTGCCATTTTCTGTCATGAAATAGATTTCAAATATTTAAGAAACTCCATTTAAAAGCATCCTACCATAACTGATTATTTCATAAATGTATACATTTTGACACTAAATCTTAATATTAATTGATAATCCCTGGTCCCCTACATATAGTTTTTTTTTAAGTTATGCATTAGTTAAGGATCTATCTAGTGTGTAAAAACCAAACAACATGAGTAATTAATCATATAAATAATTTAAAAAGTATGTTTGTCCCTTTATTTCATGTCATTAGTTTTATCAATGGTAATAGCTTTTGGAAAACTTCACCCATATATAGCCTATATGTATAAACATTTGACAACTAGCCTGACTATGTTGTCAGTCAGCATTGCTTGGAAATAACTATAAGGTCAGAAATAGAGTAACTAATTTGGACAATCTGTTTCAATTGTTGCCTGATAAAACAAACAACTTATAGTGTGTTCAACCTGTTGCCCATTTCTGTCAAAGTTGCCTGACGCCATTAGCTCAGCTTATCATTTAGAGAAACACAAAAAAGTGCACACCTAGAGATTTTATTTTCCCAAATGTTTTCCCCAAAATTTACAGATGACAGACAACTCTTTTTACTCCTCTCACTTTTTTTTAATTTTTTTACTTTTACCAGTCATTAATATTTGACACATCATGAATGCACTACTTTTCTTGCATAATAAGCTGTATTTTTTTTTTACAAATTGCCACTAAACTGGTAGCATCTTTCATAAAAGTGCAAACTCAAGAGTCTTGCTCAGTGAAGTAGCTGATGGCTGTGCAATCTGATCCATGCAGTGTCATAGTCATACCAATCATTCCATTCACTTCTTACAGATGGCAGTTAACTGTACTTCATTAGAGCCTGGCAACACAGCATCTTGTGCAAATTATGGCTCTGGGAAGGAAGACACAGACACACACAAGGTTTTTGTATTACTTTAAATTACTTGTGGCTTTCAAAGTCTGGATTATCAAGTTTGAATTTACCCAGACTTCTGTTGTGTAGCTCTGATCCGTAACTGTGTGATACATGAACCTGCAGTAACAGATATGAGTTTCTAAAACCATCAACTGCTGATGCAAAAACAAAGGCCACTTTTTATGTGGAAGCAAAACTGCTGATCTAAAAATGAAACCGGCAAAACCATAAAACAGCATTAAGAGGAACTATGCAAAAATGCCTATTTATATTTATCTATTTATCTAAGGAAGCCTAGTGCAGAAGAACAGAGACTGTATAGTATATGCAGAATCGTTAGCTTGTACCAGAAATTAATATCGTTTTAGATAGGCAACATTAAGGTGTGGTTACAATCCTATATGACCCCACTGTCTTTCCACTGTATGGTAAAGAAATCTAGTTTGCATAATTGAAAAAAAAAAAAAGCTTAAAAAATGTGAGCTTAAAACACTTTAAAAAATACATTAACCTATTCCAATTGCTAAAGACTTACAGACACCTAAGACAAGTGTGATAAAGGCTAAAGGTCTATTTGTAAGAAAACATTGCCTCACAACATTTTGGAGCACCTTTATTAGATCGTTATTTTTATTTTCTGTATGGCCATTCTCATATTACCTCTAGATAAGAAATGAATGATTTAATTTACCACACTAAAAAGCTACACTATGAAGAAATGAATCCAACAGATGTTCAATTATGTTTTGGAAAACACCGCCAGAATCATAAAATCATGATTGGAAAGTGAAATACTTCTGTGTGAGCTCATCTTTCCTTTAAGTTTAAACGAAAGATGTCATTTAAACCCTTTATCATATTAATCAATATAAAAGAAAAAAAGGAAAAGAAAAAGAAAAAACGTCAATCAAGAACAATAAAACTGATTTCATAATAACTTCAAGCCCCAATAAAGACAATTTTGTAAAAAAAACAAAAAATTGTTCAAAACAGACTAGAACAAAAACTAAAGTGAGCAGCAGTGAAAGAAGGTATTTTCTCTCTTAAATCAATGTCACAAATATGTTTACTTTATCCCTGCCTCGTCCTGATAAGCAGTCACAAAGATATACTGACCCTGGTGTTCTTCTGAATCTATAAGATCATTTTAGCACAGTAGTTATCAGGCATCTCAACACTAAATGAGGGATGGTGCTAATATTTATCTGTAGTTATACATTTCACTCTTACCACCAATGGAAACGGAAGTAAGATATATTAAAGAAGAACAGGAGACATTTTTGTTTTTATACAGTTTATTTTCCAATCTAAAAATATGAAGACAAAATATAATAAATCACAATTAATCACAAATCAGAATGTCTTAAAGTTCATGGCATCAACTACATGGTCATGAACTATTGGAAACCCAAGACTCTGGCACAAAGGACTGTGGGTTTTATGCACTTACTGTGACAGGTGTTGCTCTTATATTACATAATTGGTGGTGTGATCATATATTTTGTCCCTCTGCTACATTGAGGCTGCCATTTCAGTGTAGCTGGTGTGCACTTACAAAAGACATTCCTAGAATTGCTGAAAAGTGTCCTTGGTCCAAAAAGCATCTAGATCCTTAAGATCCTCATTTCCTTAGATGGAACAAATTATTACAAAGACACTGGTGTCTAGTGTAAAATGTATTATGCTATGGCAATATGACACAAGTTAGAGAACCTTTAGACTGTGCAATTAATGTTAGAATGAAATGCTGTGACAAAGCCGTGAAACATTGTACTCACAATTTAAAACCGCAAAAAAAAAAAAAACTTCTTAAGCCAGACTGGAGTACCAGAAGTCCAGTTATGTCAAAAACATAACAAATTTTTCACCTTTGTAATACACAGTATTACTCCAAAACTAACCATACTGTCTTGCATAATACAAATTACAATAGAGTTGCTTAGTGTAAAATATTTAATTTGCAATTTCAATGTGACACTCATTTCTTTACATCATTGCATTTTTGTTTTATTTATTCTTTTAATAATTATTTACACAGAAATTCTGAAGAATTCATCAGCAGAAAAGAAGCATAAATATGTGTACTTCTCTTTTGTATGTTACAGTTTAAGAAACCATATTTTACAAAATCCTTTATGTACAGGACAAGCCTCTTTTGAAATACCCTCAAATAGTTCATCACAGAAATTATTTCATACGCTTTTCAAATAGCAAGAATGAAAAGCTGCACATATGAGCCTGGTCTGGCATGAGTACTGCCAACAATACTGTTACCACATTGCAATAAAGCGACAGTTCACCTCAAAAATGACAATTCTGTCATCATCTACTCACTCCATGTAAAGCAGGTAAGAAAACGTGTTTTTGTGCATACAATGAAAGTCAGTGTTGTTTTAAACATCATTAACTCTCATTGTACAGACAAAAATTGTTCTTCAAAATGTCTTCTGTCATACAGGTTTAGAACGACATGGGGGTAAGTAAACGATGACAGAATTGTCCTTTTTGGGTGAACTACCCCTTTAACTGAATGAGAACTTTCTTTACACTGCTGAGCAAAGCCCATGTTTTCATCAATCAGTGTTTCACTCCATAATACATTTGACAATAATTACAATATTATCCTAAAACAGCGCAGAGAGCACTGGAAGAGCAACCATAGAGAAAAGGAAAGGGCATCTTATAATATAAGCCAGTTTAATGACGGCCAAAGTCATTTCAGGAGGTTTAGCAGTGCCTCATTTCCACTGATACATTCTCACTAATGCTAGCCATGAGAAAAAAACGCTTTAAGACTTTAAGGTTCGTTCACACCAAAGATGATAACTATAATGATAAACTAAAAAGTTTTTTTAAGCCAATCAGATACCACACAAGTTTAAAGAGCTTACGTATTTAAAGGACCTAATATACTTCGTTATTTAGAACAAAATTAGGCCAAAACAAAGTTTGTTTGGAGTTTGAAACAGCTTGCCAAAGCGAACTTTCCAGAAAAGTTCAGAAAAGTCAGGGTCTTACAACAGCAGACAATGTAGCTGCAAGCTTATAAGGAACAGAATATTATCGTCCGTTGGTGTGGACACTAATATAGTTCTTGTTATAGTTAGCGCTCTTGGTGTGAACGTGCCTTTACAGAGCGATGACCCCACGGCCCCATTCTGGCACTGTGTGTAGTGATTTTCAAACCTAGGACACTCTTGATCAGTCCCTATGAGTTTTGCTCAAGGTATTCATCAATCATGGTGAGATTGTTCAGCCAGTCTTCGTTGTTGCCCACCAGAGTGTCTATGAAGTCCACTTCCACACCGCGACCACCTCCCCCTCCAGGTCCTTGTAGCCTCGCTGCCATCGCCCCATTGCTCTGATGCTGTGGTGTGTAGTCATAGGAAGGCAGTTTATCTCCGGGGTTGTAGCACTGCGGTGAACAGTGTTTCCCTGCGGAAGCAGTCTGGTAACTAGGAGGCGCCATCCCATGGGCAGGGTGCATCATGGACGGTCCTCCTGGTTTCATAACAGCTAGAGCGGAGAGAGGACCTCGCATTCTGAAATTCTGTTGGGACATGGAGGATAGTGGCTGGGTGGTGGGCATCTTCTGGTCCTGTCTGCTAACCAAACCAGGGGCTACTTGATTTGCAGGAGGAAGGGAACCAGGGAAGTTGGCTGGCATACCTGCCATGCCGGATCGCTGTGGAAACTGAGGACCTCGGCATCCAGGTAGGGCTCCTCCGGCGAGGAAGGGATGTTGGTGGTTCACAGGGTCCATATGTGGTTGCACCCCTTGTTGGTGCTGCCAGAGCTGGGACTGTGAGGTGGGCTGCTGTTGCTGAGATGGGAACATCATATGTGACTGAAGAGCTCCGCCTTGGTGCAGCACCTGCCGCAGGTGGTGGGTCGGCACAGGACCGCCTGGTAGGTTTGGACATGGCATTCCTGGTCGCGTCACAGCGTGAGCCGGGTGTAGCGGTTGACGTGGAGGGCCACCCATTCCCATCATGCTCTGTCCAGGCTGCATCGCCATTCCAAAGTCTTGCGACGGGTGGCAGAGGGGTTGTTTGGAACCTTTGCTGCACATGTATCCTCCAACCGACGGGCCCATCTGGGAGACTGAGCTGGAGGAAAGACCCATTCGATTTGAGGGTAAAGGGCCGCTATGGGACAGCATGGAGGAATTCGACTGTTGAGAAGCTCCCAGAGGATATCCACCACACTCTGGAGGGAGTGGTCGACCTGGACCTGCACGACAGCAAAAATAATTGATTTTGAGCGTGGCTTTAGGTATATTACTGTTCAAAAGTTTGGGGTCGGTAAGATTTTTTAATGTTTTTGGAAAAACGTCTCTCATGTTTACCATGGCTGCGTTTATTTGATTACAAATACAGCAAACCATTAAAGCATCCTTGCATTAAAAGTATTAATTAAAAAAAAGAGAAAAAAAAAGAAAGAAAATCGTATTGACCCCAAACGTTTCAATGGGAGTGTATATAGCAAAATGTTGACACTACATAAACAGTAGGCCTCATTCACTAACAAATTCCATATTTATGTGTGCAGAAAAAGTTCTCACTCCAAAATGTTCACTAATACATAAATACACATCTAGTAATTTGCATAAAACATGCCAAAGATATGTCCATATAAGGGCTTCTGTATTTTTATTTATTTGTAAATATTTTATTATTTAATTTCAATAATTGTTAATTTGTTTTTCTATTTACAGTGAGTTTTATATATATATATAGTATGTGCAGCTGGAAAGAAGAGCTGGTTTAGATGCTTTTGTTGATTGTGTTAGGGCTGTGCCTGAGAATTGTCCATGCATGATTCGGTTTGCCATTAAGAACTACAACTTCTAACGATTCTAAACAACACTCACATCTGTTACTTCTTAAAGGAACAGTTCGCTGAAAAATGAACATTCTCTCATCATTTAGTCAGCTTCAGTCACCAATCACTTACAGTCATCTGGGTTTGGAACAACATGAGGGTGAGTAAATCATGCCAGGATTTTAATTTTTCAGGCGAACTATCCCTTTAAGATATTATGAGTAATGTTTGAACATTATTTAAAAATGTTCTGTTTCGTCAGCCGCTCAAATGCTCTGCAAAGCCCAAGGAAAGAAAACAGTGAGTTGATTAGTATGATAATAATCAGCGACTCTCTCACAAATCCAACAGAGATATGAATAAAAACCTTGGTTTTCCCTCCAAGCGAACGCTAGATGGCGCCTGCGCACTCTCAAAGTCCTAAACAAAAACAAGTTTAACCGCTTGATCCTCCTCAAGAGTTTACGCTGAGCTTTTCTGTCGCCCGTCTTTATCGATTGTAAAAACCCAAGTCTGTTCTCTATCTAGTCAGCCCAGTGTATTGATGAACATAAATTATTAATGGGCTCATAACTCCGTGACTTGTGAATATACGACATGTTTTAGTCTGTCAGGACGCAGCTTTGCGCTCTATTCGGGAAAGCTCGCCAAGTTAAACAGCGTTTCCGATTGTGCCCTCGATAAGAGGCGACTTTTCATTCTTTTCCCCCTGTCCTGAGCTACCCCCCCCAACACCTCACGCACGTTTAAAGCAGTCCGTCAAGCCGCCTCCCCTTTCCGTTCAGCGCGCTCACTCAGCTTTTCATGCAACTCACATTTCAGTGTGCATTTAATAGATTAGATATCACAGCAGCAGAGGTTATCAAAGCAATCCGCTGCCTTTGTTGTCGAACAGAATGCAACCGTTCCTGTGCGTACAAGACTGTAACAAAGAAAGAGAGATATGTTTAACCTTGTCAAATCTATCGGTGCGGGAAGAAATGTAAATTTAGATTGCTCTCTCTCTCTCTCTCTGCATTGCAAAGTACGATATCAATAGACCAATTATCGGTTTGTAAACATTCAGGATGCGCGCGCATCATGGTTGCAGAAAACCCGGGAGAGATA
>NW_015537968.1:371741-392023 GCF_001515605.1 Sinocyclocheilus anshuiensis
TAAATGTTATGTAAAAATGTTAATAGTAAGGTTTAAATAATATTTCATGCTGTAACTGTAGGGCTAATACAATACGTCCCCTATGAACAGCATATGTGAATATTATGTAGACCTATTGTTTAAATCGAATTTATGCTTTAAAAGTAGAGTAATCATAGCAGTTTTCATCCATAGTATGTCCATTTAAACGTCTGCGTTTAGCTTCAAATGACGACAGTATTCTATAAAAAATATTTGCATTCCGATCTTGACATCAAAAGGCACAAAAATATTTTTTTCTTTTATTCCACGGATTTTACCCATTTATCTCCACTTGTTCCCAGTGTTTTTCTGCAACCACTATGCGCGCGCAGCTGCAAGTGATGTAACTGTGACGTCTACTCTAAATTGGTCTATAGAATAAAGTAATAGTATAATGGTCCCATTATACATTAAGTGTCTTTAAATACTATGTAATTAATAATAAAATAATGAATTGTTAGGTACAATGTACCTATTGTGTTCATGTTGAATTGCAAAACATTTTAGGTGTAAACTACAGAAATTACTAACTACAGCCAGTTGCATAAACTACTTAGACTAGTCTTGAAATGTAGTCATCCAATTTTTTTCTTCAAAACTGGTCATAACTTTTTTCATTCAGTTTCATAAAATGGTAGCTATTGTTCTATTTGAATCTGAAAAGTACCACTTTAACGGCTAGTTAGTGAAACGAGTTCTTAAGACACAGTCTAAACCAGGGGTGCCCAGACTCTGTCCTCGAGGGCCGCTGTCCTGCAGAGTTTAGCTCCAACCCTAATCAAACACACCTGAACCAGCTAATCAAGGTCTTACTAGGCATACTAGAAACTTCCAGGCAGGTGTGTTGAGGCAAGTTGGAGCAAAACTCTACAGGACATCGGCCCTCCAGGACCGAGTTTGGACACCCCTGGTCTAAACATTGTGACAACTGTGCCAGTTTATGCAACTGGCCCCAGATGTAAGTACAGGATGGTATTTTCGAATATAAGTACAGTGTAAAAACACGTATGTACACAATTTGTGCATTGTATCAACGTATTAATTTTAATGTAAATAAAGACACTTAATATAAAGTGGGTCCTAATAGATAAAAGTAAACAATAGTATAAAAAAGAATATAATTAGAAGTGCAGAATAAAATTTCAAAATGACATTAATTAAAAGTTATTTAAAGGTATAATGATGAAAAACAGCACTAAATATGCCCTAAACCACATAAAAGAGACATAATTACCCATAGCAAACTAAAAAGAGAAATAAAACCAATTATGCATTTGCGTGCTGCCGAGCATGAAAGGATGTTCTCTCACTTAACCCAGAGCATGCATGTTTGACCTTGCTTTTGTCATCTAAAGCAAGGGTTATTATAGTTTTTTTGACATTTCAATAGTTTTTTTTCTTTCGTTTTAGTTTTTATTTCATTATTTTATTTTATTTTTTGTTTTGTTTTTTAAAAAGTGATATTTTGAGTTAATTTTGCATAGTTTTAAAATACTTAAAGATTTTTTATTTATTTTTTGGGGTCACTGATTGCAAATTTACTCACTCCAAAACCTCACATACAGAGAGTGAACTGTGGTTGGTTGTTATACTATGGAGACCCTCATTCATAAACTATTACATTCCTTCAACTCTTGGTTACATCCTTGATTTGAGACCCCAAATTAAACACCATGTAAGGCTTTATTTGCCAAAAACAAGCGGTACGTCAAATCTCTCTCTATATAAGTCCATTCTCCAGGATTTAGCTAATTGTCATGGGAAAATGTCTGAGAAGCAGCAGTGCAGGACTATAGGAAGGGAAAGGGAGAGAGAAAGAAAGAGAGCGAGAGGGAGTTGTTGTTGAATGTCAGTGAAGTCACTTTGTCAAGCAACTCTGAGTGACCTTGCTGGGAGTAATGAGGGGGAGGGACAAAGAAAGAGGGAACGCTTATGACTGCAAGAGTTAGGAAAGAATGAGATGGGGATGAATGGAGTGGACAGAAAGCGAGGAATAAGAAGAGAGAATGGGACTGACTCAGGCACACAACTTTTGCAAAAAAGGTAGAATTAGAAAGCGCAGTGGATAATGGAAGCAGACACGAGACAGATAGAAAGAGAAAGTACATGCAAGGAAAGTGTGCGAGAGAAAGTGGGACAGAGTTGTGTAGAGCGCTCCGCTGTGCCGTCCTGGCAGAAGTCCAGCTGTCCAGAGCACAGGCAGACACTAAGTACTGCTTTTATCTCCACGGTAACCAAGTTTATTTATGTATATTGCCTTGATGGTGGGGTTAAAGCGCTATGAAATGACACAATACTGACCTTCTTTACAAATGCATGCTGAATATATGAGTGTCTGCCTTGAATCGATAACCTCTGATAATATTTAATATGCAAGCTATGCATGCCCTGATTTATGCGTGTGCACACACGGCGATATGTACACGTACATGTGTGTGTGATAGTGGGAACAGCTCACATCATTGGGCATGAGAGGAGGATGTTAATGAATGTGACGCCTGACCTACTTCCACAACAACACATATCAGCTCTCTTTCTCTCGCTCCTTCTCTGTTTGTATGGCTTGGAGACAAGAGCCAGTCTTCGTGCCAGTCTGGTTAACCACATTGTACCATGTCTACCATATACACCCTATCAGAAAAATCCAGTTCTTAGGGCGCTGAGGATATCCACATGTTTTGTTCAGACACGTAAAAATAGATTTCAGGTTAAAAAAAAAATCCTGTTATTGAAGGGGGAAAGCGAATAAAGATCGGAGGTGCGTGGGTGGATGGATGTGAAGGAGAGAACAAGCTCCCCCAGTCTTGCTGCTTTGAAGCCTGCTAACTATCCTGGGACCCTTTGAAACACCGCCTCAAATTCCCGAACTGTTCCTGGCACGCACTTCTGCACACACACACTCACACACACACACTCATACACACTCACACTCACACACACACACACACCCTACCAGTGCCAGACACTGGAAAGAGTAAGATGCACACACACACACACACACACACACACACACACACACACACTTGTGTGATAAGGCATGCCCACATACTGCATTCGCACAAAACATATTTGCACATTAAAAATGTTCTCACACATACAGTACACACATTCACACACACCTGGGCTTAGTGCCGCTAAGAGCCGCTGCCAGCCTAGTGTTAACTTGGCAGAGTGCTTAATTTATTCGGCATTCATTCCTGCCGCAGATGGGCTCTGTGTCTTCAACCTTGCAGAACCACAGAACCGCGCCGGGGCTATGATATCTTCAGCACAGCTCTCGGCACCTTCGGCCCTGGCGGACCCTTCTAATTATTACTTGGTAAATTCTTGAATTGCTTTACTTTACCTTGGCTTTCTTTTAAGATCCGTCTCAGCAGTTCTGTAACAATGAGGCTCTCTTTCTCCGCGCTGAATTCAGAGGCTTATTTGTTTGCATTTGTCCGAGCTAGGCCCCACCCGAAATACCCTGGAACCATATTCTCTACCATCTGTGTACACCCCCCTCTCGCCCCTCTCCTGTCCACCCTCCTCCCTCCATTCCACCTCAGGGCAAGGTCACTCGGGACGGGCTCTGCTTAGCCGCTACACTAGAACACAAAGACAACACGGTCGGCCTTCAACTGCATCTGACCGAGTGTTTTAATAAGCCATTTTAGTCACTGTTGTCTTATACTGTTAGCATGAATATTCTCCACACTGTGTCATTCCTGTTTTAATCTCTTACTGTACACTGAATAATAATGTTAACCGAATAAACAATTATACTAATTATTGAAATCTTCAAGTATTAAAAGAGCTCTATAGAAACTGAATCAATTCAAATTCTCAATGCATGAGTTCTCATTAGTTATAGACCAATATATCAACCAGAAGGATATTGGGTGTTGGTTGGCTAACTAATATGTTAGCTCAATAGATAATGCATATTTTCAAATGTTTATATTTTTAATTAATTTAATTTAATAGATAATTAAATTTACATACATTTATCAATTTATTAGTTAATTGAATAAAAAAATATTTAGCCTACATTTAATTTTAAATAAAATAATACAATAAATAAAATAGATCATAGAGGTTAGTACAATTTCATTAAAATTCATTGTGCCAATTTGCTAAAATGATATTTAAATATTTTTAAAATTAAGTTATAAATTATAAAATTTATATATGTTTAATCATTTATTACATTTTTAATTATTTATGTGCACGTTATGTTGAAAATGTATATAGAATGTTAGTAAATTAATTAATTTTAATTCTTTTAAATTCTATTTAAATATTTTTACATGAAGTAATAAATTATTACATTTACATCCATTCAATAATTTATTACATTCCAAATATAATTTTTTTGTAAATGAATTAAAATAATAATGATAGAGGTTAATACAATTTAATGAAAAAAATATATAAATATAAAAAATGAATATATAGAAAAAGAAACAATCAAACAAACAATAAAAAGCATATATCTACATTATACCAGCCAGCGATTGGTCACCGGTAACTGAATTGAAAATGACGGTTGACTGCTCGTTCACAAGTTGCATTTACACAGGGTCTTCCACAATTCCTCTCTTCCACGAAAAACACAGGCTGCTGTTTGCTGCCCTGATGTCTTACAGTCCCTGATGGGGACAGACCTCTGGCATTTCTTCTTTTTTGATCTGATCACATGTTCACAGCCTTTGCGTTTCTCATCTACTGGGCAAACACAGTGTCTGTTTGACTACACAGACAGGAGGGCTTTGTTTCCAATGTAGACTGTTTACAGGGAGAGAGAAGTTTGATTTCCATGTAGTTCTCTTGAGATCCTGATACCTTGCAGGTGTATGTGTGTGTGTGTGTGTGTGTGTGAGTGTGCTGCAGAATACCAAGACAGGCTGCTGTTTGCTGCCCTGATGTCTTACAGTCCCTGATGGGGACAGACCTCTGGCATTTCTTCTTTTTTGATCTGATCACATGTTCACAGCCTTTGCGTTTCTCATCTACTGGGCAAACACAGTGTCTGTTTGACTACACAGACAGGAGGGCTTTGTTTCCAATGTAGACTGTTTACAGGGAGAGAGAAGTTTGATTTCCATGTAGTTCTCTTGAGATCCTGATACCTTGCAGGTGTATGTGTGTGTGTGTGTGTGTGTGTGTGTGAGTGTGGTGCAGAATACCAAGCAGGTCTGGTGGCTCATATCTAATAACGAGGAGGGAATGGGGAGAGATTATTAGAAACAAAGAAATGAAGAGCAGTGCGTGTTGCTACTGTGTACTATTCCATCTCTCCTATTCGAAACCAAAGACAATTCTTCAATTAAAACACACATATGCTTGTTTTTCTATCATTGTGTTGACTTTTCATTGACTTCTATTGTTTTATACTGAGCTAATGATATTTTCTATACCCTTCCCCCTAAAAACAACAACAACAATAATAACAATATTATTATTATTATTATTATTAGATTTTCATTAAAGGGATAGTTGAAAAGTCATTCACAAAAATGAAAATTCTGTCATTAATGTATTTTTTTCTTCTGTGGAACATAAAAGAAGATATTTTGAGAAATGTCCCAGTACATTTTTGTCCATACACTTTCAGATTTTCTTCCTACCCAAACATTGTAACGTTAGGGTACAACATCTTATTTATTAATTTTGCACTTTTTTCTGACAGTGGAAGTCAATGGTAACCAAAACTGCTTGGCTACCAACATCCTTTAAAATACCTTATTTTGTGTTACGCAGAAGAAATAAAATAATACAGGTTTGGAACGACATGAGAGTGAGTAAATGAAGACAGATTTTTGGGTGCGCTAACACTCTAAGACATTATTTTGCATGTTTCTTCAAGCTGTTTTCTCATGAACTGCTGGCTAGTTCATAAAATTCAAGTAAAACTTGCACACAAGGAAATAATTGGCCAAAGTTATTAATTTGCTCTATAAACCAGATATGTGAAGATGCAATCTCCCTATGAGGCTTCCTCACATTACAAAACACACAATATTAAACAACAAAACTTCAGCAAGGTTCAGCCTGCATCCTCTAGGACAGTGTTTCCCAACCGGGGTGCCGTCTGTCGAGAGCAGGGGTGCGGTGTAAAAAATCGTTTTTTAATATTTTTAAATTGCTAAAATGTTCAAAAAAGAATCTATTATATAATATCCATTTCTGATGTCGCCAATAATTAGAGATGCACCGAAATTTCGGCTGCCGAAAATTAGTTCACTGCTCAGGTTTCACTTTCACGTGGTGTGACGCTCTGCGTATTATCCCGCTCTATGTTTAAAAATATCTGTATGACATTATATTCTGCAGTTCTTCCCTGTTGTACCGAATATCTATACTTTTCAAATTATCATATCGAAGTTAGAAATTAAAATATTGTGACAAAATTAATTTTGTAGGGTGCCACAAGTTTATTAAAATTTCCAAAGGGTGCCGCGACTAAAAAAAGGTTGGGAAACACTGCTCTAGGATACACATGATAGAGCTAAATATCCACATTTTAGTTTAAAGAGCACTGAAGCACAAAAACGTTTTAAATAAGCACTTCAGCAGCACATCACAAAGAGCGTATGTGTAGTTATCATGGAACTAAGCTGAAAGAGGTTTTAATTATTCATCCTCAGTTTAGAGTTAGAAAGAGAGCTGTTTGTAATACCACAGTGGTCTGAGAGATCTCAGCGAACATGCCGTGGCTCCTCTGGCTTTCAGTTTGCAAAAACAGTCAACAGCACACCAGAACTTCTTCCTGTAGACCACAAGTGCGTGTGTGTGTACGAAGAGGGATGAACATCAGGCAGTGCTACTTCTGTCTGAGCAGCAGCACAACACCTTCCCTAGACGTTATTCATGCAGACACACACACTTCCCTCATTCCTCGGTCATTATGAGACTCTTTTATTATTTAACTCTCTCTCTCTCTCCATCCCTGTTCAATCTGCTCAATTCCACTCTAATGTGAACACACATGTGCTCTGAAACACACACACACACACACACTTATATTTTCTATCAGCTAACCCAACCTCTACCCCTAAACTTACCCCTCACAGAAACATGTGCAGAACACTACAATTAAATAAAAACATATTTTTTAACTAGTGAGGACACTAGTGTCCTTAATAGTGATTTGTCAAAGTATTTCACAATATAAGTTAGGAAATTTGGTCCTCACAAGTATAGTCAAAACAAGAACACACACACACACACACACACACATGTTGTGTTTCCATGTTTTATGGGGACATTCCATAGGCGTAATGGTTTTTATACTGTACAAACTGTATGTGCTATTGCCCTACACCAACCCTACCCCTAAACCTACCCCTCACAGGAAACTTTGTGCATTTTTACTTTCTCAAAAAAACTAATTCTGTATGATTTATAAGCTTGTTTCCTCATGGGGACCTCAAAAATGTCCCCACAAGGTCAAAATTTACTAGTATTACTATCCTTGTGGGGACATTTGGTCCCCATAACGTGATAAATACCAGGTACACACACAGACACACACACACACACACACACAGTCTGAGAGGGATGGTGGGGGGATTACTGCTGTCAGGATAGATCAGCTGCTTAGACCACTCACCCTTGTCTAAATCAGACTGGTAGAAGCTACATGAAACAGACAATCCCTTACAAACACTTTATAAACACCTCAGATGCTCTTTCTAAACCTGTAAACCTGTGCTTATTAGCCTCTAATACACTCCACAAAGCTACCAAGACAGGTTGTCGCCCTAAAATAACACTCATTCCATAGGGTTTTATCTTCCTCTAACCACACAAATCTTTTTGTAATGCATTAAAGGTTTGGCTTCCATTTCAGGATGAGTGAAACACATACAGGAAATGCTGAAATTACTATTTAAATGAATCATGAATATGATTCGTTTAAATATTCATTTAATATTTAAATGAATCATATGAATCAGCTGAATCATAAACCATGTCTGTTGGCTAAAAGCTCAAGAAAATGCTATAAACCCCAACAGGGTGGTCAGTACCCAGACTCACTTGGCAACTGACTAAATAAATATATTTAAATATTAAATGAATATTTAAACGAAGCTGAATCATAAACCATGTCTGTTGGCTAAAAGCTCAAGAAAATGCTATAAACCCCAACAGGGTGGTCAGTACCCAGACTCACTTGGCAACTGACTAAATAAATATATGGATTAAAAATAGAAATAAGGCTGCATTTATTTGATCAAAAATACAGTAAAACTATTTGTTTTAATATTGGGAAATATTACATTTGAAATATTTTAATATATTTTAAAATGCTATTTATTTCTGTGATGGCAAAGCTGAATTTTCAACAGCCCGATCCTTCAGAAATCATTCTAATATGCTGATTTAGTGCTCAAGAAATGTTTGTTTCAGCTGTGCTGCTTTATTTTTGTAATACCTAATACCTTTTTCTTCAGGATTTTTTTTTAATGAATTAAAATTCAAAAGAACAGCATTTATTTGAAATAGAAATCTTTTGTAACATTATAAATGTCTTTACTGTCACTTTTGATCAATTTAATGCAAGCAAACCCTTGCTATATAAAAATATTAAATATAAAAAAATCTTACTTTTGTGTATATGATAATGCTATATATACACATTTGTACTTTAAAAAGCACTGAAGCACAAAACCAGGGACAACGGTCAAATATACAGTTTACCAATTACAGTTTAACATTACATGGAAATGACCCCAGCATGTCTTGATTGACCAATTTGGAGTATTCCAAAGAGACATGTAATCAAAATAATGCATGAGATGTGTGTGTGTGTGTGTGTGTTCTGTGACGTCTGCAGCCCGTTCAAGGTACTCTGTCATCTTTATTGAAGGGAGACCTTGAGATCCACCAATTCTTTTCTTTCCTCGTGCAAGGATAGCAATTTAAATCCACTGATAACATGCACACACACACGCACACACACACACACACACACACACACATCCTTGGGCACTTTCTCCCTTTATTTATCTAGTATCCCAGAATCACTCCCCTCTCCCTTGTCATGATGCAGAAATGTGAGAGGATCTAAAAAAAAAACGTGTTTTTATGTGGCAGCTCTTTCGTCTCTTTTTTCCTAGTATGATAACCAGAGCTAGTCTGATCAGGAAGGGGAGGAGCTATCAAAAAGATGTGGAGATTCTAAACTAAGTCCACTAAACAGTCAAAGCATCAGGTTGTTACAACATATATATATTTTTTTATCAATCGAATATCAAGTACAATAAAATCTACACCGATAGCATCGATGTTATGGTGATTTTCTAAGATAATTATAGGCAATTATAGTCGTTAAACAATAAAACAAAAACATTACTAACATCAAATATAAAACATTAACAGCTTCTACAGTGTAGTGATTTTCTGCTGTAAATGCCACAAAAAGATAGATGTCGCATTTAGCTTGCTTGTTATTGATATATATGAAATAAAATGATGCTTTTCTTGCTAACAAGACATTTTACCACTTTGAAGTTTGATACGCATTAACTTTCTTGCTGAATAAATAACTAAAAGTTTAGTGTTAAAACAGGTATTTGTAATCCAGAATCAACCTTCTTAATCAGCATCAGACATATTGATATTTCAAGATCGATTTGCCCATCTCTCTTCCACTCTCATTCTTCCCTCCGTCTTTTATTCTGTTTTACTTTCTTGAACATCTTCTCTTGTGTTCGCTCTCTTTCACCCTCCGTTGTTTCTTTAATAACGCATGGTAATCCTGCATGAATGAATTAGGTTAATGCTGGGGACCAGGTCACATAAACAATATATTCTCTCTCTCTTTCCATCTCACTCTCATGCTCAGTAAGCATGGACTGTTCTTTTAAGCACTGCACACCCGGTTTCATTTGGTAAATTGATTGGGAGATTTGTGTGCTGAGTGGAAGATAAAGCCCCATGGGATGAGTGAAGGAGCCGCCACCATTAAAACTGACAGATGTCAAACACGCAAACACAAATCACACGCTAAGGGGCCAAAGTGGCATATCATTACATTTATTTATTGTTATTTAAAAGAGGAAACCAAATGAAACCTCCTTTTTCACCCTCTTATTCTGTCATTAGCTACTTGTATTAAACGTCGAAACACAGCCAAGTACCTCGTATGCAATTTAAAAGGCATTATACCGAGCACTTGACTCGTGTACAACTATTTAATGATTCAAGGGAATGTTTCGATGAGCAATTCTTAAAGTTATGAACAAATCATGCTGGGAAAAATAAATGAGGCAGAACTGGAATATTATAAAACAAACTGGTGTTAACATGTTATTGGAGATCTGTCTAATTATGCATGCCACATTCTCGCCCATATGTTCCTCTGCAAGAGTGCGACAGAGGAGGCAGGAATGAACATCCATGTGTGTGATGATCCCCTGTTGGAGAGGGAATAAAACGGGATAGAATGTAAGAGATGGATTCACTTTCGTAACATTTGCTGCTGGACTGCCAACTTTAATCCTGGTTTTAATCATGTCTAAATTATTCTGGAAAGTATGTCACTGCAATATGTAAGTGTTATACTGGAATCGTTGACATGCAGATTCATCCACCAATATTACAGACAACAAGTTTCAGGAAAAAAAACTGACATACTACCGTTCAAAAAATGAAGGGTCAGTAAGATTATAAATACTTTATAATATTTAAGATTTATATTTCAGATAAATGCTGTACTTTCTATTCATCAAAGCATCTTGAAAAAAAATGTATCATGGTTTCCATAAAAGTATTTTGTATTATTAAAGTATCACCGATGTCTTTAATTTCTGAAGGATCATGTGACACTGAAGACTGGAGCAATGGCTGCTGAAAATTCAGCTTTGTCATCAAGGAATAAATTATCATTTAAATATATTAAAATAGAACACAGTTATTTTAAATAGCAATAATATTTCACAATATTACAGTTTTGTTTACTGTATTTTTGAACATGTAAGACTTGATAAGACTTCTTTCAAAAACATTGAAAAAATCTTACCGACCCCTATAACTTTTGAACGGTTGTTTATTCACAAACGGTCTATTGCTGGTTGTCGTATCTTTAAGAGGGTCTAAGTATTTACAACTATGCTTCTCTTTTCACCCACATACTGTATAATGAATAGTTGTTTTACACAGGTCAAACCGAGAGAAGGTTTCAAGTAACGTCAGACTAACCACTGACACAAACCATCCTGTAGGCTCTCTCTCTCTCTCTCTCACACTCTATAACTTTTGAACGGTTGTTTATTCACAAACGGTCTATTGCTGTTTGTCGTATCTTTAAGAGGGTCTAAGTATCTACAACTATGCTTCTCTTTTCACCCACATACTGTATAATGAATAGTTGTTTTACACAGGTCAAACCGAGAGAGGGTTTCAAGTAACGTCAGACTAACCACTGACACAAACCATCCTGTAGGCTCTCTCTCTCTCTCTCTCACACTCACACACACACACACACACACACACACACACACGTGTATAACAGACAGGAACAAACACATATGTACAAGTGGTCGACTTGTTAGCTTAGACTGTAGCCACACCCCTCAGCATGTTCCTCAGCCAATGGGAGCAAAGGATTGGGTGTGTCTATGGCTTGTGGCATTAGTTGAGTAGATTTCACAAAATAAACCACAGTGTTATGACTGAAACTTAAGTGTTGCACAATCTGAAAGAATTCACTTTGTACTCTACAATATGCCTGCTAGAATAATTTCTAGTTGTGAGGAGGATGTTTGCATGAGTGTTTAAATGTGGGTGTTTATAGTTCGGTTGTTTGAATAGACGCAGTAAAGCAGAGCATTTATTTCTGCTGTGCAACTCTTTTAGATCTGCTCGTGTTAATGACCAGAGGATTTAGCACAACCTTTCTATTCATCTGTGGTTACTACATATGAAATTAAAATAAACAAAAAAAAAAAACAACAGTCTAATTTAGAATGATTTGCTAATGAACCATTAAGACCGAATTGTGAACCAGATTAATTCAAAAGAAAGACTCAAAGCAATGATTTGTAATGTTCAGACAACACTATGTGAGCGTGTTTTACTCTACAGAACAGCAATATCCAGCTGATTAAATATTTAGAGCGTAGCGCAACTACAAAATGCATCTTCACTTCAGACATTTCCATGACTTTCCATTACTTTTCACTCTTTTGCATGGTTTGAAAAATTAGTTTTAAATTCCCAGCTACTTCCAAAATACCCTGAAATTGCTTTTTTTCGGTCTAATATAAGGCTATACTTTGACATACACAATTCTCCACTGCGATATGATGCTCTGATATTAGGCACTGAAATATTTGTAGCGTACTACCACCAGTAAATGATCACAATTTTTTAGATTGTTGTATTCTACACCCTTAAAATAACATATTTATAGCTGAGAGTGCATTATTATCGGGACAGATGAGATGGATGGGGAGAAAAAGGACGAGAGAGAGAAATCAATTATGTTGAAACAGTGACACACTGCACTTGACTGATATCTTTAACCTGCTCAAGACAACGCATCCTTATCAAAGCTACGACACCCATTAAACACACAAATCAGACTCAGATCTGGTAATTCTCTAACCGCACCGCAGCATTTTTCATTCCTGCTCAACATAAAAGTAGAACAAAGGCTCAAAAGCTCAGTGCTAGCTTTACGCCATCACCCTCTCTTTTTTCCTCTCCCTCCTCATCATTTTCTCCCTCTTCTGTATTCTCCTGTATTCTCCTTCATCACTCTCTCCACAGGGTGTCTGGAAGAAGGCGAGGAAAAGACAACAACAAACGACTGCATGTCAGACAGAATGAATGGTAGAAGAGAGAGAGAGAAAGTGAGAGAGAGAGAAACACACCCAAACAGGAGCAGGAAGGCGCTGAGAGGAGAAAAGACTGAATCAGCATCCACCACAGCAAGAGCTGCTGTCTAGATCACTGTTTCTCAACCACTTTGGCTTCGGGCTTAGGTGTTACATTATAACACAGAGTGGCGACCCAACGCAGACCCAAAATTGTTTATCGTGCAAAAGTAAATGAGAATGGCTCTGAAATACAAAATTAAATTCTGTTAATCTTAACTATACATTGATAATTTGTTGTAATATATTCAGATCAGACTAACCACAGGCTCTTCTTTGTAGTTTGTAGTGTTTTTTTTTTGTTTTGTTTTTTTACTTTGATGGCCTTCTGAACTTTTGACTTTCATGCTCTCTGCAGCCAATAATTCATTAAAGCACAAACCATGTTTGTCCTCACTGAAACTGAACCCGTACCAGTATTTAATGTAGTCAGGGTCATATTTTCTTTTAGCTAGTGTAGTTTTGTTCATGGTTTCTGAGGATGAGGGCATATTTGGATACATGATTCTTTGTTAATAACTAAGAAAACTATAATAAAAATATTTGGCAATAATAAAAAAAGAACAGAGTCAAACCGTCTGAGCTGAAGGTTTTGCTACTCAAAAAGTACTTTCCTTGGCCTCTGAAGCGAGTGTTCTTTTCTGCTAATGTCACCAAGTTTATACCAGCTGGTAAAATAGCATTATAATCCGATATCAAACATAACTTTTAATGATTCAATCAAGTCAAGTCCCATCCTATATTATTTCCCACTCAATATACTGTTCCATTCAGAAATATATCACATTACTCCGGTTTACTTGCATTTTTTTAATGCTGTCTTTAAGACACATACTTTTATATACAGAGGCACTGATATGAAACAGATCTAGCATGGTCACTATTAAAGTTACACAGATTTGACGTAACGAAGACATGAACAAATGTAGTAAAGCACCACCCATGTAATAAAATGTACTCTGGCAAGCAGCTACACTAGAGCTGTCAAACAGCCAGTCATCATTGTCAACACATGGCTTCATGTCATGTTAGACTCAATCTGACATTTATATAACCCGCTGTAACACAAACACAGTGTCTAACCAAATCCAAAAGTCATCACACACGTGGCTGGTCATGTAGCCTAGTTTGTATGAACTGATGTTAAATATACAAAGAGCGCAGTTTAGCAACATCAGCCGGGAATTATAGACTAAACAGGAATTTACAGTATGACAACGATACAGAGTGAAACACAGTTCATGAATGAATCTGTGTTTTTAAATGAACCCTTTAAGCACCTGGACAGTACTCATTCACTTTAATGCACTGGGATTTTTCGTTCACATCTCTCTCGGAATGTGAACGTTTCATTGGTTTGAACTACTTAATGAACATGCACTTCACTGAACAAGTCACTATTTGAGACGTGAATGAGGCATCTTGTTCATGAATGAGGATCTGCTGATTTAAATAATACTTGTTTTGAGGAGAGAACAGCATTGCATCACTATGGATGTCAATTTCCATCACATAAAAAAAAAAATCACGCTTTTGTAAATCATAATTTTAACAAAAATGTATGAAGTCATAATTTCTGAGATAAAAAGTTGATATTATGAGTTAAAAATCGTGATTATGAAAAAAAGTCACAATTACGATATACTAAATTATAATTATCATTTAAACGTCAAAATTATGACATCAATTATGACTTTTTTTTATCTCAAACTCAATTTTAACTAATTTAACTTAGTAAGTCATAATTCTGGCGTTTTATATCAAAATATGACTTACATTACATATGACTTATATTAATATTACATATTTTAGTTTAGATTTTTTTCTTGTATGACGGAAACAGGTTTTCATTCATTACATGCTTATTTTGGTTTTTAATCCTAGCAAAGAAACAAATACAGAAAGCATTTACAGTAACAAATACAGTAGCATTTGTCTTAATTGTGAACAGCAAATCTATTGTTTTTACATTTAAAACCTAACCTATTAAATATGTTTTTGCTTGAAAAGTGTGCTCATGTTATCTGTCTTTAAAATAAACATAATTTGCTTTGACATATCTTCATATTGTACACATCTTAAACAGAAGAAAATGACTTACATCCAAGAGGCTGTTTTTTTTTGTTTTTGATATTTAAAAAATCAGAGTTCTTGTGTAGGTGGATATTTTTATAGAGTGTGTATATTACTCAGATACTTTTAGAGAGAGAGAGAGAGAGAGAGAGTGTGTGTGTGTGTGAAGCAGCTCCCAGAACTCAGTCGCCAAGACTGTCTCACTCTGTCTGTCTCTCCCTTTCCGCCTCCACTTTCTTTCTCCCTCCCTCCTTCTCTCTCTCTCTCTCTCTCTCTCTCTCGCTCTCTTCTTCCCTCACCACTAAACTCACATACTCTCTCTTTCTCAGTGTCGTTCACACACTATGCTTTTTCTGTATGTCTGCCTCATTCTCCTGTCTGGAGTCAGACTCTCTCAGTGTCTCTACACTGACACTCCTCTCCTCCCTCCCTTCTCTCTCTTCCTCTAGCATCCGTCCCCTCCTTTCTCCCCCACAGTAAGATGAAAAAATGAGAGAATTAAACATGAGCTGCCTTTGAACAGACAGAGAGAGAGCATTTGGTGCAGATGGATTTAATCGTTGCCGTTCTTGCTAAAACAGCAACAACACGCACGCACACACGCGCACACAGACACACACACACACACACACACACACACACACACACACAAAACAAAGAATCAGAGAGGATAGGTAAATGTATTTGACATTGACTGAGAGTACGTCTGTAGATTCTGGCAGCTGGAAATGTGAGTATGAAGGGCAGGAATATACATTTGTGTGTTTAGAAAGCAGGCAGAACCCTCTCGTTCTCTTATTAAAATACTGATGAGGGGTTGGATTGCTGAATGTCCTCTCTATCTCTGTCTCTCTTTTCTCTCTGTCTCCTCTGGGCACAAAGCACAGAAGCTGACACAACAAGGCTTCTTTCTTTTACACATTGAATAAAATTAAAGGAGGCATTTAGTCTAAGACCTCCTTGTCAGTTTCTTTACAATAAATGAAGATATCATTTGTGTCCTTAATATGAGCTCTTCAGTAAAGGCTGTGTAAAGTGAACATTTAGGACATTAAACATTTATATATACATACATACATACAAACATACACTATTTAAAGGAACACTCCACTATTTTTGAAAATAGGCTCATTTTCCAACTCCCGTAGAGTTAAACAGTTGAGTTTTACCGTTTTCGAATCCATTCAGCCGATCTCCGGGTCTGTCGGTAGCACTTTTAGCTGTAGCTTAGCATAGATCATTGAATCTGATTAGACCGTTAGCATCTCGCTCGCTCGAACTTTGCTTCCGTACTGCACCCATGGTACGGCAGCAAAGTTCCTTGATTATTACGCCGGAATGAGAGTATAGTTCCTAGCCATATCGGCCTAGAAAATCGCAACTTTTCATTTTCCGTCGGTCTTAGTACACGATGAAACACAGAAGAGTCAAGTTTTAAATAGGAAAAATATAGAAACTCTTTGGTAATTTTTGAGCGAGATGCTAACGGTCTAATCAGATTCAATGATCTATGCTAAGCTACAGCTAAAAGTGCTACCGCCAGACCCGGAGATCGGCTGAATGGATTCGAAAACAGTAAAACTCAACTGTTTAACTCTAGGGGAGTTGGAAAATGACTTTTTGTCACAGTCTAGAGTTCTACTACACATAACATGTCAATGAACTTTTTTCAACATCAAGATCCTATGTTAAAATTAATAGTCAATTTCCATTTAAACATCTTAAAAGCCATATTTGCCTTCACTAGTTGATATTAAATAGTCCCGTGATAAGACAACTGAATGAAGTATACAAAATAAAAGACATAAAAGCTGCATCCACAAAAATGAATAAATAAAAGAATTAGCAAATAATTACAAAAATGATTTTTACAGTAGCTTTATATGGAGTACAGCATCATGCAGGACACATCAACTTTCAAAATAAAAAAACAAACACAAACACATGCACGGCACACAACCCTATAGATAAAATGTGGGGAAATGTGCTCTTGTGGCAGCGTGACCTACTCTCCCTTTGTCTGGCTGTCTCTGTATTTCTCTCAGACACATTTATGTACAGCTGACCCACTTAGAGCTTTTAAAAATGGTTAAAATCACTGAACGTGCCCAAGCAGAAGAGAGGCGCAAAACAAGGCTAGACTCTACACACCCTGCTGAGAAGACTGCTGTGGATGTGTGTGAAAGTGTGTGTGTGTTTGGTGTTGGCATGCAATATTTTCTCCCGTGTATATAGCCAACCCCCTCAACCCACCATTTCAGCCTTGAAGGAAGGACATGAACACACAAACAAGAGAGAAAAGAGAGCGATACATGCATATAGGGGAGCGCGGGGCACAAAGTAACGCGGGGTTAGTTGTAACACACGTGGTTTGAATATTTCCACACATGCTAGCATAACAAAATTTACAGTATTTATTAGTTACCATATCAACAATATATAGAAAAAAATGTGCGTCAAAATTCACAAATCTTTTGAAGATATCGCTGAACATTTATTTTACCATAGTAAAATTAAAATTCTGGCTTAAGTAAATTTTTCATCTCAGTTTTTATTATTAATTTAAAATGAGACAAATCTGCTATTATTTTAATCTCCAATCTGTTATTTATCAATTCAGATTGTTTTTTAATGCTTTGATAACTAGCAGAAGACACTAACCAGTTTTAAATTCCAGTTGCGCAGATGGGGCCCGTTGTAACACTGCGTTACAATGTGCTATTTTTATGACATTAGCGATGTAATTTACACTATTTACTTTAATGAATTTTAATGAGAAACAATGAGAAACAGGTGAATAAAGACTGACAGTCAATGTTTAGAAATTATTATTTCAAGACATGTAAAGCATTTTTGCTCGTTGATGTGGGCCGTCCCCAGCATGATTGCAATGTGTTCATTGTCAAACTCCAAAGTCAGATTATTTTTAATTCTTAAAAAAACGCCATTATTTTATTTGAAAAAAAAAAAAAGGTATTATTTTATTTTATTAACAAAATATTTTTGTTTGTCTTGTATATTTTTTTTCATTCGATCAGATAACATTTTAAGCTGACATATGATCATGTTACAACGTGCCCCTCAGATGTGACAATGTACCCCACCTACGGGGCATGTTGTCACATTTCACTTCCATTTTTTGAGGGTAAATAAAGAAAAACATATACACTGTAATTATGAAACAAAGCGACATATTTGTACTAGACAAGTGTAAAATTACTTTGGATAAAAAAAATTATATTCTGAACCCCATGTGGACTTACACAAACTGAGAAATCAAAAAGTTTTACTTTGTGCCCCGCTCTCCCCTACATACCAACAGGGCTGAGTGGAGATCAGTGTTAATTAAAATTAAAATTATAAAAATAATTTTCGTTGAATTAAATAAAGGTGTAATAAAATAAATAACAAATATTAGATGAAAAATGTAAACTTATTTCAGTTAGTCACCAAGGCAACAGTGTAATAAAGTATTAAAATTACTAACTAAAACTGAAATAAAAATAAATGGAATTAAAAATAAATTACATTTTATATTTATATAAATATAAAAAGAAATTACAAAAATACAAAATCACGAAACAAAATTACCAAAACTTACAAAATTCAACTGAAAATATAAAAAAAGATATTTGAAGCTAAATTACTAAATACTATAATAGTATTTAAATAATACAACAACAACAACACTGGTGGAGACTGTTAATGGTGGGAGAGAGAATGCCTTTGTGCTAAACACAGCAAACACAGACTAAGCACAGCAATTTGTCATACAGTATATACACTTTAGTCTAACTAAAATTCACAAATTCAAACTAACAGACCCAGATAACACAACTGCACCTCATCTTCATCCAGCAAGCATACAAAATAATCACTGACTTCAGTGCTGTGCTTGCTCTGAAAGATGTATATTTAATCCTTCAAATGTTCAGTTATGCTTTGTGTCATGTACTTAAGAGATGATGACTGTATTTTGACTACCAAAAGTCTCAACATAATTTTTTCATAAACAAAACATTCCAAAGCCAAATCATCTATAAGGACTTTTAGGAGAGATCAAAGTTGATACTGAGATAGCACAGTTCCTAACTGAACCCTTATAAATTCAACTCTCTCCAGAAAACCACGTCTCCACCTTGCTTTGATATCACACAAATGCCTTCCTTCTGACCTCAGATTCACCGAGTCACTTAAACATCAATTTAGCACTAGTGAAATGACATCAAAAATGTCTCTAGTCACATAAACCAATCAGCTAAAGCCCCACCTGGGGTTCTCCAGCAACCACTTAAACACACAGAGAGGTAGATAGAAGCAGCTATGCTTGTGACATGACAGCACACACCACAGACACAAACTAGGCATGTTTATAGCCTGTAGGCTTTGTGTGAGAGAGTGTGTATATTCAGTACATGTGGTCAAGAGGATACGGGGTAAAAAAAAAATTCTCCACTGCTGCTGTGAGGGCAATTAAACATCTCTCTCTTTCTCTCTCTCTCTCTAAAATCCCACATAGAAATGTACTTTCTCGACATTTAACAACCCCTGTCCCCATCCTCTCTCCTCTCTTTCTTGCTTCTTCCTGGTTTACAATCATTAGTTCTGGGCTTTTTATAATAAATTAATCGCTCTAAAGTTTTTTTTTTCTTACTTTCCCGAATGGGGGAGTCTCAGAGAGGTTACAAAGATAAAAAAAAGCAATCTCACTTCTGCTTTTGAGCTCACAGACAAACAGACTTCCTCCACAAACTGTAAGCATGACAGAGAGAGAAGAGAGAGAGGTGTTCAGTAGGAGGAGGGAATCCCCACTTGAGTCAAGGACTACAAGAAAGCTGCTCCTGCTGGGAAAATACCTGTGTTGCTGTAGAGTTCTTGTGAATTACGAGTCTTGATAACAATCAAACTTTTGTTTTCTACTCGTTTGTGCTCCTCAAGGAAATAGACGTACATGGTCTGTTTATTATAAGTAACGTCACACAGATTTACCAAAACGGTTTCAAACACTTTCCTATTAAGTCGTTTCTTGTGTAAATATATACATATGTGTTTTAAATAAGTTCATTCATAAAGTTATATATAATTATATATTTTATATATTTATATAGAAATGTAAATCATAATTCTATTTATGTAAATATGATATAATTACAAATAAAATGTATATACCTTATATGTGATCAAAAAACAAATATAAATAACAATATAAAAAATAACAAATATATTTAAATATTGTTTTATATTGTATAAATACAAATATATATATATATATATATATATATATATTATTTATTTATACAATATAAAACAATATTTAAATAT
>NW_015537968.1:392454-404822 GCF_001515605.1 Sinocyclocheilus anshuiensis
TTTTATTGGTGTGATGAAAGAGGACTACTGGGCTGAAAGAGGGGGATTCTGTCTTCAAACAGACCGCCCCGCAGGAGACCGAATGCACAGCGGCACTTTGAAACTCTATAGGCATACACATTTACACACACTGCCTTTCTCTCTTTAGCATGGACACACACACACACACACACACACAGAGAGAGTCACAAAGCCTTTGCTCTTTACTGCATAAACAAACACATATTCTCACTTCAGAGCAAAAAATTAATAAAACTCTAATCTTCTCTTTTTTTTCATTCAAGAAATAATATTTTTAGACATGACACAGTAACAAAACAACTGAAAGAACAGTAATTTTGTCCCTATCCTAATTAACAGAGATGGACTAAGCATGTTCAGCCTTTTAGCATGAATGCTAATCACATACAAAGACTCACATTCCTTCACTCTGTTCAGCTGTCCATTCAATTAACCGTTGGAGCTTCCTAACTGCCCTCCTTATACACACATCAGAGTTGGAACACCCACTCCCCTCCCTTCCCATGGTACACACCACAGGGTGCCCACTCCATCTTTCAGAAACAGTCTCCCCCAGTATGAAGTGAACACACCCAAAGCTCCACAAGCTAATGGAAAAACCAGGGCTGTAATTCCCTCTTCTTATATCTTTGGATTTTTAATTGCTTACTTCTAGAAGTCCTGTATAAAACGTAATTCTTTTTACACTTTTTCAATGCGTTAAATCATCTGTTGACTCTATAAATCAAGAATTTTGAAGACAACACAGATGCATCACAGTCGTAGGAAATAACAACTATAGAGGTCATCTATTGCTTGCACTTAAAAGTAAAGTGTCAGTTTCGTGCCACTACTGACACCAAATAGAATCACAAAAATAAAATTGTCTACATCCACCCCGCTCCCATCTTCTGCTGTTTGGCCAGACCATCTAAGAACAACAAAGTTTACACTCTTTGGAAAGTCAGCCAAAGACTGGCTTAATTTCATTTTCAATTTTCATTTCATGTCTCTGCACATTAACCTGGGGTAAAAGAAAGTAAAATGTACTTGCCTCACCTATACACTATAGTAAAACTTGTACAAACTGACAGAAACTGTTCTGTATTCAACTCTATTTTCTACATTTATAAAACACATCAAGTTAGACATAAAGAAAGCACTATTCCTGAAGGTAATGAATTTCCTAAAGGTCACATCAAAAGTAGATTTTTATACTAACTGTCTGGCTTTATATCATTTGTGAAAACATGTTTTGTAATATATGACATTCCACACATAAGTTTAACAAGCAAGCAATGGTACTCACATCTCTGCAGTGAGGCACGATACCACCAGCAGGCATCCCCCTTTGCACACGCTGTGACAAAAGATGTCCATGTCCTGTGGCTGATGTGGGCGTCGTGGGCTGCAAGCTAGCATTGCGGTATGCTCCCACAGTCAGAGGACCCAGTTTGATCACAGAGGGATTAGGGTCAAAATGACGTAACGGCTTGGTGTTGTTGAAAGAGTATGGTTCTGGACCCATACCAGCTGTGGTGGTCTTGTTTAGTTGCAGCTGTGAGGGTTTTCCCTGTGCCTGCATTAGGAGCTTGAGGCTACTGGGTGGCTGGTTGGATGTGATGGCCTTGAACAGCTGACTAGACATTGCAGGTGCTTGAGTATTTTGTGAGTTGAAAAGATGTCCTTGTGTGTGAGGTTGTGTTCCTGGTTGGCATTGCCCAGCTGGACTCTGATGTTTATCTGGTCGGTAAGGAGGTGATGGTCGAGTGTTGTTTGATGCTGGGGCCACACCAGGAAGATAACTTGCCTGAGAACCTTGGATTGCAGTGCCTGAAACTCCTGGTGGGGCATTTCCAGACAGAATGCTGTTCTGGGGGCTGAAAGGGGGCTGAGCAATTGCTGGGCTGGCTAGCTTTTCTGGCCTGTAGGGTGGTGAAGGTCCGGTGGATGGGGCTGGAGCCGTGCTAGAGATTAGAGAACTCTGGGGGCTCTGAATATTACCTGCTGGGCTGAAGGGCTGCTGATGAGGCGATGAGTTAGGCAGTTTATCCCCTGGTCGGTAAGGTGGAGAGGGACCAGCCCAAGAAGTACTCTGCTGGCCCAATCCAGACAACCCCGACTGTGCAGGTGGGGGACCTGCACTGTTGTTGGAATGATGCTTACTATTCGATGCCATCTGCTGAAGCTGTTGGGCCCGGGACACCTCATGCCAGTTGGATCCGGCCCGGCTTGATAAGGCGGCAGAAAGCATGGGTGACCGTGCTTGATTTTGCCCTTGTGAAGAGGAGGAGGACAGGGGTGATGCTGAGAGTGGAGACGGAACCGTTTTGGAAGGGTGTGGTAGAGTATATGGTGCCCCAGCAGGACTTGGACCCACTTGAGAGGACCCAGCTTGAGAGAAACCAGGGGACTGAGTGAGGTGGGCCTCCAGGTGTGACTGTCTCTGTGGAGACCTTTTGGGGGTGCCATTACACTCCAGGTGGACAAAACCTCCAGCACTACTTGCCTGGTCATCACTTTCTTTTCCTAAGATCTTCTCAATGTCAAGCTCAGGTAAAGAGGGATCAGGGTTCTTTGTAAGTTCATCCAAAATGTCCTGCAGTTCTTGTTCCACTGAAGGAGTGGCCGAACTCCCATTTGGGTTGAAGTTACTTGTCAAGCCCCCTGAGCCTCCCCCGGTCCCTGGCGTTGATCCAGGACTAGCATTTGGGGGTACGGAATATGGAGACCCCAAATTGTTGTTGTTGCTGTTCAGTCGATTAGCTTCCAGAACACCCCCCTGGTTGTCCATCCCAGAAGGGAATGGAGGCTGAGGGTAGCTGGGGCCCATGGCCAGGGTGACATCTTCCAGACATAGACGTTTGCTACCTCCCTGGGTCATAGACGTGTCAGAGACCCCGTTTAGTGATGCAGAACTCTCGACAGCCCCAGTCAATTTCCTCTTCAGGGATCCTAGCATCTGTGGAGACACAGAAAGACGAAGCCTTGTTATCACGGCAAGTTGCTTCAAGGAAAACAGAATGGTGACCATCAAAAAAAAAAAAAGATTGCAAACCAGAATTGTGTAATGTTATGTGACAACTTTTACTAAGAGTCAAAATCTGGACATTCATTCACATTTCTCAATATATATTTAATTTCTTTTGGCAACAACTAGATTGTTACCACAAGTCAACTGGTCTGTTACTGCCCACAAATGAACTGTAGGGATCTCAAGGCTCTATCTTTTAAACACTACCAGTATGAATGCCTATTTCCAAAATGGGCTTTTTGGGTCTGAGCCTTCCAAGGCCCAGCTGTTGTCCAATTGTGCCAGAAGTGGGATGATTCAGCAGACCGTTTCCATAAGTGCATGGGTCAACACCGTGAAGACCTTCTCTCTTACCCCATCCTCCCCAATTCTAGCTCTCTGGAGAGCCCTCTTAGCGGATTAAGACTAAAGAGCTGCCAATCAAAAGCGCTTCATTCACATTCAGAATGAAGATGTTTGCAAACTTGCAAATCACATAATATATAAGACAGAGCCTGGGCATTTTTTAGATGTGTGGCCTCCAGGGAACTCCTATTACCAAAGCAAAGCATTGAATGAAACTTAAAATAGAATGCTGGTAAACTAAAATACTAAGTGTTCATTCTGGTCTTACAAAATCAACCAGAAAAATAAGGTATTAGCAGTGTCAGTTCATGAGAGCAACACATTTTTAGCCTTTTTTTCCTTTCTTTATCATTTAAGAGAGCAGTGGACTCCCAAAAGAGCCTCATAGAAAAATTTAGAAAGACAGAGAGATAGAGACGAATGAAGAGAGACCTCCTAAGAAATGGATTCTTGACGGGATGAATAATTTACTGTAACATTCCAGCTGCAAAAGAATGTGCAGCATTTTTTCATTCTTGTTTCTTCTCTGCATTCTCTCTATTTTATGAGGATCCTGACACCATTATCCATTTTTAAGCTCTTTCTCAGACTTGTAAAAGCCACTGGGAAAATAGCTACAGAATATTGCCTTGTACATATCATATAGAAGAAACATTCTTGACAGCTCCCTACGCCTAGATCCGATACAGGAATATATAAACACTAGACCTCACACCCTTCCCAAAAAGCTGGATTGTGGACACTGCTAGTCCACTTCCTACAAAAGCGCTCTTTCCTCCTTTCTCTTCCTTCATCCCCATGTTCCCTACCCCCTTTTTATATAGGAGGTTTTCCACATAGATTCCTCTCTGACTAGAACAATGGAACTCTGGAGACACACCTTCCCCGGCATCGCCAAGCTGTCTGCGCAGTCCACCCTGCCATGCATGTGTGTGTGTCTGTGTTTGAAAAAGAGACAGTGTGAACATGTGACGAAAAGGAAGAGTGTCTGTGCATGTGTAACAGAATATGAATTAATGCAGCCTTCATTTTAGAGGCTGTATTCTCACTGACACACATGCACACACAATCCTCTCTCTAATGGATGCCAATTTCACCCCGAGTAAACACATCAATACAGAAACATCGACTGTCTCTCTCCCTCTCTCTCTCTGCTGGAGGGACGCCTTTCATTCGGTAGCGATCGGATTTGTCCCATTATGACTGACACAACCATCTGTCAGCACAGAGCGCTGGCAAGAGAGAGAGAGGGAGCAGACCTATCATCCACACTGCTGTGCATATTCCTCATAATTATGGCTGGTAAGGCATACATCTGATTGCATTGCTCTGAGTCTCATTAAAGCTGCACTGAATACACACACACACACACACACAATCACCCTTATACACACACACAGAATGCTAAACAAACAGAATGGAACAGTGATGAGAGGGAATTAGTAAATTAGTGCAGTCTGAGTGTGTGTAATGGTAGATTTCAATAATTGGGTTGATGGATTTGGTGGGTATTGAGATTAAAATAAAAAGCATCAAATAGTAACCGAGACCAAAGTGTCAATTAGCGCAATGTCTAGTAAAAGTACTACAGCCACCATCACCAATACTAAGAAAATGTATGTCTTAGTATTACACACAATGGACCACCACTACTACTACCTTAATAACCAATAAAAACCAAAAAAAAAAAAAAAAATGCACACTACTATGGACTGGATACCATGTCAAAATCATGATTGACATCGGTCAATGGCATGAATGACATACAGTTCCGTTAGCAGCTCACACCTGCAATGCTGTATTAAAATATTCTCACAGAGTTCCCTGGATTACTTATTCAGTCGCACATCAACACCACTACAGAACCTACAGCGTGACCAGTGTAGTCCAATTTAAAAAAATGAATGAATTTTGATTGACTAAAAAGAATCGGCCCAGAGTCATTCGCTATGTATAGAATTAATAACATACCACTCAACCAGTGTTGTCTGATTCCCAAACAAATAACTCAAAGGTGTTGGGTCTTTTCAGTGAACCAAATAACCAGGACAACCAGGGGTGTGTTTCCTATACAACAATGAGACTTGCTGCTTAAAGGGTTAGTTCACCCAAAAATGAAAATTCTGTCATTAATTACCCTCATATCGATCTAAACCCGTAAGACCTCCGTTCGTCTTCGGAACACAAATTAAGATATTTTTGAAGCATTCTGACAGCTCTCTGACGCTCTCATAGACAGCAATGTAATTATCTTAATTTGTGTTCCGAAGATGAACGGAGGTCTTACGGGTTTAGAACGACATGAGGGTGGGAAATTAATGACAGAATTTTTATTTTTTGGGTGAACTAACCCTTTAACAACCATTGTACGGTGCATTGCTGGAGAAGTTAGTTACAACTGTTTCCAGAACAGTAGTAACTTTTTTTTTTCGCACATCCTTCATTCAGCAATATAGGACTGTTGTTAATTATGTCATGCAGGTGGTGAGTAATAACTCCTGCTAACAGATAGGTTCGAGATCAAATATATAGACATATATACTGCATGCTTATTTTGTTCAAGCGGTTCAAATGATGATTTGGGGAATTACAACTATTTACACTGATATGACAATGTCAGTAATGCATTTATGCTGCATCTAATAAAAAGTCTATAATTAGTACTGATTAGCACTATCTACGCACAAGTGGCACTACTATTTACTCATGTTCTTATACCCCAACTACTCATACCTGGTTTTGTGTGTTTAAATCATTTTTTGGCTACTGTATAAACAGGTCTGCAATAGGGCTATTTCTGTGTTGTAATATTTGTTTCTTCACCCTTCGTTGTTCTAGCATCTGGACCTGGGTGTCATGTCCACACACACAGCTCTCTATGATGGCTGCTATCGATCTATCTCTGCAATGGCTGATTATTCAACCACTGTGTCCCTGTTTGTGCAGTCATCTGAAATGAATCAATGATTCAGAAGCTTTTTGACTTGGATGCCAAGACAAAGATATGGAATCTTTGACACGTTATTATCTTAAATGATTCAATGAGTAATTCAAATGACTGGCAAAATGACTATTCATAAAACGTTCATTTAACTTCAACCACCACCATTTATGAACTTATAGGATTTCACAGACTACCAAAGTCAAATAATTTAAGTAATGCTCACTGTACCATCATTACTGACTGTGCAGTGACTAATTAAAAAAAAGATTAATTCAACTACTAGAAAGCTACTTCTATACGTTCAACTGTACAAAGAAGGTAATTAAGGACAGTCCCTCTTGTTAGAGAACACACAAACAGAATGAGGAGTGCGCGTGTGCGAGAGTAAGAAAGATAGAGATACAGAGCAGGGCAGAGAGAGGGTCTGTGCCAAGAGAAACAGAATGGGAGGGGTCTGGAGACACTTTTTGCGCATATAAACAGAGTTTCGTCTCATAGACCAACATAAACACACCTAATGTGTGCGCTGGAAAACACAGTCAACCTCTCATGCGCTCACAAAGACAAACACCCTCAAAGAGGTGCTGAGATAGAGGTACTTTACTGATCCCTGTGGGACAATTAAACCCAGAAATGTTATTGTTTAGTCAACTTTCTTTCTTCTGTGGAACACAAAACACACATTTTTGATTAACATCTTGCCCACTCTCTTTTCAATATAATGAAAGTTAATGAGGACTGGGGCTTCCAGCATCTAAAAGTTCAAAAAAGCATCATAAAATAGTCCATACAACTTATGTGCTATATTCCAATCCTTCTGACTTCCTACGATAATCTTGTGTGAGAAACAGACTGACATTTAAGTTGCTATTCACTGAAAATCTTGTTATCTGTACCTGCTCTCCTTGGCGCTTTAAGAAATTCATAAGAGAATAAGATTTGTTCTTTGGAGTAAGATGGTTTCAGTTGATTATTTGATCTAGTTCAGATAGCTGGTCCGAATAAGATGTTTATAAATTGGTAATTGGTAAATCTGGTTCTTCAGTTTGACTCACTGACTCCGACCATAGTGGTTAACAGCTTATTGGAGAGGATGATTATCTGTGAATAACAATTTAAATTTCAGTCTGTTCCTCACATAACTGCTATCATATGACTTGGAATATAGGGAGTGTGCCATTTGGATCACTTCAAGGAAACTTTGATATATATTTTTAGTAATTTTGTAGCTTGTAGCCCCAGTTCTCTTCTCATTCACTTCCATTATACACACTATACTGTTTTAAACGTTTGGGGTCTGTAAGATTTTATAATGTCAGTAATCAATAATATTGTGAAATATTATTACAGTTTGAATTTTTAATTTTTTTTTATATTTACAATATTTCTATTTTAATATATTTGCATTATATCTTCAGTGTCACATCCTTCAGAAATCATTCAAATATGCTGATTTGGTGCTTAAGAAACATTTATTATTATTATCAATGTTGAAAACAGTTGTGCTGCCTAATATCTTTTAAGGACACAGTGATACATTTCTTTTTCAGGATTATTTGATGAATAGAAAGTTCAAAAATAACAGCATTCATTTGAAACAAAAATTATTTTTATCATTATGAATGTCTATACTATGATGTTTGATTAATTCAATGCGCCCTTGCTGAATAAAACTATTAATTAAAAAAAAAACTTTCGAAACGACCCCAAACTTTCGAACAATAGTGTGGAAAAGACAGGTTTAGAACAATATTAAGGTAAATTATATAAATAACATTTCAGTAAAGTGCTAGCATGCTATGTAAAAGTCACAAATACTCAAGGATCAAAAGTAGACTTTTAGCATGAAATATGATGAGACACTTAGAGGATAGAGTGTTTTAAAGCCGTAAAAGCGAATAGAGGTGAGACGGGGTGAAAGAAAGCCCCTCCTTTCTGAATAAGCCATCTCAAAGAAATCAGTGTGCTTGTGTGACAGGGAGCGGAAAGGAAAACAAGCGACTTCCCAGCGAAAGTAAACGAGTTGGCGCATATTTACACAAAGGCAAACAAGAGAGCAAACACACACGTGCACACCCACGCACAGACCTGCATGCACACTGAGCTAGTGGCCCTGCTGAGATTAAAAGAGCAAGCTTTCTTCATTTATCTCTTTTCCCACTGCACTCTTTTTCTCTTTTCCTCTCTCCCTCCCTCCTTCCCTGTGGCATGTAATGGTATGCCAATCATCATTACTGTTTCCATTGTTGTGTCCTTAATTACCGCTGCCTCTGCGATGCCACTGTCATCTAGATATGCTAATAAACAAAGAATAGCCCGCCAGCCGCGCACCACTGCGCTAGTGTGAGCGTGTGCTGGTGTCTTCTGGTGATGGTTTCTGCCTCAAACTCTGTCTTTTGCTGCACAAACACAAACACTCATCTTGCACACACACACAAACAGGATGACCTTGAAGATTCTTTCCTTGAAAGAAGCATTTGTTCAGACATGATCTGTCTAGTCGCATAAATGTTAACTAAGAAAATAAATTACTAGATCTTTTTTTGTTACTGTATTAATGATAGCTTGAAGTGTAGTGTAAAAAGTTACATTTATTTACATATGCATTCAGCAGATGCTTTTGTAGAGCGACTTACAGTACAATCAAGGTGTATGTTTGAGCAAAACTGAACTTGTGATATTGGTGTTGCTAGGCCATGGTCTACTGCCTGAGCTATATAGTAGTAGAAATGTATCATCTCCTAATCAATAAAACTAGTCAGCAACAACAGACGTAATGAAAAGCAGATTTTTTTCTATTATATTTCCAGCTTCATGTGTCCACATAAAGCTGGAAATATATTATAGCTTGATTAGTAATTCATCTAAACAAAGAGAAATGGAACTATTCTCTCAACTTTCTGCAAATAAACTGAGGTTAAAAGGATCATACTGATTTTGTTGATTCTCTGGTAAATAGAGGCAAAATTTGTTCAATGTAAAATAATTTTGTTGTTCTATATTGGGGATAATAAATCTCAGCAAACATAATATGAAAATCATATTGGTGCATTGCACTTTTCTATTTTATTATTCTAGTCTAAATCCTCAAACTATCCTATATTGAAACATCATATATTGTATATAAATGCAGTAGGACAATAACTGCATTGTGATTATTGAAATGTATACAGCACCATTCAAAAGTTTGTTGTCAGTAAGATTTTTAATGTTTTAGAAAGCTTTTGTGCTCACCAAAGCTCTATATATTTGATTTAAAAAAATGCAGTAAAAAAACAGTACTATTGTGGAATATTATTGCAATTTAAAATAACTGTTTTCTATTTTATATATATTTAAAAATACAATTTATTCCTGTGATCGCAAAGCTGACTTTTCAGCATCCATTACTCCAGTCTTCAGTGTCATATGATCCTTCAGAAATCATTCAAATATGTTGATTTGGTGCTCAAAACATTTATTATTATTAATGTTAAAAACAGTTGTGCTATTTAATATTTTTGCGGAAACTTACTTTTGTTTTCAGAATTCTTTGATGAATAATAAGTTCAATAGAACAGCATTTATTTGAAATATAAATCTTTTGTTACATTAGAAATGCCTTTACTGTCACTTTTGATCAATTTAATGCTTTCTTGCTGAATAAAAGTATTTAAAATATATCTTACTGACCCCAAAATTTCCATTAAAAAAATAGTGTATATGAACTTATACTGTTAAACTTTAACTTGTATAGTTAAAGTTCATTTCTAAATGGAAATACCTTACTATCACGTATTAATATTGTCATTTAGGCAGATATTTTCTTACCTAAAATGACTAACTGCACATTTATTGCAGGGATTCTTCCCTCTGGAGGAGCCCAGGATTAAGTTCCTCGCTCAAGGGCACACTGCTGATGGGGGATCCCAATAATTCTGCACTCCATGAACCGCTAACCGACAGATTACTAGCCAAGATCTTCCATCTTAAAACCACCACAATCCCCATAACACACTGAAACCCGAACTGCTATTCAAATCTTAATTAGGAAGCGATAACTGTGTGGATAATTGAATAAGGAGATGAACTGATTACAATTTCTGTGCAGTCATTTATCTTGAATATAATCTAAACAGTAAAGTGTTACTGATTTAGCAACTGTCTCACCATATGATTGAATATTACACCGTATTATGATAACTGTCTCACACATTTCATGTATTTGTAGCCCAATTTGAATCCCAGTTCCCACTGCCACATGCCAAATGTATACACTATATCTTTAAATCTTAGCTATATATGACAGTGTAGAATCTATATGTATAAATAGGACAGTCTGGATGCATAAACCATGTTTTGTACAAACAGCTTTGTTCATACATCATTTATAAGTGCAGTATGTATATCTGTACAAATAACCTATATTATAAGCTTGAACCTTAAATGTATTTTAAGTATGACTGTGTTAACACATAATGTGTGTGTGTGCGTGTGTGTGTCCAGATGTGTAACGACAGGTGGGGTAGGTTTCAGACAGGATCAAGGGGATTAGGAGAGCGGGGAGTGAGCCCTTCCCCAACACCCCAGAGAGCAAGAGAAAGAGATACAGAGATAGAGAGCAATTCACAGCTAAAACAAAGAAATTCATTATTTTTTAATCTGTCAACCATGTAGATCTCATCCAAAAAATGTCCAACAAGTGAACTAATTGGCCCAAATAAAGGCATATTCACCCCTCTTACACTTGTATGTCACCTTAAAATAATACAATCCTACATCCTTGATATCGATTAGTCAAGACAACAGTCAGCCTACAGGTCATATTGACCGTATGGCCAAATCACGCTCTGCTCATTGGGTTCATTTGTCGTTCACGACCACCAGTGAGAAAAAAGTCAATGTCTATATATTACAGACTTGAAATGAGCGTGCAGCAGTAAGGTGACATACATGCTACTGTCATCAGGAGGAGGAAGAGAGAGTGAGATTTAGATAACTGGGGCACTTTTATTCTGAGTCACTGCTTGTTTTTCTTTCCTTTCTTGAAAATCACTCTCATACAATGTGCGAATGTTTGTTTGTGCGACATTAGGATGTTTTTCCGGTTTTGATTTCAGTAAATGACGAGCAACAAGTAACAGAGATCAGACTGAGGGAATACCCTAAACGCACTTTCCGCTCACTTTCTCCACACCGTTTTAATGTGCATCTTTGTCGTGATTTCCAGTAAAAATATCGAAACATTCAGAAATGATAAGTGACATCGCATAAGATAAATATATTAAAAAAAATCACAAAAAATTGCCTACATTTTTTGAACATTTTTGACATATATTCCAAACAAAAACAATTTTTAAAAATGATAATTGTTAAATTCACCTGATAAACAACACTACATAAGATATAAATAAAAACGATTGCAATTTTTTATTGAATCTCATCTTGACGTTTTCCATTAAAAACATTTTTAGAAGATAAAAGAAAAGTTAAATTCACCTGACAAGCAAGCATAAGAATAGCCAAATAACCGACAAATAAATAAATACATAAATAAATAAAATCTCTGACATTTTTTCAAGTAAAATAATCATTTTAGAAGAAGTAAAATTCATCTGAAAAATCTTTTTAGCCTTGAAATATTAAGTTTGTTTTGCAGTACTACATTTTAGCTTAAAGGGGTCATATGATGCCCATTTTCCACAAGTTGATATGATTCTTTAGGGTCTTAATGAAAAGTCTGTAACATAGTTTGGTTAAAATTTCTCAATGGTAGTGTTAAAAGTTGATATGTGGGGAGCTATGGTTAGAGAGTCGGACTCGTAACCCAAAGGTTGCAGGTTTGAGTCTCGTACCGGCAGAGATTGTAGGTGGGGGGTGTGAATGTACAGCGCTCTCTCCCACCTTCAATACCACGACTGAGGTGCCCTTGAGCAAGGCACCGAACCCCCAACTGCTCCCCGGGCGCCACAGCAAAAATGGCTGCCCACTGCTCCGGGTGTGTGTTCACGGTGTGTGTGTGTGTTCACTGCTGTGTGTGTGCACTTTGGATGGGATAAATGCAGA